>NC_033798.1:102128239-102143606 GCF_001876935.1 Asparagus officinalis | reverse complement strand
GGCATTATTTATCATTCCATGTATTTTTTAACACAATTAGCTAAATTTAAATAGTTATCAACTCAGGGTATTTTTTTGCTATGTTTTGTAACTTAGGGGGTATAATTACTTCAAGAGCAAAACAATAAGGTATATAAGTGTCATTTAGCCATGTTTAAATTACAAAAAAATATTCTAAAATTTATAGATTTCAAAACTTAGAAACAACATAGATGGATTCCAGGGATCACCATTAGGCACATAAAGATTTAAAATTAGTAAAAAAAACCTCAAAGGTACAAAAACTATCTCAAAAGTAAAAAATTATTAAAAAATTCAAAAATTTTTAAAACTTATAACTGGTACATATCAAATTTAGAAATTATTAGCAGATTGCTAAAATTTTTAAAAAACAACCCAAAATTTTAGTAATTATAAAAATATCTTCAAAATTTCAGAGTTACGAGAAATATTATAACATTTAAAAACTTATCACCAATACGTGAAACATAAAAATTATAAGCACCCAACTTAAAATTTAAAATTTTCATAAAATACTATCAAAGTTTAAATATTGCAAAACACACTCTCAAAAGTTTAAATCACAAAAGGCTAAAATTTGACAAAGAAAAGAGAAAATGTTTGATATTATTACATTAAGATATAATAGGTTAGCATTAATTGATTATAATGTATAAAGATTTATCTCTAATATTGATAATATTTATTTATAAAGTAAAAAAATACAAGGAGTTATGTATGGAGAAACTATCAGAAAGTTCAGAGATATCCTTTAAAAGAACTAAGTTGTTTTCATTTCAAATGGAGAAGTGAAGGAAATAAACTCAAAATTCAGAAACATTCACGAATCACCTGAATTGACATTGATAAAAAGCATGTCGAGTAAAGAAGCACTAACCTAGTTCTTCTTGAAGAACATATTGAACAATTATGTCCTAATTAAAAAACATTATTCATGAAAAGTACAAGAAAAATTAGTAAGTACTTATAAATTTTCATACTTTATTCTAAAAATACTGAAGGAATCATAAACTTAATATAAAATTTTATATAAATAATCTTGTAATAGAAACTAAAGTGAAGCCATTGATCAACTATATTGTGAGATATAATAAAGTAGATAAGATGAGAAAATTCACTATAATGGACAAAAAAATATGCACATGATACTTAGTTACCATAGTGTAAGTAAAAAAATTTAAAATTAATATTTTTCTTTTCTTTATATAGTGGCACGACTCTGCAAGTATCCTTATTTGGGGATACGACTATCAACGAAAGATTATTTTTTAAGAACACGGTCAAAGATAAGCATGTAATAGTACTATCACATTTCAAGATCTTTAAATATGAAGGTAACATATTTTACAACTAAAATTCTTATTAAATGCCACTAAATATAAAATTCATCTTATACTTGTCTCAAATTTGTATGAAAGATATGTATGTCATCGTAAATTGTGTTAATAATATATCAACTTATTAAAGAAATAAGAGATAGATAAGCAAACCAAGCACACATCCATATAGCACAATAAAAAAAATATTACACTTTAAAGTTAATATGCAGGGCTCATTCAGAACAAGCTGCTAAAACAAAAACATCTCCATCAAGGCTCTTTATAAATACAACACAAATTTAAATTATTTAATATTTTTAAAAATAGCTTAATTTTTTTGAGTAAAATCAGGAATCTTTAGAAGTGATTTTCATGAACTCTTTTAATTTTTTATATGGTTATGTGGATGCTTTTATCCTATAAAAGTATATAATAAAGTTAGCATTAATATTTATTTTATGATTTTTTTTTAAAGTCTATGAGTGATTAGCAACAAAATTTATATTATCTTTAGTTTTATTCTAGCCCACTTTTAATTAATCATCTTGTCTTATTGGCTTTAATTATTCATCCTTCTTTTATAACATTATCTTTTCAAGTGTTTTTCACTTTTACAACATTATACCTTCTTAAGTCAAGTTTGGTTTCATGCCGATCTAAATAACGCAAAAATTCAAATTAGCTTTAGATTATAGTTATTTCTTGTCAATTCAATTATTACATAAAAATTTTAAATTTGGTGTAGCCCATTCAAACAAACATTAAAAATAATAATCACAATAGTAAAGTTTGAACCCATTCAAACAAACATTAAAAATAATAATCACAATAGTAAAGTTTGAAAACATAAGTGAGAAAAACAAGTAAAGTAGAACTGAGAAACAAATTTTAGTAAAAAAATAAGTCAAAAATACTTAATCATAATATTTAATCACGTGCATTGCATGTGCATAAATCCTAGTTTGATTAAAACCGCAATGTTCTAGGCTTCTAGCGTCCAAGATGGATCCACATGGTTCTCCATTTAGACCATACAATTAAAATACCGGGAGTTAACCTTTTACTCCACACATCAAAGTTGCATTGTTTATAGTTTAGACCATAATCAGGGGCAAATATGAATGAAAAACTTAAAATGATAGCAATCTGACGAGTTCCGACAACTAAGAATCCAGATTTCTAAATCATTGATCCAAGTCTCTTTGTTTTTTTCTCGAGATTAGCAGCGAATGCTTTCTTTCTTTATACTAAATCCTTGATTAGATCCCGTGTTTAGTATTAAACGATAATTAACAATTATTCTCACTGGACCTTTGTCTCGCGTGATGAGCATTGAAGTGGGACCCGGGAAAGAAAAACACGTAGAGGTGGGAGTCGTGGGACCCATCTAAGAATTCAAGCTCGCTGGCACGTGCTGGGATGAATCATGCAGCTAACTATGCAGCTGTTAAATTGGACGCTTGTAAGGGAGATTGTACACTGTCTCACGAGATTAAATATTAACTAACAATCCTTTGAACTTTTTTGACGGATTGATGTTTTCATGAAAATACGCTAGTTGTAGTTATCTGTAAAAAGTAGGGAAATCACTGTAGAAAAACTAATCTATTACATTACAGAAGGAGGTGAAGCTGTTCTCTTCGTTCCACAATTTGAGAATTCAGTGTTATTTGCCATCCCTCTTTTCTGGAACGTCCATTTTTCTTTTTTTCCAGAAGCGGTTGCGTAATAGTATTGAATATTGATAAAGCAAGAAAAAGGTTTTTTGGTCAAGTAATGAGAATGGAGGAGGAGTTTCTGATTTAGTTGCTTAGGACTTAGTGTGTAGACCCAAAGAACTTAGAGGGTTAGGTGTTCTGGATTTTATAAATATGAATAGAGACTTGCTGACAAAATGGCTGTGGTTTTGGTTTTCAAACAGAGAAGTGTTATGGAACCTGGTGATATCTCATTGTTAATATGATGGAGGATATGGTTTAGAATGTTTTAGATCCAAAGGATCAAAATGTTGGAAGGATATCCTTCAAATTTTAGATTTTTTTTTATATAACACGTTAGTTTTTGTGGAGAATGAGAATAAAAGATTTTTCTGGCTAGATAAATGGTATGCTGAATAGACTTTAGCATTTAGATTCCCTGAGTTATATGTTTTGGTTGAAAAGGTTGAAAAATCAAATGCTAGTGTGGCTTCTTTGAAGAAAAGAGTTAGAGATGGATGGGAATGAGAGATTTCTTTTGTCAAATAATTACAAGGACAAAACGAGCAAAATTTACCCGCGCGTTGGCGCGGCATTTGTGTGAAGAAGCTGTTAAACATTTTGCTTAGAAAATTCTTTTTTAGTCTGTGTATAGAAACATTTTTAGGAGTTTTATTATGAAAAAATTAGTGTGAATGAAGAAAAAATGATTTAAGCATTTGGTTCACAAAATTCTTTTTTAGTCATCTAGATTTTGAATATTATCAATGGTGTGGAATGTTCAGATAGTGTTGGTAATAGAAGATGGAAAGGTATATGGTAGATTCCTGTGCCTTTAAAGGTACAAATCCTTATATGGTTGATTAACTACAAAGGGTAAACACCAAAGATAGATTATTTCGAAGGAAAATTATAGTAGATAAAATGTGTGAGATGTGTGCTTTAGAAGATGAATCCTTGAATCACATTTTCACTGAGTGTGTGTGTATGTTTCTTCCTTGTGGAATCCTTTGAAATGTGAATTTCAAGCGGAAGAGTTGAAATTTTATGATGTGATTGACATTTGGTCATGGAAAAATAATAGCATTCCAACTAAAAAAAAGGATGAAATGGGATGTTGCAGAGTGTTGTTTGATGTGGAATATTTGGCATGAAATAAACTTACATATTATTCACCAGAAACACAGACATGCTTTGGATGTTCTTCACCAGATTAAGAAGTTTTATGATTTTTTGGTAGGCGATCTTCCATCAAGGTACAAAGAGACGAGGTGCTATGTGAAGAAACATAAGAGAAGAACTGGACATGGTGATGTAAGAGATGCTGCAAATCAATTTGTTGCTATTTCTGGAGGTGGGTCGACTGCTAATCAAGATGAGTAGAATGATGGGGAGTTTTCTGATGTGACAGACAAAGTTTGTAGCTGTATGCACCTATTGTTGTTGGGGAACGCATGCTGTGTATCATGTAACCAACCTGGAGCTTTTAATGGAAGTTTGTGATGGCTGGGGCTTTTAAAACCCCATCCTATTTTCTTAAAAAAATTAGAGCACATTTAGCAAATAGTCAAAGTGGCTTTTAAGTCACTTTGAAATGTTTGACAAATTGTTTATTTTAGCTTATTTTTTGGTGGAATATAAGCCGCAAGATTTAACCAAGTAAATGACACATATATCCCTCCTCATCCCACAAAATTTTCAAGGCAAGTCCTTTTGGCGGATTTATATGCATGTTTATTTTGATTATTTTGACAACAGTAGTAGATTATGATGCATCCATTCGCCAAATACGATGGACTATAATCCATTTGCGGATTATAATTAGAAGTTGTCAAACATGCTCCTAATTGTAGTTATGATATAGTTCTTTAAGCATTTCAAAAATTATTTTTTGTGATTTTATGATATTATATGCTATCGAGGGTGTTTTTTTTTTTACATAAGAAAGTAGTAAGAGTACAAATCAAAGCAATAATCCCTTTTGAAGTTGTCTGTCCCTTTTGAAATTATTACTTTAAGACTAATCATATTCCTTATTCATTCTTTAAAGTTTTCATCTTATCATCAATACATCCCAAGAAGTTTAGATAATAACTATAATAATATATAAGAAGAAGAAGAAGAATCACACATAAGAACTTCATCTCAAAGAAAGGAACAAAAGACAAGTAGATAGAATCTACCTTTCCCATGGTCATATATATCCTTTTATTTCCTTAAAAATGTATATAATGAGAATGAGATAAAATAATATTTATGATCCGATTAAAAATAAATGCATTTAGATTCGGGATTGGTGTCTCCAACTTATGATGTAAGTCTTCCAACAACCTAGTAAGTAGCAACACCAACTATCCAATCGAATTTTGCAATAACCTAGCCTGTTAAGTGTAATCCTTTCTGTATAAACCGGTGGAAATTAGCATAAAATTGACTGCCTTCAAAATCTCATTCCAGAGTCTCTCCTAGAGGGGGTTGCCTCGTCAAACTAACATTTATGTATGTGCTTCCCTTGTCAATACAAGGTTTAAGAGTACAAATCAAACCAATAATCCCTTTTGAAGTTGTCTGTCCCTTTTGAAATTATTACTTTAAGATTAATCATATTCCTTATTCATTCTTTAAAGTTTTCATCTCATCATCAATACATCCCGAGAAGTTTAGATACTAACTATAATAATATATAAGAAGAAGAAGAAGAATCACATGTAAGAACTTCATCTCAAAGAAAGGAACAAAAGACAAGTAGATAGAATCTACCTTTCCCATGGGCATATATATCCTTTTATTTCCTTAAAAATGTATATAATGAGAATGAGATAAAATAATATTTATGATCCGATTAAAAATAAATGCATTTAGATTCGGGATTGGTGTCTCCAACTTATGATGTAGGTCTTCCAACAACCTAGTAAGTAGCAACAACAACTATCCAATCGAATTTTGCAATAACCTAGCGTGTTAAGTGTAATCCTTTCTATATAAACCGGTGGAAATAAGCATGAAATTGATTGCCTTCAAAATGTTTAACATATTTTCTCATTCCAGAGTCTCTCCTAGCTAGAGGGGGTTTCCTCGTCAAACTAACATTTATGTATGTGCTTCCCCTCTCAACACGAGGTTTAAGAGATAAAATGTCTTTTTTCTTTAATTTTATATTCCAACTCTGATGAACCCAAGAACATAAGAGTTATATTGAAACTTCTCAACTATCCAAATCACCAGTGGATAAATAAGATGTCCTTAATCTAGACATAAGTACATTGATCAAGTGTCTATTTCCCCGTGCTAATTTCACGTAACCCCTTTGAAACTTTGGGATTTTTTCTTTCATATAAGCCTAGTACTTTGTTTATCTTGCATAACCCCTATTGGACTTTGGGGTGTCTCACAAATCCTCAAACTTTGACATTTTCTCATTGGACTCCTATATGTAATTTGCCAAAAAAAAAAAACTAAAATGTGTCCGAGAGAGGAAAAAATCCCAAAACTTATCACTTGTCATTTACGGACAATGTAGCCCCACTTCTAAACTCTGGGTTTTTTCTCTCAAGTGAATTTTATTTATTTACAAATCACATGCTCATTTTTTAAAGTCACCCCAAAGTCCAACGTGTCATGTGATATAACCAAACTCATTAGGATTGTGCGAAAAACGCCCCAAAAGTTTATGTAGGGATTGGATCGTTAAAAAGCCTAAACAAGGGCCCAACAAAGAGATTGACTTGCAATGAAGAACGAGTCGTATCTTCCAAGCAGTGAGTAGAAATTGTACAAATAATAAATGAAAAACCACATATCTTTTTTGAGATGGAGCCAACCAAACCTACTGCTGTACGATTTGTTGCCTTTTGTTTAGTGAAGTTCCCTCCGGATTGAGAGGTATCAAACTTTTTACCAGTTTTTACTATTTATGGTAATGCTTTACAAGTTTGTTTTGATTAGGAAATAAAACCAGTTTGATGCTAATTTTGACCAATTTTGACCTACTTGTTTCCTCAATCATAGGGAGTCTTTTAGGGAGAGTTTTGTTATATATATATATATATATATATATATTTTTCTCATTGATTCAACATGATATATATACAAGAGGCAAATCAATAGTTGCCTGAAAATCTCCCATGATGCACGACAATAGTTTGGGAAATGTAAAACATATTTTAGGAAATAGTTTCCTATAACAAAGCAAGCACCCATATATAGCCTATCCTAGAATCAAGGATTAATCATCACAGATGCTATCGTATCCTAGAATCAAGGATATAATCACCACAAATGATATCGTATCACCCCCCTCAAGTTGGAGCATGTAAGTCTAAAATGCCTAACTTGTCAAGAAGAAAATCAAATTGCTTCTTTCCCAAAGCCTTGGTAAAAATATCCGCCAATTGAAATGTCGTCGGTACATACGATGGAGCAATAAGACCTTCCTAGATTGCATCTCGCACGAAATGACAATCAACTTCAATGTGTTTCGTGCGTTCATAAAATACCGGATTCTGCGCTATATGCAATGCAGATTGACTATCACAGAAAAGAGGAATCGCCTTTGGATGATGAACTCCCAAACTCAAAAGTAGACCTTTCAACCATTTTAGTTCACAAGTAATGGAAGCCATAGAACGATATTCGGCGTTGCTTTTTAGTTTTTCATGAAATTGGCGAATTCCCCAAAAACACAAACCAACCAGTGAGAGATCGCCTGGTAAGAGGATAGGCTGCCCAATCCGAGTCACACCATCCTGTCAAAGATAGCTCACTGTTTGAGCGCAATAGAGTGCCTTGACCCGGAGATTTCTTTAAATAGAGAACAACTCGTAATGCAGCATCCCAGTGTTCCTGTCTTGGTTCCTGCATGAATTGTGACAGGACATGAACCGAGTATGCCAAGTCAGGACGAGTAACCGCCAAATAAATAAGACGCCCAAGCAAACATCGATAGGGCTCAGGATCCGAAAGATAAGACCCCGTGGCACGCGCCAACTGATGATTCTGTTCGATCGGGAATGAAACCGGCTTTGAGCCCAACAATCCAGCCTCCGAAATAATATCAAGAGCATATTTCCTTTGACATAAGAACAACCCTAAAGAGCTTCTAGCCACCTCAATGCCAAGAAAATATTTAAGCACACCAAGATCCTTCATATAAAAACATTTGCTCAAATAGTCTTTAAAACATGTCACCGTAGCGGAATCATTACCAGAAATTACCAAATCATCAACATACACTAGTACATTAATCTGTACAAGCCCTTTAGTGTAAGTGAATAGGGAATAATCAGAGTAGGATTAAAGAAAACCATACCCCTTTAAAGCTGTCACGAGCTTTGCAAACCAACATCGAGGTGCCTGTCTCAAACCATACAACGACTTACGCAAACGACAAACCAAATTGGAACCAGTGGAGCTAAAGCCTGGAGGAAGTTTCATATACACCTCCTCGTTTAAATCACTGTGAAGGAAGGCATTATGAACATCCATCTGATGCAACTCCCAATTCTTTGATGCGGCAACTGCCAAAAAAGCTCGAACTGTCACCATTTTTGCTACTGGAGCAAATGTCTCATTATAATCAATTCCTTCAACTTGATGATTGCCAAAAACAACTAATCTGGCCTTTAATCTCTCAATGCTACCATTTGAGTTGTATTTAATGTTGTACACCCATTTACTGCCTAGAGCTTTCTTGCCAGGAGGTAATTTTTCCATAGTCCAAGTTCCATTATCTTCCAAAGCACGAATTTCTTTTTGCATAGCAGTACACTAGCTGACATCTTTTGCAGCCTCCTTAAAGGACCGTGGCTCAACACCTGCAGTTACAGCTGCAAGAAAATTTCGGTGTTTCACAGTAAATTTGTCACAACTAACATAATGTGCTATGGGAAAAGGCGTACCCGAGGGAGTGTGATATTGTGGATCAGGTGGAGCGAGAGATGGACTTTTCTTGATAACCGTATGTGTCACGAAGTCTCGTAATTTAACCGATGGGAACTTTTCCCGAAACCCGCGGCCCAAGTTTTCCTCCCCTAGCCTACGGGAGCTTCATCAACCCCCTCGCCATCCGTTGAGAAAGTTGCCACAGAGGGAGCATCCCGAGCGTTTGGACATGGATCGGATGTTGAGGGTGGCGTCTCAGTAGGCAAAGACATGTTGCTAGGTGGGGGTGAAACCATTTGAGGAACAGCGATGACGTCCTCATGCATCATCCTATGATCATCCATATCATCAATAAACTCTTCAGTATAAGGAACATCACTTTCAACTGTAGGAGCACGATTTGTGACTTCCACATTCAGAAAAGGAAAGACATTTTCATATAACTTCACATCCCTTGATACAAAGAATTCTTTTTTCTCAAGGTCAAATAAACTCCATCCCTTCTTACCAAACGGATATCCCACAAAAACACATTTACGACTCCGACTAGCAAACTTGTCGCCTTTAGCTCGTTGATTATGAGCAAAAGCTAAACAGCCAACAATGCGTAAGTCACTGAAAGAAGGCTCACAACCAAAGAGAATTTCATAAGGAGTCTTTTTTTGGAGAACACTAGACGGAGTCCGATTTATTAGGTGGGCAGCGGCCAAAACACATTCCCCCAAAAAATAAATTGGCAAGCCTCCTTGAAATCGCAATGCACGAGCAACATTCAAAATATGTTTATGTTTCCTTTCAACTCTTCCATTTTGTTGAGGGGTACCCACACAAGAAGTTTGAAATAGAATGCCATTTGCCACAAAATAATCTTTCATGCAGTGAAACTCTGTTCCATTGTCACTACGTACAACTTTCAATTTTTGAGAGAATTGACGTTCAATGATGGCAATAAAGGACATAAACATCTGAAGAACTTCTCTTTTATCAATTAATAAATAAACTCACACAGCTCGAGAATGATCATCCACCAAAGTTAAAAAATAACGAGCACCACAAGAAGAAAGTTCATCATATGGACCCCATAAATCACAATGTATTAACTCAAAAATCCGAGTTGATTTATTTTCACTCAAAGGAAAACTGGCTCTAGGATGCTTAGCACGATGACAAACTTCACATCCTTTATCTAAATGACCCCTAGAATCATGTAAAAAAGGAAGCAACTTCACTACTTTCTCGGAAGGATGACCCAATCGATGATGCCATAGCTCCAAGGACTTCGAACTAGCAACTGAAACCGCTTGTACCTTGAATCCTTGTCGTAGGTAGTAAAGTCCATCCCGTCTCTCACCCGTGCCAATCACCTCCCTCGAACGTTGGTCCTGTATAGCACACAAGTTAGAATTAAATTGGACAAAACACTTTAGATCATCATTCAGTTGAGACACCGAAATTAAATTGCAGTGTAATTTAGGAACAAAAAGGACATTTTGGAGCAGTATTGTGTCCGTAAGTCTCACAACACCCTCCTTAGTAGCAACCACCGTTTGACCATCCGGGAGACCCACGGGACATGGAGAAACCACTTTAATATTCAATAAACAAGATTCATTACCGGTAACTGTTAGACCCTAGAGGGGGGGGGGGGGGATTAGGGTCTTATGCTAATCTAATCCGATTATATGCTAATAAAAATTAATTAACAAGTTATCCTAGCAAGTATAAAATACAACAAGTTATATGAGCTAGGATAAGCAATAAGAACAACAAGATATATATCCTATATGATAAATATATGCAAGGATATGTAAACTAGCACAAGATGATATATCCTACCAAAGAGATATACAATATGATATATGCAAGGATATGTAAACTGACACAAGGGTAAACAAAATGAATTAGATAGTGGATCATATAAATAATGAGCTAATGATAATGGCGACAAGAAATATAAACACAAGTATAAATAAACGCCAAAGCATACTCAAACACAAAATATGATCACGGAGTTCGGACCTTCCGTCCTATGTCTCCGCTCCCCACTCCCGGGGAGAATCCACTATCACAACCGGGTTTTCTACGTTCACCCGAATAACGTTTACAACCACACTATGTCGGTTTTCAACGCTCACCGAACAACATTCACTCCTCACACTCGGTTTTCTAGTTCACCGAAAACTTCACAACACACTCGGTTTTCTAGCTCACCGAAAATCTTACAATCTCATAATGTAACAAATATAAATTTATTCTCTACAATAGATGAGAACTCAATTAAGCACAACTCAAAGTTACAATCTCTCATAACCCTATTATACTATGTATGCAAATACAATAAGCTCAAGTGGGTGTGTGTAACAATGAGATAAAATCAAATTAACTAAACTCAAATATAAAATCTAGCTTAAGAACAATGATAATCAAACAAGTATATAAATGTAAAGCTAGAGTTTGAGTTTAGAAAACTTCTCAATTGATAACAAGAGATGGAGGGAGGATAGTTGGAAGCTCAAACTTCAATAGATAATCTCCTCAAGCTCTTGTGGAATTGATTCACAAAACCGAAACACTCAAATGCTTAAAAGCTTCTTAAAACAAACTTAAACAAACACTAAACAAGTTTAAACCCTTGTTAAAATCTTTTAAACCATTCTCTTAGATTACTTAGTTAGAACTGAGGTAAGGGGGGTATTTATAGAAACCCCAAAGCCAAGAGAAAGCCAAGAAAAAGACCAAAAAACCACTCTGCAACGGTTCAAAAAATAGCCGTTGGAACTGAGTTGACAGTGCGGCGGTCGACCGGTGTGGTTGACCGCAAACAACGAAAAACAGAACAAAAACTTCCAGACAGTTCGTCGGTCGACCGCACTGTAGCGCGGTCGACCGTGGGTACTGTAGCAGCTATATCCAGTTTTATAAAAACAGTTAAAAATAGTAAAACAGCTCCAAACATGTAGAATGACATGTTAGAGAAAGAATTTCTGAAAAAGAATTTCCCAGTTGAGAGAAATAAATATTTGAACACAGATTTACAGTTTCTAAAAAACTGCAGACATACACGATTTTGTAAAATCAATTGGGCACAGTAAATCAACTCCAAAAATAGTAAAATTTTGAGAAAAGTTTCTAAATATGTAGATAAACATGTAAAAGAAAGAATTTATTGAATATCACCTCCCATTTATGAAAACTTATCTGTTTTGTAAAACATGCACGAACATGCACGAACGAAAAACATGATTTTGTAAATTCCATTAAACATAACAAATCAATCCCAAACTTGATAAAACTTTGCAAAATGTTTATAAACATGAAAACAAACATGTTAGAAAAAGAATTTCTCAATTTTCATTTCTCAATTGTGAAAACTCATTATTTTGTAAAAACATGCATGAATATGAATTTGTTAAGAACATGTTTTTGACAAAAAGAGTTTAAACGCATATTGAAACTTTATAAAATGTCTTTATAAATATTATAACACATGAATATAAAGTAAACATGGTCAATAAAATAATATCACAAAGTTTTCTCAAAATAGCTCATTTTGTGAGAAAATCCAATATTGTGTGTGTATATGATATTGAGCTTAGAGTATTAAACACACATAATATAAACCTATACTAAATATACCCAAGCTTGATGAAGGTCTTCAATGAGCATGACTTGGTAAACTTTGCGGAAGAAGCTTGTAATTGGATCTTTAACTTGAATTGAATTTGCTTCACTCCACAATTCCGCCAACCTCTATTTGATATGATCGTTAAGGCTCGATTCCATCCATCCTCTAACTACATTGTTTGTCTATAATAAATAAGAAAACACAAATACTAGACAAACAACATTAGTGATAAATTGTTTGTTAAACATTATCAAAACAAGAAGGCCAACAGTAACATGATGAGAGCAGCCGGTATCAATTATCCAATCATCCATACCCAACTTACCCTGCAACCGGTTAGAGGAAGTAGAAGGAGAACCAAATGCGGCTGATAATGCCGCCCATTGTTCGGCAGTAAAGCCCGTAAGAGGGTGCGCAGCAGGAGCGGGGCTCGACGTTGCAAGAGGTGCACTGTGATTAACGTTGGGTGTAGCGACATTAGCACGCACTCCGTTACGACCACGACTCGTCGAATTCTTTGTTGACGGAACGGTTGATTTTCCCTTCAAATTGCCTTTTCCCTCTAGATTAGAACCATATTTTTCCAAGTACCAATCTGGAGTACCATGTATATCAAAGCAGGTAGCAAGATCATGACCTGATTTGTGGCAGTGAGAACAAATCAAGGCCGCCTTCGCCGTTCTATCAAGACGCGGTTTGGATCTATTCTCCGTACGCACATCAAAACCAACTACATCGGGTTTCTATTCGGTGATGCGTGTGATCCCCCGAACCCGCTCATCTTGAGCGATTTGTTGGAATGCTCGATTCAACGTAGGGAGAGGATCTTGTGACAAAAGAGTCGACCGCAATTGGGCATAATAATCGGAACACAGGCCAAGAAAAAATTGGTGTAGCCTATCGTCGGCACGCCGTTTTTCATGTTGTTTACCAACTTGACAAGTACATTTACCACACTTGCAAGAAATCAAAGGCTCATGTTTATCTAGTTCATCCCATAAAACATTCAAATTACTGAAATAAACAGCAACAGACATAAGTTTTGTTTGCTCACAACGATTAATATCTCCCTTAAGTTGGTGAATACGCGGACCATTCACAATCGAGAATCGTTCATGCAAGTCATCCCATAAGCGTTTGGCATCATCATAATTCGATAGCATAGAACGTACCTCGTGATCAATCGTATTCGTGAGCCATGAGACAAGCATGCATTGGATTATGACCCAATCATCTTTCGTACAAGGAGGGACGATATCTGCGATTGTCCCGTTAAGAAAACCGAATTTGCGCCGAGAGGAAAGAGCGACGCGGATAGCATGAGACCACTTATCAAAATTGTCAAGCTTCAGACGAATGGGAGTAATGAAGTCGCCGGGGCGATCATGTGGCCCTAAGTAGAATGGCGAACTGGGATCAATCTTTGCCGGTGGTGGAGGTGTGGCTCCGTCAGCCATGGTTTAGGAGAAAAAATTTGTTAACCTAAACCTTGCTCTGATACCATGATATAATTCAGGTTTTGTTGCTTTTCTCATTGATTCAACATGATATATATACAAGAGGCAAATCAATAGTTGCCTGAAAATCTCCCATGATGCACGGCAATAGTTTGGGAAATGTAAAACATATTTTAGGAAATAGTTTCCTATAACAAAGCAAGCACCCATATATAGCCTATCGTAGAATCAAGGATTAATCGTCACAGATGCTATCGTATCCTAGAATCAAGGATATAATCACCACAAATGATATCGTATCAGGTTATCTCTTCGTAGATTTGAAGATTGTTCCTTGTGGATTCAAAGAACGCCTCTTGATGGATACCAATGTTTCTTACTTCCGCGTTGCGCTAAAAGTTTAGATTTATTTATTTATTTGTTTATAACTGTTTTTTCTACACATGCGAAAACATGTTTTCAATGTGTTGATCCCGCAGAGACTCCATTTTCCAAGTAAGTATTCTATCAGAACACCCTCATAAAATAAGGATAATTTATACCATTCGCGGGTAAATAGAGGAATATCTTAGAGTTTGTGGCTACTCTATCAGTGGTGTGCATCATCGCGCTCCTACAAAGATGGTTCTGGTACCATCTTTGCTATATTCATTCCCAAACAGTAACTTTGGGAATTGCATTGCCGAAAATGTTCTTTTGGACCTGGTCTGGTTTGGTTTGGGAGAATGGCAATTTAGTCCTCACACACCCCTAAAGTTACTGTTTGGGAGCGTGAATAGTTGGACCCTTCTGTACCATCGACTCTATCAATGATACGGAACACCCGACTCCTGTAGTTGGTTCTGATACCCTGTATATAAACCAATTCGTCGAACGCCTCGCCTTCGTTCTCCCACGACCCCCCCCTCCAAAAAATGTCCGCTTCAAAACTCTACTCCCTCTCCCCCTCTCTACTCACCACCCTCTCCGGCGAAATCCGCTCCCTCCTCTCCCAAACCCATTACACCCCACCCGAATCCGACTCCATCTCCATCAAATCCCTCCTCCAATCCCTCCTCCCCCAAAACGGAGCCTTCTCCTCCCCCGAGCAAACCCTACATTTCCTCCTCTGCCTCTGTTTCCTCTCCTCCTCCTCCTCCTCTGATCATCACGACTCCCCCTCCCTCTACTGGATCCCCAAACCCCTCTCCTCCGCCGCCAAATCGGCTTTCAAAGAGATCTCCGATGGGTTTTACTCAGGGAGGGAGGAGGAGTTCTTCGGTGATTTGATGAGCGAGGCGGTTCCGGAGCTAAAGAAGGTTATTAAGGAGAGCTGTGTGGATGCTGATGAGGAGGAGGAGTTTGTGGCGGGGGGGGGCGGGGGGGCGG
>NC_033798.1:102125002-102128229 GCF_001876935.1 Asparagus officinalis | reverse complement strand
GGTGGCGAAGGCGGTTGTGGCTGCGCATCAGCTGGGGTTTTTGGTTGCTCAGGTGAGGTGACGGTGGGTTTAGTGTTCTTGAATTTGATGGAAAAGATTTGATTTTGAGGGGGATTTTGATGATTAGGTTGGGTATCCGCATTTGGGGAGGCTGTGCTGGTTGGTGATTCCGTGTGCGCTGACGGCGTTGGATCACTGGTCGCCTGAAGTGAAGGTAAGGATGGATAGTGCTTCATGGTATTTATGTAATACTTGGGTATATGCTCTGTAGAAAAGCAAATGTTATTATTATTTTTTTACGTTGAAGCACATAAGAGTCAGTCGTTAGAGCTCATGTCATTCGTGATTTTGTTGGTAATAATTGGTAGCTCATTGATAGTTAGCTCTTGATAGTTACATAGGATGTTATATTGAAGTGTTTCTATTACACGTATCACAAACTAAGGGTGGGAATGAGGGTTGGATTAAGTGGGCGTAGGTAGGTAGGGTTCAAATGGATCCATACACATCTAATGCAAAGGCGACTTGATTATTTATTGGATGGATTGACCTATACTTGGCCTCCTTGATAATAGGATAATTCATAACCCATTTAACCAGACTGCTGACGGAGAGAATTAAATTTAATCGGATTGGTGAAGTGCAAGTAGTCCAATGATCTTGAACGCCTCGTGTTAGTATCATCTTCAGTTGTCAGTGTCAAATTCTTTACCAAGGAAAATATGGGCAAAAGCCAGAGCTCCTTGTTAAACCTGATAGGCTGTTCGCCATGTCGGCATCATTAGGAAGAAATCCTGCTTATTGTAGGTCAGCATGCCGTCAGCATTGTTGGATCGGTCAGCATGGCCATAGACTACCTGCGGGGGGGGTTTTTTTTTGGTGGGGAAGGAACGTGTAGAGAGAAGGTGACCCTTTAGTATGAACTATGAAGAAGGGTGAAAGGTAATCATGGAAGAAATTATGTGGAGAGTTATCTCTCCTAAAAGCTGGAGGTTTTCAAGTGTCTCCAGTTAGGGAGCGATAAGTAGCATTGGTCAACAGTACAAGTAGTTTATGTGCAATTAACACAAAACTTGGAACTGATTCGATATTCGTGTTACTGAATGTAACCTTGTCCAGGTAGTCATATAACAGTTCAATATTCTGCAGTCCTTTGGCCCTTTTGGGTGTTATTCTGCTTTGTCAGTGCAGCTGAACACTGACTAAATAACTATTCTTTTCATTTTCAGGAGCAAGGAATGGTTAGTTTTATACATCTAGCGAATAATGTGAATGCTACTGAATTGTCTTGGTATGAAGAACCGATCCTTGATGCATGTTGTCGGAACATTGCTTCAAGTGATGAGCTATGGCAAAGAGTAGTTGAGATGTCTGTCCTTTTATTGACATGTACCCAACAAAGAAATCCTCGTAGCTCCTGGTACGTGCTCTTACCTTTTCATATCTTGCTGTTTCCTCCCTTGTTTCCTTTTTCAGAAACAAGTTTGAAATCATCTGCAAAGTTAAAGCTTTAGAAACATCAATATTGCACTCGTATAAATATAACAACTGTATCGTGACAAGTCAATATGTTGAAGATGTTGGAGTGAATGCTGTGAAGGTCTCATTACATTTATTATCAGTTAATTGTCTGATGTTTTACTTCCAACCATCCCATGTATCAATGAATGGATTAGTACAATTTTTTTTTTTAAAATTCATTTATCTGGTCCTCTTTACAGACTGCTGTTTCTATCAATCCATGACTTACGGGAAATAGCATTTTTACAAAATCTTACTTTGGTAAATTTTATAGGTTCGAGCGAATTTTGAGCGAGATGTTAAGTCATTTGGAGCGTCAACCATTTAATAAGGAGAGACGTACAGCATGGCTTCTACTCATTGAGCCAGTTTTCAATGCAATGGGGCTTGTCTTACTAGCACATTTCTGCCGTATATTTTCACTTTTCTTTCAGTGGATGCATGTTGATGATAATCAAACAGTTCTACTGGTAAGGAATTACCGTGTCTGCAAGGAATTGTCATGTCTTTATGCAGAAGTTTAGTTTTAGTCATAAATCACTCTGTGTATTGTTTATGATATTAGCATGGATACTTCCTATGGGGTTTCATTGTGATTGATTAATGCAGAAGTTCTTCTGGTGAGGAATTACGGTATACCTCTGAAATTTTTGGAGTAGACGAGCATGTTGTTATTTTGTTGGGGACCACTATCTATACTACTTGTATTAAGACTTAGCGATGTTAGGAAAAGGTTGAAGGACATGGCAAAATTGTCCTGCATCTCATTAAAGACACGAGGACAATTTGGTCATTACACACAAAATTTCTTTTCTTTCCTTTTCTCTTTCCTTATTTCTAGAACTTTCTAAAGCATATCATGGAGATTGCTAATTAAATATCTATTACATTATATATTATAAGAATATATAAATATGAAATGATAAAGTTCTTTTCCATGTAAATGAATATAAAATAAAGACAACAATTAGAATGTTAATATATTCAGATGTAAATATTATCGAAAGTGTATATTTAAATACTCAGCTTAAAAGTAATTAAATAAAATAATCTGAAGATGGAATATGAATGAAAAAGTTAAGTGGCATATCTAGGAAAATTACGTTATTACTCAAATTGAAAATATATGTCATAGCCAATTTGAAATAAGGAAAGGTAGAATAACAAAAGATCATAGAAATGTCAATGATGGTTTAGGGTATTAAAACAACCATTTTTTACATTAAAATTAGAATAATTAAGTTTCAGTGTCGGTTGTACGTGCATTTGCGCGTGCAACAATACTAGTTGAAGTTTTAGTCTTGTTGCAATACGTTGCGAATGTGAATATTAAAATGAGTTGACCACTATTAAGTTCTTGTTCAGAAGTATTTCGAAAATAGATTCACTCACCTTCTTGATGGTAACAATTTTGGCGAATGCTTAAATCTTTGTTCGTCATATTGCAGGTTATGCAACGCCTTCATACTATTATTAAGTTAACCTGGATGAGGAAGTCACCTTACTTTGATAGGTGAGTTTAATGAATCATGTTTATATAGTCCTGTTATACACTTCAGCTGCATAATAACTTTAAAAAGTGTTCCCTGCCTTGCACTGTCTGTAAGATCTCTAGTACTTATCTGTGCAGTTCATGCAATTTTTATATGTATTCCACATTTCTTCAAATTTCCCTTATATATGAAGTCCAAGTGCAGCCATTAATG
>NC_033798.1:102094460-102124992 GCF_001876935.1 Asparagus officinalis | reverse complement strand
TTTTATACAAGGAATCAGCAATGTGGAAGAGCCGAGAAGTTGTCCGCAATCACATCTTAGATACGCTGATCCTTCTTCAGAAGTAAGCAACAATAGAATCTATTTACTGCCTTCTTTTTTACCCCTTTCTGCCCTTTTTAACTTCAAAGACTTGTCCTCTGTTGTATAGACGGAAAGATTTGCAGTTTGAAACAGCTTGGAACAAATACAAGAACGACCCAGACTTAGCTATGCTCATTTCCTCATTCAATGAGCGACCCAATGAGACCTTCCAGGTGCAGGTTTAACCATTACAATTGTCTTAGTCACTGATGCATGTAACTGCTGAATATACAGAGTTCTTGAGGTGACTTTTGGATTATATTAGCTGAAGAAGGATGTACATAACCACCACAGACTGCTAATGCCTAATCTATGATCCTGGCTCATGAAAGTTGTATCCTGTATTTTTCGCGGGGTAGTCCGGATTCATTTCCTTGTATATTCTGGGTGTTTTTCTTATGAAAATTCAGTTTGAATGATGTACAGTTTGCATTTCTTTTGACAGGCATGGCAGGAGAATGCACGGAGGGTGACAACTGAAATATTTCCCTGTAATATTTTTATCTGCTGGAAGTGATGTTGCTAGGCTATTCTACCAAATATTATTTATTTGAAGTATTTATACGATTCATTGCTTCTCAACGGAGGAGTTAAGTTTCAATGTATAAATAAAATTTGATATTTTTCTATTATTACTTGATCAACTAATGGTCTCGGATCTTGTTCGGCACTATGTTGTTCGGCAAAGATTCTGGTATTCACAACGAAAAGATCGGTTGACCACAGTAAGCTAGGTTTGGCGAAAGCCAACGCAGCCTGCAGCAGCCGAGCTAAATAAATTGCTTTTGTTTCCTAATTCCTGTGTCTTGAAAGCTTCTTGTGCTTTGTCTATGGACATTTTGTCATTACAGAGGGAGAAAGTCTAAGAAGATAATTATATTTATGATATAATTTGTCAAATTTCTCCTCTTTTTTATCGTTTGGTCGTTTGCTGCCCTGGGAAGAAAACATTGTATACGCTTTGTTTTCACCAACCACCAGTACCATGTGTTTGAAGTAACCGAATAGGTTTATTTGTTAACTGTACTTGAATTATAACTTCTATTAACTTAAAATTAATTAAAGCTGTTATTTACTCCTCTATACTTTTAAAGGAAAATCTAAATAATTATTGTCCATGCTACTCCTCTATATTTAAAGAAAAATCCAAAGAAATACCGTTCATGCTACAGTAAATACTAAAAAAATTATAGTATGAACAGTAAATCAAATCTGGTCCACTCGAAGTTATCGTTATGCTACTGTAATATAAACCGTAAATCAATCCACTCCTCCATACTTGAATTTACTATTTATGCTGCAGTATTTTACTGTATCATAAACAGTAAGGCAAATCAAATGTATTAAAACTTGGATCGTTCTTTGAGTATAGAGGAGTAGATATGATTTCTAAATAAAATGTATTAAAACTTGGGTCATTCTTTAAACATAGAGGAGTAGATACGATTTTTAATTTTAAGCATACAATAACTAAATCCAATGTATTAAAACTTAGAATGAGACAAACTCAGAATGCATTGCTTTAAAAAAAAAATAGAGAACCTTGCTTTGTACAAGGCGCACAATAGTGTATGTATAAGTCTCAGACTCTCAAATCTAATCCAATCACCTACCAGCCCGATCATTTCCACTCACATAATCTCAATTTAGTTACGCCCATACGTCACATGCGTATCTCATTCTAAAATCAGATAACATTCATTATATATATATATATATATACGCCCACCAAAGTTCCAGCCAAAACCTTGCTCTGCTGTCATTATCCTACGCCATATCCTTATTCCTTACGCAGGGACGCTTTATCCCAGCATCCAAAGAACGACTTAAATAATCCTTTTAAAAGCCTCAACAGTTTTATCTCCAACACCTAAAAAATAATCCTAAAAGACTCTTTTAACCCCCTTCCCCCTCGCCGAGCAAAATTTTCCCTCCTCTGCCATGTCCTCTCTCTTTAGGGCTCGCCGCTCCGACGAGCCCAGATCCGGCGGTAAGTTGCTCCGCGGGAGGAGAGTAACACCTTCGGCCTCGCCCTACGCGAGGCCCGAGAGCTCGCCGGCGGCGGCCCAAATGGGAAGCCCTAAGTGGTTATCCGGCTTGATTTCAGGCGCTGGCAAGCTCATCTCCTCTGTTCTCCCCTCGTATCGTAGCTCGGAGTCTCCTCATTCGTCTTCTCCTGTTTATTCTTCTGACGACGATGAAGATCTTAGCTCCGGTGACTGTGAGTTCTCGATCCCAAATTTGAGTACTATTTGCTTGTTTTAGCTAGTAATTTGTTAAATAGAGTAAACTTTTGTTCTAATTGGGGATGCTGGTAGTAGGAGATTTGTGCGCGTTTACGAGCTGTTGATTGCCCTAAAATGAAGCAAATCCTGTTAGGTTAGTTAAAAGGTATCGTGATATTATTTATTATGGCTAAAGCACAATAAAAGTTCAAATGATAGTTATGACACTCGGTAAGTTTTTGACAGAATTAGGATTGACATTAAATGCACGTGGGAAGCTAAAATTTAAATTTCACATTTAAATTTTACAACTACGTTTGTTGTGTTCAGTTTATATCTTCTATTTTCTCCCTCTTATTCTTCATTTATTGTTTACAACAAACCCTGAAAGACCCAATTCGTATGAAGATGTGGATATTATGAGAGGGTTCTTATTGAACTTATTAGATGTGGAGGTCCTTGTAATTTACCCTATTATTACAGTAGAGATGAGACAATTCGTGCTTAATTACCTCTTTTTGGATTAATTAAGCAGGTGAGGGTGGTTCTCGGTGAGTTGTGGCTAAAATGCTTCATTTTAGATTATTATGGAGGATTATTGTTCTAGAAATGTTTGGAAGGGAAATTTTGGCAAAAGCAAGGCAGGAATAAGTTCCATTTAGATGATGTTTGCAGGAAATGAAAGATGGATTGGGAGTAATGATAGGAAGAGATTCACTCTATCAAAGTTGAAACTTACCAATTTCCATAAACTCATTCCTTTGGACAAGGGAGATTCAATTCATTCTAAAAGTGCAACCTAACTAACTCTTACTCCAATAAGTGACTGTTTCAGTCTCCAATTTGAATTAACTATTGTTGCCCTTATTTCACTGTCTACTTCCTACTGGGCATGGAAACTTAATAGCTGTTGGGCCATGGAATTTCAGTTCCCTTATACGAAGCCAGTCACTGTGGAATGCACAAATATGTTGAATTTTCCTTTTGAACGTGAAGTTTAACGAAATAGGAGTGGATAAAGTTTCGTCTAAGGCCTTCGTTGATCCAATTTAAAGAAGTGTATACTGTTTACTGCTCATCCAACTTGTTGAGTCTATTTAATACTGAGGGTCCCTGAGACTGACCTATGGGCTTCACTAATAACTGGGGAATGCGTTGAAACCTACACCGTTAACTTTGGTAAGGCACTCAACGATTGCTTATAGTCTTAGCTTAACAAAGAAATGTAGTGGGATTGTTTAGATTGTTACAGTCTCTAGCAAATAAGTGCTTCAATGAAAACACTTAGACGCATTTTTTTTTCTTTTCCCCCCTATGAAACATTATAAAGCTTGGTCTTATGAAGGCAGGAAAAAGTTTTATTTATATAATGTTTGCAGGGATGGATCGGGAATGGTGAATAGGGGGAGATTCACTCTATCAAAATTGTGACTTACCAATTTCCATGAACTCACTCCTTTAGACGAGATATTCAATTCACTCTATAAGTGCAACCTTATTCACTATCACCTAATAAGTGTCTATTCTAGCCTCCAAATTGCAATTAACTATCGTTGCCCAAAATTCACTGCCTACTTCCTATTGGGATGGAAACCTAGTAGTTGTTGGACCGCGGAATCTAAATTTGCAGTCAGAATAAATAAGAATCCAGTTATTATGGAATGTACAAATAAGTTGAATCTTACCTTGAACCTGAAGGTTAAATAAATAGGAGAAATAAAATTTTGTACAAGGCCTTTTGTTGTTATAAGTAGTGGCGCTAATAGCATTAGCGGTCCCTTTCCACTATGCTATCACCCAATAATGGTGACATATTACGGAATATACGATTTTCGCTTTCAAAAGCGACCAATAGCACGTCATAGTAGTGAATAGCTCACGATTGCGGGCAAAATTTGCTTTTGACCGCTATTCAAAAGCGGTTTGAGGTTTATATTTTAAAAATTAAACCCTACCCGCAACTACTACATCCCACTGCCTCCTGCCATTTCTGGCATATTCCTGTCGCTTCCCATAGCCTCCTACACATCTCTCAACACTTTCTCGTACCTCCTCTCGTCGTGAGCTGCTCTTACTGTAGTCCTCTCACTGCTGAGCTCCTCTTCTCGAAGACGACGACTCTTTGACTCCTTCTTCAGTCGTCTTCAGTATTATGTGACAGTTGTATGTCTATTTCATGTTTAAAATATCTTTAAATCATCAAATATGCATTTTTAGATTTTCTAAATTTTTCTTATTTTTTTGAATATTTATATATATCAAAATTAGACAGCTATTTGACTTGGAGTTTTTTTACTGTTATTTTACTGCAATAGTCCTAAATAGTCTCAGCAATGTCTCATTGTTGGACGACACTATCCGTTATGGATAACCTTGAGGCCTTTGTTGATCCTACTTAAAGAAGTGTATATTGTATACTGCTCGTCCAACATGTCGAGTCTCCTTAAAATTGAGAGTCCTAGAGACTGACGTATGGGCTTCACTAATAACTGGGAAATGCATTGAAACCTATATCACTAACTTTGGACAGACACTCAGCTACTACTCTTGGCTTACAAAAGAAATGTAGTGGGATTGTTTAGATTCTTACAGCCTCTAGCAAATAAGTACTTTAATGTAAACGCATAAAGCGTTTCATTTTTTTTTCTTTTTTGTTCATGCAACCTTATAAAGTTTGGTCTTGTCAAGACTGCATAGTATTCAACCAACAGATGATTGATTGGTTCTGGTAGTTCTGATATGTTGCCTACTTTCTTATCTGGTTCTTACAACCGATAAGATTTTTAGTTTACTTACAGTGCCTAATCAATGTGTAAGATTGACATTATCTCGATTTGAAGTTGTTTGTAACCCTTTATGTTGATGTCTTATTAAAACTTTAGCAATGTGATGCCTTTTTTTTGGGGAGAGGGGCATTGTTTAACTCCCAACAGATACACAAAAAGAAGGGAAAAAGATAGGAATAAAAGGGAAAAAGTTTTTTATACGCTTCTTTTGATATGTTAGACTCATTAAATTTTTGTTTCTTTACCCCATTGTCATGAGACATTATTTAGTTTTTTTCTTAATTCTTACTCAAAAAACTATTTGACCTTTGAACATAGAAAGGCTCATCTTATTATACATTGTTTTCAGGTTAAAAGATTTGCAAAGATTTGAGACAATAAAATAGTAGTTCTCTTTTATTAATCTCTTGCGAAAATAAATATTACAGTATCTTACTATCTTAGTTACAATTGTTCGATTCTGAAAAGTTGTGCCGAAAGAGACTAGGCGTCGACTCCGTTGACCGTATGAATAAAATAGCACCGTTCTTTATATAATAGAGTGAGATTGAATTGTTCAGTCTTGAGGAATGAAGCTTCTTGAAACAAAGAATGAACTTGTCATTGAGGTTTTGCCTCGTTGAACAAGTGAGAAGAATGCTAACAATGAGTAGAGATTGATTGTTATATGGCTATCCCGACGCAAGATCTAACGACCAGGTGTTAAGGTCTAAAAATGAATTGAATTTGCAAAGCAAATGTCTTCTCCACGGAGTTAGGACTCGGTGGGAGAGCAGTAGATGCACAATAAATACTTTGAATGAGCCCCCTTGAAAATTTAAAGAATGGTGATATTTATAGAGTTCTTGTAGAACTGAACGTGAAGTTCGTTCGTGCACAGTTTAGCCTCGTCCGTGCAATGACCATACTGCTCGTTGTTTACTCAATCACTTTCGCCGAATTTGCATTTAATGCCTTTTAGCTTGAAACTCTGCTTGGACCATCAACATCATAAGCGCAGTCCTTTCAGTCACATCACATTTAATACGACGTGGTCACCAAACTCTGTGTTGTGCGCAACATAAATTTCGACAGCACCTCTGATGCACAACAAGAGAGTAGATCTCAACTAAATTCCTGTTTCATAAAAGAAACAAGAACCAAAAGTGATATATCTCAACAAAGTGGGATACACTCTTCCTCTCATCAATTCTGGGACTGACTTGTCAAGAGAACCTAAACAAGCTATTATAAATCACAGCAAGATAATAAATTTTACGTGATTCGATAAGTTATCTACGTCCACGGGGTAAGGAGGGGGGAGATCTACTATTAGAGAGAGAATACAAATAGGATTTACAATCACACAAGGTCTCACAAATAAAACTCTCAATCAATCTCTCACAACTCTCACAAAAGGGATGCTGAAAACCTTCTCAAAGTCGGCGGCTTCACTGCTGTTTTTTCTTTTTCACGTCGCACTCTCTGCGATTTTCCCCTGCTTGCACCAAAAAACCTAGGAACCGAATAAAAGCTATATATATAGCTGCAAATCATTCGGGTGGGTCTGCAAAACCAGTGCGAGAAACAAAACGCGTTCATGTGCTCATGAACGCGGTAGCCCCCACGTTTAGTCTCACACGGAAATGAAAACCGCGTTCGTGGCTTGCTGCTGAACGTGGGTATGGCCCCCATGCTATGAAAACGCGTCTCCTGCTGACGTTCACAATTCTCCATCTCGGTGAAGTTTCTCCCAAAACTGAGCCGACACCAAAACATCCAAATGTCCCACTTGTTGTGTCCAGTACGCTGTGAAGTTAATTCACGACAACAGATTCAATCCACAACAAGTCGGGAACCCGAACGAGAGTCCAAACTATCTTACTCCCATCAAAATCAACTAATCCAACCCGACTGCATCTAAAGACTGTCTACGTATTCTCTTGCCCAAGGAATCAAGCCTCACGTAGTTCATCCAAATGGCCACGAACGACCTCAATCAACTAGAAGAGTTCGGAACCCTTCTCTAACATCACCAATAAATCTATGGCTGATAGCTCTTCTAATGGTCCCAAAGCGAAACAAACCAAACACCTCCTCCTGAGGTGAACCAACGATCATAACCAAATCTGAACTATGTCCACCAGCTGTACTCGAATCAACCAACTCATCATATGCATCCAAAACAACATGATTCTCAATCTGTGTCACATTAGTTGGAATCCCAAACGATGCAGTATGATCTGGAGAACGTGGAGAAATCTTCACCCAACGTGAAGTGGCATCACACTCCACCTGTTGTGATATCTCAACGATCTGATCAACACTCTCAACCTGTCGAGAGTCAAAAGTGACATACCTACTCAGAACAAAACCAGAGTCTCCCAATTGATAACCAAACGAGCTTCTGAATTTCAAATGTGCAATCGAATTAAATCTCACATCCACGATGTGATCAAGTACTGGGTAGCCAAACATCCGACGTAACCCAAAATCTGAAGCAGCTCCACCAGATTTAAAGTCTCTAAACACAGCAGTTGGCAACCTATGAACAAGATGATCCAAATATGTCGAAGCCCGAACACTAAGACCAATGCTTGATATCAAACATCGATCCTCCTCCAGCAAGGAACAACTCACCAAATCCGTCACCTCATCTCGTCGCCCTAATGTTTCCTCTCTAATGAAGTGTCTCCAACTGTCGTGAGCTTGACACAAACGCAGAAAAGAATCCTTACCTAAAACAGAACGACGAGTTACCTTTCTGTCAACATATTTCCTCTAACAGTTATTGACTTCTAGGACTTCACACTAACGGGACTTGGTTGCAACCCACCAATACCTAGAACAGTTACCAACATAGGAAACTACATACCTATTACCTCCCAATGATGCCCCCTTAGAATGCCCCCAAATGCCTGAATGAACACTCCTTAGAAGACCAATCGATCGATGGATAGAAATGCAAAACTCCACATCGGTCTTCTCGCTCATACCAATGTGTTTATAGGACTTCAAACTGTAGGTCAAAACACTCCTCAATAAACAATGAACGATACTAATAACCAAATATCCCAGCCTCAACAAACATCACAGTTTAGCCAAATCCAATAAAATCGTCAGTTCTCTATCAATCACCGTGCTTCCAAGCAAATAATACAAATTGCTCTTTCTGACGTCCTTCATCACAATCATGAACCCCAATATGACCTTTAAACGTGCATCCACCAAGGTCACCCTATAGTCTGTTGCCTCCAAATCTCCAATTGAAATGATGTTTTTCTTCAACTGATGAACGAATCTCACTTCATCCAACTCCCGAATCACCCAGTCACTCATCCGAATACGAACGATATCAATACCACCAATAGAGCATGCATGTCCATTACCCATAAGCATAACATTCCCTCTTTTCAACTCCTGAAACCTGAAGAACCAATCCCTTAGGATAAATATGGTAAGAAGCACCCGAATTTAACATCCATTATATAGAGTTGGTAACACGAACTGACGGTAATACAGATAACGAATAGCCTGAAGAATTCGAATCTGAATTGTTATCACTAGACTTGACAACATTCAGCTCTGAAGCTTGTATAGTTTTTTCCTTATTCTTTCCGGTTCGATCTAACTTTGGACATTCGGCTTTCTAATGTTCATCCTTTTTACAAAAGGCACTGATTTTTACGAACTGTAAAGTGTGCACCTCTAGACTGTGATCTCCTACCACAGTTTGGATCACGGCCTTGAACTGCTAATGCATCTCCCGATGCCTTCTCGGAGGGTTCGTCAAACGTTTAGGTCACCTCCTTGTAATTAACAGTCGTTCTTTCATTAATCATAATAAGAACAAAAGTACCATAATCATCCTCGGGTAACGAACACAAAAGTAGCATCGCCTTGTCTTCATCCTTAACAATGATATCCATATTAGCCATATCCGAAAGCAGCTTTGTGAAGTTGTTAACATGTTCCCTAATGAAAACTCTCCTCTTCATCTTAAACTGGTAAAACCTCTTCTTCAAGTAAAGTCGATTCTCAATGCTCTTACTAAGGTACTTCTCATTGAGCGTTTCCTATAATTTCTTCGTCGACGTCTCGTTCATCACATCATAAATAAGATCCGGCGTCAAGCATGACCGAATAACTCTACAAGCCCTACTGTTCAACTTCTTCCAAACCTTGTCCTCCATATCATTAGGTTTTTCTTGTAACTCAAGAGTCTCCTCCAAATTTTGTACGTCCAATTCATCCATCACCTGACATCTCCACAAACCAAAATTGATCTTGCCTTCGAACTTCGGAATATCAATCTTTGTATTATTGATGCTCAGACTCTGTATCACCTTCGTAAGATACGATCCCGGTATGCTTGTGATGAGGACAAGAATGACATTTCTATATTTGTATTTGAATTTTAATTATTTTAGTTTTTAGTAGTCAATTTCGAATTTCAAATTTTGAATTTCGAATTTCGAATTTCGATTTTGAATTTTAGTTTAGATTTGAATTTTAAATTAGGTTTAGATTTGGTAGTGATTGATTATGAGAGATTTAAGTGATTATGAGAGATTTGTGGGATTTAGGAAATTTTCTAATTATGTATTTTTTCTCTTCTATTTAAACGCTCTTGTAATCAAAGTGAATTATTGAATGAATAAATGAAGAAAATATTTCGTTACCTGATTTTGGTGTGAAATCGTACGACCTAGAGGTGTGAAACCCTAGCCGCCGTCTTCTTCTCCCCTTCTTCACCTCCGAACAGCAACTCAGTCCTCCCCTTCACCTCCGACAATAGCCAATAGCCGGACACCACTGCTTCCTCATTCTTCAACAACGTCGTCGCTCAGCTCCTCGAATGTCCTGACAAACCGCCGACTGTTCGTCCCATCTCGTCGTTGCCTACGTCCTCCCGTCGTCCCGTCACTCCGCCATCCTCGTCAAGTCGATGCCGTCGCCACTTCGACAACCAGTTGATGTCGCGTCCTAGTCGTCGTCAGTTGTAAAATCGTCTGTCGCTTGCGTCGTCCGCCGCCGCGTTCTCGTCCCGCCGGCTACAGTGTCCTCCCATCACCGATTCCTTCTGTAGTCGCGTCGTCCTGCAACCGCGTTGTCATCACGTTGTCTCTCCGCTCCCCTCAGATCGAAGAACAGAGAAGGCACTTTGGATCTGGAGTGTTTGACCAGAACCGACCTCATGTCCTAGTCGTCGTCAGTTGTAAAATCGCCTGTCGCCTGCGTCGTCCGCCGCCGCGTTCTCGTCCCGCCGGCTACAGTGTCCTCCCATCACCGATTCCTTCTGTAGTCGCGTCGTCCTGCAACCGCGTTGTCATCACGTTGTCTCTCCGCTCCCCTCAGATCGAAGAACAGAGAAGGCACTTTGGATCTGGAGTGTTTGACCAGAACCGACCTCATTTCATTTAGGTCTGCGTTTGTTTTGGTTCAGACCGAGCCAGGTTTAGTTGAACCTAATTCTCAGTTCAGATTCAACCCGCACAGTTCAACCCAACGAAGGTTTCATTTCTCTCACTCAGTATTTTTCGTAATCTCATTTTTATTAGTTAATTGCATGAATATATCACCTCTAAACTTTTATCATATATTCACTGCTTAGATGGAATTAGTGAGTTGAGAGTAACTGAACATGTGACTGTTAATTTTGATATTAATTTTAGAACTTACGAAATGATAGTTAATATTGCGATTAAAATATTTAAAAGTGGAATTGTTCATGATTATCGTTGCAAATCTTGTTAAAATCCATCTGTTACATTAATTGTTTCGTATTAATTTCCTACCGAAGATCATGAATTTTGGCGTAACGGTGCGTTGTTCGAATTAAATCGTTGATTCCGATAGACCCTTATCCCGTTTCGCATCAGCTTATTTCTCTCATGTTGTTGATTTAACTCTTCAAACGAGAATCCTACAGCGAATCCTTCAAAACGAACCTCAAGTCGAACCTGAAGCTCTGATACCATTTGTGCACAGCGAAAATTTTGGCAGCACCTCTGGTGCACAACAAGAGAGTAGATCTTAACTAAATCCCTATTTCACAAAGGAAACAAAAATCGAAAGTGATATATCTTAACAAAGTGGGATATACACTATTCTTCTCATCAGTTCTAGGACTGATTTGTCGAGAGAACCTAAACAAGCTATTACAAATCACAGCAAGAAAACGAATTTTACGTGGTTCAGCAAGTTACCTACGTCCACGGGGGAAGAAGGGGAGAGATCTACTATTAGAGAGAGAGAATACAAGTAGGGTTTACAATCACACAAGCTCTCACAAATAAACCTTCAATCAATCTTACAAGTAGGGTTTACAATCACACAAGCTCTCACAAATAAACCTTCAATCAATCTCTCACAACTCTCACAAAAGGGATGCTGAAAACCTTCTCACAACTCTCACAAAAGGGATGCTGAAAACCTTCTCAAAGTCGGCGGCTTCTCAGTCAAAGTCGGCGGCTTCACTGTTGTTTTTTTTCTTTTTCACGCTGCACTCTTTATGATTTTCCCCTGCTTGCACCAAAAAACCTAGGAACCGAATAAAACCTATATATATAGCTGCAAATCATTCGGGTGGGCCTGCAAAACCAGTGCGAGAAACAAAACGCGTTCACGTGCTCATGAACGTGGTAGCCCCCACGTTTAGCCTCACGCGGAAACGAAAACCGCGTTCGTGTCTTGCTGCTGAACGTGGGTGTGGCCCCCACGCTATGAAAACGCGTCTCCTGCTGACATTCACACTCTGCATAACCGTGAGGTGTCACCGTCATCATTATCTCAGTGAAATTAATTTAATGCACTGCACCTGCCAAACTTAGTGTGGGTGATTTGAGTTATCACACTGAGTTTGGTGGCATACTATCTTGGGACTGTGAGTCTCGATCTGATCGCACCGCCGAGTTCGCTTAGTCAACGCATTAAATAGGGCGGTTGTGTGATAGACCATTGATAGGGGTCAAATCAAGTCACAGATCGTGTCGTCCTTCGTACAGTCCATAGAGTTTGAGTTCTGTTGAGTTGGGCGATGCTTATCTATAGAGAATTGCCCTGTTTGGAGAGTGTCTTCAGTGTGTCTTCAGTGGTTATGCTGAGTTTAGCCTACGCAGAGTTTAAGCTACATTGCGTTGCACTCTGCGTGGTTATGCCCGCGCTTGGAAAGCTTGTTTTAGCTGACTTTAGAGCTTGTTTAGCATAGGGTCTCGGTTTCTTTCATCCTTTACCCAACTTTGTAAGCTCTCTTGGCTTTACTAGGCTCATAAAATGACCAGAGTGCTCTCATAGGGCTTGTGCTCCATTGGGTGATCTTATTGAACGATTTGTACTTTTTAACCGTTTACATACATGTTAAATGTTGTATTAATATTGGTCATCAATGTTGTGCAAATGCATCAAATACATATAAGAAAAGAGTAAATGTCGTTCATCATAAAATAAATTACATGAGAGTAAGAGCTTGTTTGTTTGCACGGAAGTAACTATGAAGTAGCTAAAGTAAAAGAAGCAGAGGCTATTTCTAAGCATATCTAGAAAACCTTATTCCAGTACATTCTTAGATGCTAATATTGTCCCTCCATGTCATCTCTATCTCCTAATTTTTTCTATCCTTGAAGGCTTAGATGTAACTCGAAAGTAGGCAAAATGTGCATGAATTTAGGAAATTTTATTTAATTAGCATTTCCTTTATTGGTTACTTCATAAATTTTTTTCATTGTCATCTAATTGTATAAAAATGAATGAAGAGTAAGGAGCTCTATTTCTAGTACAAAAAATATGCGAAACAAGCAAAAAATATATTGCTTTCACTACTTCTTACTCCTTAATTTTAGAAGTTACTTCTTTGATCTGTTTCCTACATTTAATACTTCTGCCAACCAAATAGGTCCTAACTTCTGCCAACCAAATGGGTCCTAACATTTGCAAGTATATTTCTGGTTTCCAATCATAGACACATAATTTGGCAAAATGATTGCAACTGAGGCATTTAGGTTCAAGCTTCAAATGATTGTGAATGCAACCCATGCTCTCATCGGCTTTACCTAAACAAAGATAGACATGACCCTTGTTTGGATTACCCCAACCTTCGCCTAGGCGAAGAAAAAGTAAGGTTGTTAGGGTTATGCCTGTATTTTTATCAGATTGTTATGTTGTAGCATCTTCTTCCTCTTATGGGCTTGATAACCTCCTGCCTGTTGGAGAACTTCTATGGTTGCCTACCTTCTTAAAGATGTTTGAAAGGGTAAAAGGCTGGGAAGCAATATTGTTGAGCTTGTGGTTCAAAATAAAGCTGAACAATATACTCATAATTTTGTTGTGATAGTGTTGGGCCATAATAGTCTGAGTGGACAAATAATAACCGCTGCAATATTTTAGGTGATCTGATAAAGATAGGTTTTCGCTCATTAAGTCCTATTTATGTGTCCATGAAACTAGGAAAAAATAGGTAATGTATAATTGTATAAGGACTTACATTCAACTCAGTTATATTGATAGAGGTCAGCTCATGTAAGGTTACTTCGGCTGTTATCCAGGCTGCAGATTTGGAGTGCTACAAATGGGCCCAATTTGACTTTAAGTTGGCTTGGAAGTTCCATCCAACTAGCTTCACCCTGTTATTCCAACTAGACTCACTCTGTTATGTCTACCTTAATGAAGCCTGGTATTATTTTCGGGTTGAGTTGGCCGTATTCTTTTCTGGTCCAAAAGAGTTACAACAGTACTGTTCAATTGGGGCTTGTCCAACGGTCAGGGTCCAATTCTTGTGTCTTCTGATGTTCCAGATACTTGTGGTTGCAACGCTATGGATTAGACTTGATTTTGGTGAATGATATAACGAGGGTTGAAGTACAAGGATGTGACGGTCAAATAGTTCCTTACTTTTCTACTTGAGTAGTGTACATCTGTTGCCCAAGTTATTTTCGAGCCACATTTTTGTTTTGATGTTGCCTTATTTTTCGGCAATGCAACTAATCATTTTGTTTGCACTTCATTTAAGGAGCACTCTGTTCTTTGATTTTGTTAGGATCTCATGTATGACATTTGCTGAGTTAGGTGCTACGTCTTTGAGCTTAAGCTATATATACAGCTCTTTCATCCGTCCATCCATAATTTGCGTACTATGTCTAGGAATGGGTATTCTTATTGGCTACTACTTCTTTTTTTCACTTGCTCTTGTTTTGTAGAAGGACAATTTGTTACCTGTTGTAGAAAAGCTTTGCATCCAATTTATATTTTTGCTTGTATTATTACAACCGGGTTTACTGGCTTGATGATGTCTAATCTGTGACTTTCCAATTTCTTACTCTACATGATTGGGGGTATTTGGAGCAAACTGGAATTGTTGTTTTGGGTTAGGTTTGTTCGTGTGAAATTTCGTGCCTGAGCAATGTGTGACACTTTTTGTTTCCTTTTGTATGTGTAGCTGCAATTAGTTAAATTAAGTAGTTTCTTTGGCTATTAAACTGCTTTTCTATTGTATGACCAGTGCTCTTCTTTCTTTGAATGGACAGATGAAGATGTGGAAGATCTTCAATCACTAAATCAGGTAGTTAATTTTCTTTTCCTTGTAATATTGTCGACAATTTAGTTTGTTCACATCATTAGCCTTGTTTCATATTATCATGATGTTGAAAGTGCCACATTGATTTTAGAGGGTTTATATAATTATGGGACAGTTTTATATATGTTACAAGTGACGGATATATGAACGCTTTTTGCACCTTCTGAGATAGTATATGACTCTATATAAATGAGTCATTTAAGCTGTCCTGCTTTTGGCCTGATTATGTAGAAGACCACTGGTATCTGTATTAATTATAAAATGTTGATGGACATTTCTTTTATTCGTCATCAGGGAGGAACAGAATTAGTCAGCAAGTGTATGGACAGGCTTCTGGCTATAGTCCCCAAAAATGAAACAAAGCTTGCAATTGAGCAGCTGCTTATGCAAGAGAGTTTTTCGAGGTAGCTGTGAATTGTTTGTTTCTTTTTGTATTTCATTCTAATTTTGTGCAAATTTCATAAAGGTTTAGTTTGTGAGCTGTTCAGTTTGAAGACTCATTTTTATTTTAATTGTACTTATTCAATGGGATGTTCTGGTTCATCATCAGCGCCTTAAAATGTATGGTGTTATCTTTGATTTTCAGAAAGAAGTCTCAGTTATGACTTTGAATTTCCAAAAGAAGTCTCGACTATGATTTTGAATTTCTGAAAAAAGTCTCGGTTATGTCTCTCTGCGTGTGTGCGTGTGTATGCGTGCGCTTGTGTATCAGGTGGGGGATCACGTGTAGGTGGCGGTGCGCGTGTTTTTTGTTGTGTTGTGCGTTGTGTGTGTGTGAATGCCTGTGCATATAGAAAGTTTTGATTTAGGATCCTCTTTTGCAATCTCAAATAAATTAATGCTGAGATATGAGTTGCATTGTTAACTTAATTTCTTGCGTTAGCTAATATTTTCATGTGTGGCGGATGCTAGGTTGTAAAGGTGGATAAGGATCATATAAAAAAAGAATAAAATTAATTTTTCATTTATCATGAATCATGCTGTTACATTCATAGATCATTAGTTGACTACTTAGTTATTTGTCGATGTATTTGAATTTCTTTTTCGTCCTAATATTTGCTAGCAGGGATGAATGTGACAAACTAACAAAGCTAATTCAGTCTCGAGTTGTCGACTTCCCATCTCCGGAAGTTTGTGGGGATGGAAGGGAGAAGCTCCGAAGCAGGACTACTGGCAATGACACTATATCTGGAGCTTTACTATATAGTGCAAGGACTCTGCCAGAAAGAATCTCTTATACTTCAAGTAAAACAAATCATTTTTCTCCTGGGCAATCTATCTTTGAAGCATGTACACCTGATTTATGCAATCAAGCTGTTGCAGAAGCAAAAAAGTGGCTAGAGGAGAAAAAGTTAGCATCAAAACCAAAATATGATTCTGAATGCGGACCTTGCACTTTGAATACTGATATGCGACAATATGTTAGTGCTACTTCCTTAACTTCTCTTCATTTCTGCTTTAGACTTGCATATAGAAGTTCTTGACACTTGTATGTTATTTTTGTAGACATAAATTGCAGTATCAAATTCCTTGATGCATTTACATACCAGAAAACCCAGCAAAGACAATTTTCTAAATTCTCTTTCTCCTTTTTCCCCTTATTTTGTCTTCACCAATTCTTTTGAGTATTGGAAATGTTTAAAATTAGTTCTAGTCACTGTAGATAGACCGATCTTTGCCGCGTCACTGTGAAATAAGAAGTTGAAGCTTTTGTCAACAGTTCATGTGAATGACAAATTTTTATTATTATAATTTTAGGCCTGTCTTACTACTTATTTCAATAATGTTCTTAAATGAAGGAAGATTAGAAAACATGTACCTTTATTATTTGTAGTAAGTTATTTCTCTTGGGATATCATGTATCATAGTTTCTACCCTGAATAGGGAATTATGCTTTATATGTTTTGAACTTTCAGTTACCTTTCTTACAAGTTTTTCTTTTTTCCTTCGAGTCACCTTTATAATTTGTTAATTTTGTTTTTTTCCATGTCTGCCAATGTAACTTTGTCTCCCCCAGTATTTGTTCACATAAATTTTTTTTCCACCATCCACTAGATTACCTTCTGCTTGATTAGATTGGACAAAACCAATGAATTAACAGTTTAGGCATTTTGTTTGTGAGGGGGATTTGTTCATATGGTTTTGATACAATGTTGTGTAGTTAAGCGACTCTGAGGTGGGTTTGAAAATTGTCTGAATATGCAGGATTTTGAAACCCTATGAAACCTGCTTCTCCATTTTGTTTTGTAGGAGGATATGTGTTATATTTCATGTGGCATGATAGATATCCATTTAACTCGCTAAATAGAAAAAACCAAGCGAAGAATATAAAGCCCAGCATGTTTGTTCATGCAAAACGTATACACATAATATTGTGCACACACATAATTGGTATAGATACCACATTCAAGAATTGGGGGCAAGTTGCTAAGTGGCAGTTTCCATAGTAATTGGTGTGTAATCACTTAACTGGGTACTACGTTACCTGGGTACTTCTAATATGGAGCCATACCCGTACCTGACACTTCTTAGATACTCCTTAAATATATGCATATATTTGTTCAGGCACGTATTGAATTATATAATGCATGTTTAATTTAAAACACTCGTCATACACTACTTTTTTTGTGTGTGTGTATCCTACACTTCACATCCATTTTTGTAACTTGTTCGTTAAGGGTCGACTGGCCGAGTTTGTTTCAGCATTAAGAGCTATGATTTAAGATGGTCGTTTACAAATATAGCTGAGAACCATGATTATGTCCCATGAGGTTTAGCAGGGTCCCTGTACCCTACCTTTTACAAATTTTCCATGTTCCCTACCCATACCTGTACCTCTGCAACTTAGACTGGGTATCTATCATGCCAAAGAGTTAAATGAATTTCTATCATATGTTGATTAAAAGTTGCCTAAATCTGCAGGATATTGAAAGCGAAGCAGGTTCACCTGTGGATATGGCAAAATCATACATGAGATCTCTGCCTCCATGGAGATCTCCAGCTTTCAGTGGAATTGGGTTTAGGACTCCCCCGCCATATGGAATACGCCGTTACCAGGATGAAGCTTCCTATATAACTTCCGACTATTCTTTGAATTTAGCTAAGGTACTACTAGCAATCTATGCTGTGGAGAAAGTTATTTTTATTTGTTTTTTGTGCAGACATTTTTACGGTATGGAGTTATGGCTAATAATAAAATCTGGAATAGTTCTAAAATAAATATTATATCAAACCCAAGTCTGCCATTATTATCATTTAAGATGTAGACAATGACAGCTGTCTTGATTAGACACTCTATTTAACCCAGGAGTTTTACCAAAGTAACTGAAACATTAGACCGAATTTGGCTGGTGAATTTGAATAGTATGACAAGCAAAATAATGTGCATTATTTATTCCTGTAACAGCTAAAGTTGAGTAAACTTGATAAGAATGATGCAGGAAAACAAACTGTCGAGGACGGACAAATATGAAAGGAGATGATGGATGAGTAGTTATCAAATATTTTGCATGAAATTTATAATGAAGCACCCTCTCAAAATGGAAACAAGCATGCAAAGTGATGCAAGCTCCCTGGTTAATGTTATAATGATACACCTTTTGTATGTTTCAGTAACCCAATACTCAGTAAAATAGATTAGTAAATTCTCTCATTCAACTATACATCATACCTAATTTGACTGAATAACATGATAAATAATATAACATGAATCACTGATTTCCTGAGTACTGAATCATATACATACTTGTTTCAAAAACACAATTATTAATAAGATTAGATGAGGAATAAGTAATTATCAAGATTTCATATGCTTGTTTCACATAAATATTAATCTATCTCCAAGCCGGTTTGAGGCGAGATCGATGCTTGTTCACATAACTATTAATTTCAGGAACTAAAATTATTGAAAGATATGCGCGATAATGAACATTAAGTTACACACATGGTAATTTTTTATTGCTGCATCTACATGGTACATATCTTAAATCTGTGTACCTGTATTGTGGAGTACATTTGTAGGTATCTGTGTATCTAGGTTTGTTTTGCATATTTATACATAAAAATTTATTTATGTATATAGCTTGTTCTGTATCTGTGCTGTACCTAGTTTTCCAAAGTTTATAACTTGTTCTGTGTCTGTGCTGTACCTATGTCCTAGTTTTCCAAAGTTTTATGCTTCTCCATGTCCGCATTTTGTTGTATTTGTATCCCAAATCCTTGCCAATGCTTTATAGGTTTGCAGCAATTACAGGATATGCATGCTTCAAGATTGGTAAGATGCTGATGTGCTACCTATGATTTTATCTTGCTGAATGAGGTGCAGGGTTCAAAAAGGGGCCGCCTTTTTATTGATTCTTGGGACACTCTTGATGAAGCTCGTCGCGTCCGTCTAAAGCCAATAGATGATAAGCTAGAATGTGGCCTGTCCAAGCAAGCTGAATCACCTGCAAGAGTGGCCGAGCATGAAAGATCGCCTGATAACAAAGGTCAGGGAGTTCACCCTTCTTAAACTTTAAGTGTTTACCTTTGGAACGTACTTCAAACTTCTTGCGTAGTTATATTGTGGAGAGCCTTATGCAGATGGAGCTTTTAGATTGGCTGATGAAAAAGATACTGGTACAAACCATCCATTCGAAACAACCAATGGTGACACGTTGAACATTGTCTCGGAGCAAGAACATAATATTGGCGGAGTACATCCAAACCATCATACTCTTCCTCCTGAACCAATTCAACATTTAGATGAAAATCAGGTAAGCAAACTGTGCCACTTAGCACTAAATTTTGTATCTCAGTTTGTGAAATTTCAGGTGTCTTTACAATGTTTAATATTAAATTTTTTTGTGGGGTTCTACCTCTAAAACAGTAGGACTGAAATAGTATAACTTACAAAAAATTGTCTATCTAATATGTGGAAGGATGTGAAACAGCATTCAAAGGTCGTGGAAGAAGTGAATAATATTCCTGTCCGTCACGATAGTCATGCTTCAGCTTCATTACTAGCGGAACATGAAGGTAAATCTTCGTGACTGTGTCTGTTTATGTTTTCTTGTGGTACTCTAGTTTTTCATTGTGCCACATACTTTTGTCTTCTGATTTCTTTCTACTTTCACTTCAGGAAATCACTCGTCTGAAATAAAATTAGCACAGGCAGAAAACAAGCCATGGTAAGTTATTTTTACTAGAGCAGTCATTTTATGTCAGCTTCTTGAACAATACACTCTGTACATTATGATACCACAAACTAAATCTACTATCATTCTTTTGTCCATTTATCTTATTTTTCCAGCATCTTTTATTTTGATTGTCTAGTCTGTGAAATCTTCCATAGAATTATTAGTTCTGGCTTGATTAGTTGCTTAAGTAAAGGCTGCATAAAGCTTCTTATCTAGGTTGTGATTATAATTTAATTGCACACCAGTCGTATCAGTCTCTTTATGATTCTAAATTTTCAGAGTTCAAGGATTGGTGGGAAGGCTTCCTAGCTTTGGAAGGGGGTTATCCATTATCCATTTGTCTATGGGAAAAAATTGTTCGCATGCTCTTTTACTTTAGAGCTAATCAGCTGTTACAAAATATTTGAAAACATTCATTACCTGCCTAAAACGGGGAAGTTAAATGCTCTTCTATTGCCAGAAAGTCCCTAAAACACCAAAGAATAGTGAAAAATATAGCTATCTTGCTTACAGTCTTATTGAAAGGAACAACGTCCATGGAAAGTTGGTACTATATAGGAACCTCACCCTTCAGAAGGGTCAATAACTTTTTTTGGCCATTAGATTGTACCTATCATTACCTACATTGCATGGAAACAGGTACCGGTACGGTTGCAGGCATGGGTACAAGACACGGCAAAATTGTGAAATGTAGGGTATGGGGAAACGGCTATATATATTATATTGAACTTAATAATTTACATGAGACTATTATTGTCTTTCACTTTATGTGTGATTTAGAATTAAAATTTCTGTCACATTTTTAAGGTTTTTTTTAAAAGTATATTGATTATTATAAATTGGAAACTACTCATTTTTGAACGACACCCAAACAACCCTTCAAATTTATAGTTTTGCGGTTGGGTGTGGGCTGAAATGAACCCAACCCATATCTGACTACTTTCAAAAGATAGATGTGAAGTGTAGGCTATACATCCAAAAAGTATTTGACAAGTGTTATAAATTAAAACTTATATCATATAATTGAGTACATGTCGTAACAAATACAAATGCAGGCATATATTCGGGAGGTGTCCACGAAGTTCTGCATATATTCAAGGAGTGTCCATGAAGTTTGGGTATGAGAATGTGTCGGGTACGGGTATGGCATCATGATATAAGTACCCGGGTAACATAGATCCGATTGAACAAGTATTCTAGTTCTACCTTTCCACATGGATCATTAGTAAAAAGTCAAGACACAATGTTAGTCTCTATGTCCTAATGTTGAAGCACACCTACTTAGATTTGATTCAACAAGTATTCTACTTCTACCTTTTCACATGGATCATTTGCTATAAGGAAGCAGAATGCTCCAACTCATCCACATCTAAACCTTTTCACATGGATCATTTGCTATAAGGAAGCAGAATGCTCCAACTCATCCACATCTAAAGGATCACTCAGGGACCTGAGGTTCTGATTAACAAACTTGTGATTCTAAGAGCACCTCTAGCATCCTGTGACCTGTCATTTCCTTTATTTTGAATGGTTCCACAACATATGTCACAAGGTCTCATCATGACAAGACACCTTAGGCGCCTTTACAGTTTTTATAATTTAAGTTGCACATTATAGGGTTAATTTCATAAACCCCCCCTAACTTTGTGGGGTATTACAAATAACCCCCTGAACTTTGTTTATCTCATATAACCCCCTGACTATGGAGTGTCTCACCCTCTCAGGGCGAACATTACATTATCTCACCTAACCCTTTGCCTGTAATTTGGAAATGACTAAAATTTTCTTGATACAAAAAACTTAAACTTTAGGGAAAGGAGTATGTTGCCTGTAAAAGATAGGTGTTAGATCTTATTAGTATTTAGATCTAGCAGATATTATAAGATATTATGAGATATGGTGAGATGTGAGTAGATATGATTTTATCTTATGTTTATTTTGTAATATCCTCCTAATTTCTATTTAAAAGAGGTTAGAGTTAGGTGAATAATGATCTTTTGCCTATTCTATTTTCTCTACGTACTATCAGAGCCTACTTGATCTTGCAGGAATTTCTTTCAGCTTTTTAGATCTCAAGGCCATCGAGGGGGTTTTGCATGGCCTTCATGCTCTCCTCGGCGGCTTTGATGGCAACGACGGCTTTAACAACTACTTCAACATCATTATTTTCTAGATCTTATCAAACACCCTCCACAAAATAACCTAAATAAAAAAACATCTTGGCATCTACTATTCACGTGATGAATAGTATCAAGGTCATTGTTTATGCGATGAACAGTTTCGGAGTTACAATTCACTTTTCTACATCTTTGGTAGTTATATGCGACATCATCACTTCTCTTTCGACGTTGTTTCTACTGCCTGATCCATATAGGGTTTCTACTGGCTGACCCGCTTAGGGTTTCTTCTGGCTGACCTGTTAATATTTTTTCTATTGGCTTATCCGCCTATGGTTTCTATTGTCTTATAAGTTTAGGGTTTCTACCGGCTGACCCGTCTAGGGTTTCTACTGACGTACCCATCTAGCGTTTTTACTGGCTGACCTGTCTCGAATTATTTTTGGCTGACCCGCCTAGAGTTTCTTTTATTGGCTAATTTGCCTAGGGTCCTACTAGCTATGACTATAATTTTCTAATTGTGGACGTCTTCAAATATTTCGGAGAAATATGACATTATGAAACTCTTGCAACTAGCTGTTTTGTTTTCATTTGTAACAAACTGAACATATATAGTATTTATGCTCCAGCTTGAGGGGGAGTGTTAGATATTATTAGTATTTAGAATTAGCAGATATTATGAGATTTGGTGAGATGTGATTAGATATGATTTTATCTCGTACCCATTTTTGTAATATCCGCCTAATCGCTATTTAAGAGAGGTTATGGTTAGATGATTAATGATCTTTTTCCTTTTCTATTTTCTTTGCAATTTGTGGTATAGTTTTGAATTTTTTTCACTCAAAAGACATTTAAGTTATTTGAAAATTACAGGTAGATGGGTTAGGTGTGATAAACTGAAGTTTAGGGGGATTTTGTGAGACACTATAATTCAGGGGAGTTATGTGAGATAAACAAAGTTCAGGGTGGTTATGTGCAACACCTTCCAAAGTTTTTTTTTGTGGTGGTTGGGGGGGGGGGTTGTGAAATCAACCCAATATTATAATTTGTAGTTGCAACTAGAACCAATCTCCATTCAAGTATCTTCTTTCTTATTCATTGTTTCAATCTAAGAGCATGTTTGGCAAGTGGTCAAAGTAGCTTGACATGTTTGGTCATTTGCCTTATAAACCATTGAAAAATAAGCTGTATTACTCCAACTTAATTTTTGGTGGCTTATAAGCCACAAGGTTTGGCCGTGTAAAAGACCAATATACCCTTCATCATTTTAGAAATTTCAAGCCCAATTTATCTCTCTCCAACCCCATTAATGTTTTTTGGTCATTTTAACAACTATAATGTTTTATAAGCCACCCATTTGCCAAACACTAATATTCAACATGGATTAAATAATCCACTAAATTTACCAAACACTTTGGCTTATAATCCACTTGGCTTATAATCTGTTTATGGATTATAAGCCAAGTGGATTATAGTTCAAAGTTGCCAAACATACTTTTAAGTACTTCAATGAATATAGATTTGATCTAGTGCTACTTGTCGCTAGATGCTATATACTTGAGTATAAATTCATTTAAGTGTTGACAATATATTAACTTTTAAGCGTACCTTCCAAACAAAATAATAGAAAAAAATAAACACACGTGCACACAGAAATATACACAGTCACAAATACACAAACAAGACCCAACCACAGATGGCGAAGTGCTATACACGTTCATTCCTCCCAACTTTTTTCATGTGGACTGTTCATTGGATAATAGTGAGGGCATAGATTGTACAGAAAGAAAGTACTTATTGCTTGTAGTTGGATCTACTTATTGCTGTTTTGTTTGTGGCTGTGCCCTCAAATTAATTATGTCAGTTGCCATGAAGTATAAATGCTTAAAACTTAATCATAATAAAGATACGTAATTTTTTAATAATTTGATATGCTTAACATATAACTATGCACGTTATATATTTAGTCAAATTGTTGAAGGGTAATAAACAGTTCATTGTATGGGGCAGGTCATAACTAATGACGCTTCACAATGTTGGCTCAAGGTTTATGGCAATGTTGAAAATAATCATAAACATAATGTTCAAACTCTTGATAGGCTGATAGCTCAAAGTTTCAAGTTAATCTTATCCTTGACAAGTCAGTAGTTCACAATCACAGAGATGTTTAATTCTTCACAAGTCATAAGTTCACGATCACTAGCTTAATGATGTCACCGAATATCAATAACGATGACAAAAGAAGCCAAGGCTTGCAAACAAACAATCCAAAAGTAATACTTAAACCACATAACGTCTTAAACAATGCAAACAAATAAAATACTTTTTTAAGTCCTCTGCTATAAGTTATACCGAAGTAGCATCCATTTTGAAATAATCCATGGTATATTGAAATAGTGTAGACTATTTTGTAATAGCATAGGTTACGACCTATCTGACTTATTTGGAAATGTTACGTAACGTTTAAGGTTTATATGTACATAACGACAATAATGTTTAAGGCTTATTATGGATCTCTACTTGTATCCCTTTATGGTTGTTGCAACTTTAACCATCTCCTTTTATTTATTAGCATATAGTATCACCCAATTGTGAATTGGCCTCTAGGGTTGTTTTTCGGATCTTCATACATCTTGATTGGAGGCGTGCGCTAGAATTTTCAAGATGGATAATTCACAATTTTAAGTGCCATGACTACAGTCTATATTGATGGTGTAGGTTTGTCTTATGTTCATTTTTTCTAGTTTTACTATCTATTTTTACAACAGGGCAAATTGGTGAACTTTCTGCAGTTCTGAATTGCCAATCCCAACTAAACTTATAAATTTGTGCCATTAAAATTGAAAGCCTAGTAATAGCTTTAGTTGCAGCTCTGCTATACAAGATGAAATATCGATTGCTTTCCTTCTGTTTAAGTATGATTGGGTCATTATATATGCAAGCAGCTCAGTTCACACAATGTACTGTTTGTGTTTTCATATATTTTTCTTTTTTCTTGACTCTCAGTGATGCTGATGATGCTGTCAACCTCAATGACGTTCCTAATTCCACTGTACAGACAAGTACTGGTGCTGAAGGGAAGGAACTTTCTGAAAGTTCCTCACAACCTAATGTTTCTAGCATTGCAGAAACAAATTCTATTTCTGGTATGTTATTGTTCTATATTCAACATGCTCGTTGCTCTTACCTTAACTTTTTTTTTCTGTTAAGTGTCGACTTACAAGTATCATGAATCTTTAGTTTATGCTTAGCAAGACTTACTGCCAGTTTTAAGAAGCAAGCGGATGCATGAGTCTTTCCATGAATACGAGGGCGTTGCATCTTTTATCATGATCCCAAAGGAGGGAATTGAGAGACACAAATGAATATTGTGTACCCTCAATGTTCATGTAAATCGTCCTTATCTACTGGGGGCGGGTCTGGTTGGCTATGTTAATTTTGTGATGAAAGTATATGATCTAGCAGGGAGAGATTTCTTGGTACTAACAAGATAAGATCTTTAGCTGATATCTTGCTGTCGAAATGGTTGTGGAACACGGTGGAATTCTTTTCTGCATGCATTAATTTCTCTATTAGCTTCAGCTTTGGGTGGCTTTGGCTAACAACCATTCTGTTATACACTCGCCGCAACAAACATAATTTACTTTTTAGATGTAAAATGCACATTTATCAAAACATTTAATGATCTAACGATAGTATTCTCAGGCTTTGAGGAGCTGAACAACTTAAGACACTATCTTATTGCAATTGTGCTAGATGCTTCATATGCTAGATATAATGAGAACCCTTCCCTGTATTCATCTGAATCAAACTCCTCCAGTTTTACACAACTTTACTAACTTTCCGAGTAATCCATTCTTTTCAGATCATAAGCCACAAGATGGTAACTCTCATGCACTTAAGAAAGAAAATGGATCAGCCAATGAATTTTCTGCCAATGGGTAACCATTACTGTCTTCCATTCTTTTCATCACTGTAAAACCTTGAGGTGATCTGACAGTTAAAAACTTTATTCTTCAGTTCATCCGCAGAAGCAAATGCAAACCAAAATCATGAAACTGTAAGCTCAGGGTCCGACAAAATCATACCACAGAATGGCACAAGGATGAAATCAATTGAGAGGATGCTGACTGAGCCCCAGGCGACTACCACCACAACTCGTCGTGGAAAGAAGGTGGCTGTTAAGTCTCGGAGGGGAAGAAGGACTTGAAGTGGCTGGAAATAGTTTCTTTAACCAGCAATAATTGTATACTAGTTGTGTGATATGGAAAAATCTGCGTATTGTTAGGTTTAGTTTCTGTCGATTGAAGATTTCATGTGTTTTGTAAAACAATTTCTTTAGTTTTGTGTTAGCTAGAGCAGATAGTGATTGAGATTTAGGTGGTGTTAATACGATTCTACCGGTTACTGTAATATGTTATCTTTGGAGCATGTAACTTATACCTGCAGATTTGTTGTAGACTACAGTGCAGTAGTTCTAACTGGTAGTTTCCACATAGATGTATGCCAACGTTCTTGTCCTTATTACATTGTAATGCATTTCAACTGAATATACACTGAATCATTGTTTTGGTTGGATGTCCTCTGCAAAAATTAGATTCTGAAGCCTCGTTTCTGGTTTGTTGTGTAGAGCCTGCTTGAAGATTTGTTATTCCCCGCACTTTGGCGACTGAGTGTAACTGCAGTTAAGGTCAGTTACTGTTTTTGCCATCGTGTTCAACATTTTTGCCGGGTTTGTTATAAATCACTGAGTAGAAATTTTAGTTTTGACTGAATTGTGTGCTTTTGATTGTGAGTATCAGCCCAGAAGACTTTTTTCATGCTTAGTTTTCATTTTCTTCCACGTGGGTTTGCAATTATTTCCCAATAGTTGTGAGAAAATTTCTATAATTAGGAAAATTTGGATTTGTGAAAACGCATCTTTTTCTCTACATGACACAGCGGAGAACCTAATTTTCTTGTCGACACTTGAATAAGAATCTACAGGTGGTATATGGTCGGAAGCAAACCACTGCAAACAAGAAATAAACCACTTGAACAAGCATAATGAAAAGAACAATAAAAACTTCAAAAAGAAACACTTCTAACTCAATAAGAAGGGGGGGGGGGGGGGGGTGTTTCAAATGCTGATATGATCACCTCTGACCACGTCCGTGACCGTAAACTCGACATCACAGACGGTCGGATTGCTAACAAACATCTCCTATATACACTACTACACCTCCACCCTCACTCATTTCCGTACCATCCCATAGAAGAAGAACCCGAGGACGAAGAAGAACCAGACGAAGAAGTCGAATTAATCTCTATAGAGCCATAGTATATAAGCTCTTCGATCATCTCCTCAATGCACTCTTCATCATCACCCTGCATATGATACTCCTCTTCCTTCACCGCCGTCACCTTTGCTCTCTTCGTTTCCTCCCTTGAAGCGACACAACACTTCTCAAGCTTCGCCATGAGGGTCGGTGATAGGGACTGAGGCGGGGGAGTTGGACGGTCAGGATCAACCGGGAAGTTGGCCTTTGCATTTGGACCGCACATCAGGCGAGCTGCTTCGTCGTAGGCTCTGGCCGCTGCCTCTGCACTCTCAAATGTCCCCAGCCAAATTCTCGTCTTCCTGCAATATATGAGAAATGAATATGTTTAACTCATTAATTATTGCAAATAAAATGCATACGTTGTCGTTTTTCTTTTTGAAGGGTAGAGAAGATTAATTACAGTAAAGGGTGGCGGATTTCTGAGACCCAAGAGCCCCAGTGCCTTTGCCTCACCCCTCTGTATCTCTGAAGCTTGGGCATTTTGAGTGAGAAAAAGAGCTCAAGTGAAGAGATTGAGCTAAGGTTTGAAAGTGTGGACCCTTTTTGGTACTCCAGAACATTGGTAGGGGCCTTTCCTCTCCTCTCCTCTATATAGAGAAAGCCTATGACAATAATGCCCCTCGCTATGGTTCTAGCCAAACCGTCATGGGCCCAATGGGCCTCCTACGAGCAAACTAGTCCAACTACGGACACGATATCAAAGGGGTGACCGACTGCCGGCGTGTCGTCGGACTGGCCACGTGTTTAACATGAGATGATAACGGCTGACGAGGAACACTGCCGGCGTGTCGTCGGACTGGCCACGTGTTTAACATGAGATGATAACGGCTGACGAGGAACATGCACTTGAACTTATGCCAATTTTGTGCGTTTAATGTTTGTCTCTTTCACCTTACGTCTCAAGGCAGTATAAGGAGAGTGACGCTATGTGGTCAATAACCAGCATGAAACCGATCTTTATGAACATTAATACGCTATGGTGAATGTGTTGGTATGTGCTACGAGATACATGACAAGAAATAAGAAATTAAAGGTTGCTCTTATTGAGGCTAAATTGAGAAAGATCGATCGAGATGATTTAGCTATATACAACGGAGACGGCTAAAAACGCCAGTTGGAACTTGGAAGGAGTTAGAAATTATAGTTTGGAAGCAAGAACGAAAAAAAGGTAGACTTGGTGAACTTGGTTAGAAGCAATTAATAACAATACTATAACAATTATCTTAATGAAGGAGATAACACTTAATAGAGCCAAACGAAACAATAGAATTCATACAGTCAAACACAACAATTTAGGGTAATGACTCTATCGTTGACGTCGTGTTGTTTAAGCAAAGTTCCTTTTTGTTAGTAAACATGCGTATACTTCTATCATGAAGCGATGTCGCATAAACGGGCCTGGAAAACAAACAAAGGCCCACAACTCCCGGGTTGATGGCAAGGATGTAATATTCTCCACATGGGTGGTCAAGGGTGAATAGCGCGATGAAAGGTTTGGGTGGAGACCCATGTGTTGGCCCTTTGTCTCCTCCTGTGACATTATGGGCTGTGGGCCTTTTATGGAGACCGACATCACAAGGCTTGTACTGGCTACAGGGGGACAAGGGCTAATGAGGTTATTCCTAGTCAAGCACAGAATCCTCATATGGAGGTATCAGACGGTTGTCTGCCTCTCCATCATTTAGTCCTAAAGAATCATTGCCTCATCATCATCATCTCCTGTAAGGCTATAACACAAGTGTTTGTTCTCTAGCTAACTGTATCCCTTGGAAACATCCTCACCTGACTCAGAAAACTATAAATGTTTGGTTGCCTCTTTGGAGATGAAGATTCAGTAAGTTCAAAGGGTAGATTGATTGCCCCCTCTGGCTTTCATATACACGGGTGAATAGCTCCTATAATTGAAAAACAAAACAAATAGAGAGTACGAACCCTAGCAGAACATTCCGCATGCAAACATAGTGTACCGAACCATTTAACATGAAGATAGGAAAAAAAAAAAAACATCTTGGACATGTCAAAGTCTCCATGTATGGTTAAGAACATCTAGCTCAATGCATAATATTTTGATAGAATCTATATTCCCTAATCTTTTTTTAAAGAAAACACCCAGACATAAACTTTATTGATAGAAAGGAATTGCTGATTTACAAAGATGAGAATACAGAGACAGATAGAGACGGATGAGAACAAACTAGAAATTTGTGTGCAGTCATTTGCTTCTATGGAACGACAGATGATTAGGCTACAACTCCACTGGGTGTGAAACACTCATCTTGACATCTATATTCGCTAATTGTACGTTAGATTTTGATTTTTTTATTATTATTTTAGAACAGATCATGGTCCGATGCAGACATATCTGAACGCTAACCTCTAGCAATGCAGCTTTGAAGCGTTTATACGTTTGATTGATTGAGACATTGTTGTAAACTGTTCTCAAACTGGATAGATTTGCTAATTATTTGAGAAGATACTTAGAATTATAGAGAGAGCATGACTCTTCATATAGAATTGAGCAAACCACATGCTCCCATTTCCTTAGCACATGAGAGGGGCTGCCCTTTGGAGAGGCTACAGAACAAAAGGCCCAAAGGAGAAGAGGGGATTAGGGGCAAATATGGCCCACTTATGGCTGTCACTTAGTGAGGAGAGATAGAGCATTGCATGTGCTTGGGTGGAGTCCCATGTGAGTGGTTTAAGGATGGGCTGTATACGTTTGATATTTGCAGAGGTTTTTGCTCCTCCGTAGCAGCTTATTATTCTATTTATATATTTTTAGTAAACTTTTCATTCTACTTATTGGTACTTAGTTTTTTTTAAAGACATAAGAACCGACATATATTGTGAACAAAGATGTAGAATAGATTGGCATGCTGAGCATGGCAAAACAGAAGATAAACCATAACAATTAATGATGCTCATACACCCATTATAATTGCATAAAAGATTTCTGAAGAAAAGGAAAGATAAACATTTGCCGCGAGGAACTAGAAATCCTTCAAATTCGTGACATTATTCGTCGAATACTAGAATTATTATCCTCAACCATCATTACAGCTTCGAAACTTTGATATACTTGAGGCGATCTTAAAATGATATCGGAATAATTCAGGTTCAGATCCCACCTAATGGGTTTTAGACAACACATTTAAAATGCAAATTTAAAACATTCCATTGCGCAGAAAGATCTTAGGAATTCCTAATCTTTGGTTTGGTTGGGTGTTTTTTTTTTGTGTGTGTTGGGGGTTGGG
>NC_033798.1:102093152-102094450 GCF_001876935.1 Asparagus officinalis | reverse complement strand
TCATCGGGTAAGATGTAGTTACACAAAGATTTCATAAATCATTACATGACTAATTACTTGCTCTCAATTTTCTCAGACAATGCGTGCTACATATCTGTCACTATAAAAAGCAAGATAAATCAGGCCTCTCTGATTTTAGTTTCAGGAATGAGAACATCAGGTCGATCTCTGTGTCGAAAATGAGGTATTGAAAGCTTATACTTAGCATTTCCAGGCAATGCGGTGCGAGGCCCAAGAACCTGCGATAACCGGTGACGGATCTCATGCGCATTCAAGAGATTATCGTCCGATGATGCGGGGCCCACAGCAAGGATGAGATAGGATGTCAGCAAGAGTGCAAAGAGGGTGGAGGTTCGCATTGTCATTGAATTTGCCGTTGTTGTATGGTGATATCTAAGGTGAGAAAAACTTTCGAAGTATAAATTTTATTTTGTGTTTGATTCGGAGCTGGTGGTTTGAAAAGGACTGACCATGTCAAAAAGGACTATATTTAGGCAAGAGGCAGTTATGAAATAATGGTGATCATTAAATTCATGGAAAAATTGTTGAAGAAAGAATGACAATTATGTAAAAAGAATATGTAAAGCTAGAACAGAGGTCTTTATGGAATATGAAAATTTTTATTCAATGACATGCATCAAATACTGCAGTATAAGTGTACATAAACTTTCTACAGTGTTTCAGTTTCTTTAATATTTGGTTATACACTTATACTATGTAAAGTATAACATATTGGTAATATAACTAGTTTTTCTTTCTAGATATAAAACTTCAACAGTATGTACATATATACACAAGGTTTTACCCTCTTCAATAATATTATCTCTATAGCCTGTAAAACGGTAATGGTATCAATTAGGAGCTTGTTGGGGAAACCCCCGATGCCGAGATCCAATATACCAAATAGCCGAGAGAGAAGCGTAAACACACCAAATCAATGCCACAAACAAGATACACCCGTTTTAACGTGGTTCAGCGAATGCCTACGTCCACGGGGCAAGGAAGGGGGAGTTTTCACTATTAGAAATTAAGGGGATACAACTAGGGTTGCAAATCTCACCAAAAACCCATAACAAATTACTCTTGATCTCTCCCAAATGCTCCAAAAATAAAAGCCCACAAAATTCCTCTCAATGGCTGCTAAAACCCTCTTGCACTGAGCCCTAAAACGAGTTTTGGGTATTTATAGAAATCCTAAACGAAACAGGTCTGGAAACAGACCCAACCCAAAAACCGCATCGCGGTCGACCGTCACGGTCGACCGCATCAACTCCAGAGACTTCCACGGTCGACTGCCA
>NC_033798.1:102077095-102093135 GCF_001876935.1 Asparagus officinalis | reverse complement strand
ACCATCATGGTCGACCGCCAAAGATCCAGAGGCACAGTGAGGCCCCGTGCACGACTTCGGTCGACCGCCAAAGACCCGTGGTCGACCGCCAACCTGTCAAATTGAGCTCCCGAGCCCAAACCTGCTATTCTTGCCAATCCTACAAATCTCCACCTCAGCGAACATTTTGTCAAAACTGAGCCGACACTGACCACACCAAAATGCCTCACTTATTGCGTCTAGTACGCCATGACAACAGACTCATGACAATGGACTCCATTCACAACAAGTCGAGACCCATACGGGAGTGCGAACACTCACCCAAAACAACAATGTCTACTCATCAAATCGGCTGCATAATAAAGACTACATACGTATCCTCTTGCCCAAGGAATCAAGCATTCACGTAGTTCACCCAATGGCCTCCAAAGGCCCTCAATCCAAAAGAAGAGTTCTCAACTCTTCACCAACATCAACACCTAATCTGCGGCTGATAGCATCACTAATGACCCCAAATTGACACGATCCAAACACCTCCACCTGAGGTGACCCGATAACCATATCCAAGCTACATCCACCAGCTGCACTCGAATCTACCAACTCATCATCTGCATCTGAATCCAAATGACTTCCACGCTGTGTCACCTCAGTTGGAATCCCAAACAATACAGAATGACCTGGAGTATGTAGAGTAATCTCCACCCAATATGGAGTAGCATCACCCTCCACCCGCTGCGATATTCCACTAATCTGATCAACACTCTCTACCTGCCGAGAGTCTAATGTGACGTACCTGCTCCGAACAAACTCAGAAGCTATCAACTGATAGCCAAAAGAGCCTCTGAATCCTAATCGTGCAATCAGATCCAATCTCACATCCACGATGTGATCAAGTGCTGGGTAGCCAAACATCCGACGCAACCTAAAGTCTGAAACAACTCCCCCAGATCTAACAACGCTCAATGCAGCAATTGGCAACCTCATAAGATGGCCCAAACATGTCGGAGCCCGAATACCAAATCCACTGCTCGACAACCAACGTCGATCCTTCTCCAGAAAGGAACAGCTCACCGAATCCGCCATCTCATCTCGTCGCCCCAATGTCTTCTCTCCTACGAAGTATCTCCAACTGCCATGAGCTCTACATGAATGCAAGAAAGAACCCCTACTAGAACTACTACGATGGGTAACCTTTCTGCCAATACACCTCCTCCAACTTTTGCGGACCACTAGGGCTTCATACCAACGGGACTTGGTTGCAACCTATAAATACCTAGTACAATCCCTAACATAGGAAACAGAATACCGATTACCTCCCAATGATGTCTTCTTGGAAGGCCCCCAAATGCTTGACTGAACACCTCCTATAAGACCCCTCGATCGATAGATAGAAGTGCCAAATTCCATCTCGGTCTTCTCGCTCATCCCAATTTGCTCAAATGACTTTAATCTACAGGTCAAAGCACTCCTTAACAACCTATGCACGATATAACCAATCATATACCCCAGTAACAAACAACGCCATAGTCTAGCCAAAGAAGTCGTCAGCTCTTTATCAATCACCATGCTCCCAAATAGATAATACAAATTGCTCCTTCTGACGCCCTTCATCATAATCATGAACCCCAATGTGACCTTCAAGCGTGCATCCGCCAAGGTCACCCTATAGCCTACTGCCTCTAATGCCCCAAGTGAAATGATGATCTTCTTCAATTAAGGAACGAACTCCACTTCAACTAACTCCCGAATCATCCCGTCACTCATCCGAATCTGAATGGTACCGATACCACCAATAGGGTATTTGTGATCATTGCCCATGAGCACAACATCCCCTCTTTCTAACTCCTAAAAGCTAGAGAACCAATCTCTCCTAGGGCATATGTGGTAAGTAGCATCCGAATCCAACATCCACTCGGTGGAGTCGACAACACCAACTGACAGAAGAGCTAGGCATGAATAGCCCGAAGAATCCAAATCTGAAATGTCGCCACTAGCCTTGGCAACATTCAACTTTGAAGCTTGAATAGCTTTTTTCTTATTCTTCCCGGCTTGCAATTTTGGGCATTTTGTTTTTCAATGTCCATCCTCTCTACAAAAAATACACTAATTCCTACCAGCTGCAGGATGTGCCCCCTAGACTATGACCTCCTACCACGGTTTGGACTTTTAGCTCTTGTGACCAATGCCCACGCTACCGACTCAATAGAAGTCTCATTATCATTCTTTCGAAGTTGATAATTCACAAGTGTCGCGGTGGCCTCACTATACGAAAGAAATACCTTCCCATTAATAAGAGTAAGGACGAATGTCTCATATTCCTCGTCGGGCAAGAAACTCAACAATAGCAACACATTATCCTCATCTTCAACCATGATATCTACATTCGCCAAATCAGCAAGAAGCTTCGTGTAGTGGTTCATGTGATCACTAATGGATGTCCCCTTCTTCAATTGGAAGCGATAAAGCCTCCTCTTTAAATGCAAACGATTTTCGCCGCTCTTCGTCAAATACTTACCCTCTAGGACCTCCCAAATCTTTTTTGCCGAAGTCTCATTTATCATATCATATTTTAGATCTTGAGTTAGACAAGACCTAATCACACCACACGCTGTTTTATTCATTTTCTTCCAAACATTCTCATCAATGTCGTACGGTTTCCCATCCAACTCCAATGTATCTTCCAAATTTTGCGTATTTAGCGCATCCAAGACTTCGCATCTCTAAAGTCCAAAATTATTTGTGCCATCGAACTTCTCCACATCTATCTTCATAGAATGGCTACTCAAACTTTGGACGGTCTTCATACTAGAAGAACCCTCCCCAAATTTATCTCTTCCGGCCATATATCTCAAAGCACCCAATAACAATTGCGGAACAAACAAGAAATAGATCCAAACTTGAAGAAAGATAGAGTCTTTACCAAAAAGATCCCACCTTTATCACCAACGAAGCTCTAGATGAACTTCCCAACTGATCTACTCCTCTAAAAAGCCCAAACGTTGCCCGGAGCTCTGATACCACTTGTTGGGGAAACCCCCGATGCCGAGATCCAATACCAAATAGCCGAGAGAGAAGAGCAAACACACCAAATCAATACCACAAACAAGATACACCAGTTTTAATGTGGTTCGGCGAATGCCTACGTCCACGGGGCAAGGAAGGGGGAGTTTTCACTATTAGAAATCAAGGGGATACAACTAGGGTTACAAATCTTACCAAAAACCCATAACAAATCACTCTAGATCTCTCCCAAATGCTCCAACAATAGAAACCCACAAAACACCTCTTAATGGCTGCTAAAACCCTCTTGCACTGAGCCCTAAAACTAGTTTTGGGTATTTATAAAAATCCCAAACGAAACGGGTCTGGAAATAGGCCCAACCCAAAAACCGCATCGCGGTCGACCGTCACGGTCGACCGCATCAACTCCAGAGACTTCCACGGTGACCATCATGGTCGACCGCCAAAGATCCAGAGGCACAGTGAGGCCCCGTGCATGACTTCGGTCGACCGCCAAAAACCCGCGGTCGACCGCTAACCTGTCAAACTGAGTTCCTGAGCCCAAACCTGCTATTCTTGCTAATCCTACAGAGCTGATCTCTGATCACTTCTTATGCATAAAGACTGAAGTTGCCATGAATGCTTAAAGCCCAATACCCACTTAAAAAACTTCGGTAGCCCTATCAATTTTGTGATAAATGTCCAAGAACAATGCCACCGCAACAAGGATTACTTTTGAATTTTCAACTATTAGGCATAAGAAAACGCTTCATTTTGTGTTTCAAGATCATCATTACTCTACCTGAAATGATCATCTTGCCTAAGAACAACACTCTCTGTTATACCGAAAGTGCAGAGATTGTTTAACTTAAACATATGAACCCTAATAAAGGCTCAGGAAAATTTTTGGGCAAAATGGGCATAAATCGGAGCTGGAAGAAATTTTGAGAGGACATAATAAGAATCACCTATATAGACAATATATCACGAACGCATGTGAAGCTTCGATCTTTGTCTAGTACTATCGCAAAGTTTATAAGCATAAATTGGTGACCATGAATTAATGAATAGCACATATGCTAGGTCTTTTTGATCTTCTGAAGTTTAGAGAGGGTATGAATGCAACAACATTAACTATAAACTAAGAAAGTTGCACCGTTGGAATTTTTTTTTTCAATTGATGTATTGTTGTTCAATATATAGCTGACGTAATTTATAGGAAATTTTCTGCTCTGTAAAAAATCATAAAAATACAATATTATCTATGATATTGAAGGGAGATTTTTAGGTAACATCTGAAGATGATCAAGAAAGTAAGTACAGACACTAATCAGCTGCAAATCATAACTACGTTATGAAAGATTGGACAGAGCATATAGTAACTTTACAGAATTGTAAATTTTAAAAAACATAACCCTCTCTTGTCAATAGATTGATAGAGAATTTGACGACAACTCGTAGAGCTTATATTGGGCTGACAACTTGTTGCAAAATTTTGCTGAACCTAGTTGGTTATGGATATATGCTCCTTAGCATATTCTATTTTGATTAAAGAAGGCGATGATGATCATCGGCACTGTCACTAAGAAATGATATTTGCTAAAAATTACACATTTTGATTTATCAATTTCATGAATCAGAATTAGCATGTACACAACATACAGGTTCTTGAACAATATATAGTTTCAGGGTATCATAGTTTTGCCAGGACTTGCAGTCAGAGTAATTTCCTGTTCGTCAATTATTAGGAGATTAGAGAAGAATTCCTGTTAAATGTCATTTTGGCATGTGATGAGAACACAGGCCTGGAAGGGAAAGCCCAAAGAAGAGAGAAAGGCTGCAGGTTCTTTCCCTTCGTTAGTCTTCAGTAAATGGATTCATGTTCTTTTTGTTGGCTTTCTAATTTTTTTTGTATGTAACAGGGCGCACAACCTTAAGATCCACATGACAGTAAAATGAATTAAAATACATAATGAACATCAACTGTAACGAAACAAAACTAAAGAAATTAAATAGTTCATTTAAAACCTGTACGTTACATCCAGTATTAAGGAATGACCTTTACAACTCGAAAACAAGAAGAGAATAACACACAATCATTTGATACTTCAGGTTAAAGATTGGTCCAGATAAATTAGAAAAATACTTCAAATGAACAATTCCTTTCGCAGTTAACAGAGGAGATGAATCTTAATGGAACCGAAATTAAAGATACGATACCTTGTTATCGCTGTTGTTGTCGTTACTTTCTTTTTATACTACTAACACGACTCAAAAATAAAATTCATCCATCCAACAATTGGTGCATTATGAAGTGATGTATTAGGACCACATTTATTGGTCTAATCAAAGTACTACTTCGAATTGATAAATTATCAGGCCTAACACATTCAAACAAACGACTATTTAAATCACTGTATGAGACAGCAAATCATAATTGAAACTTCTCCTTCAGCGCGAACAGTTGTTAAAACACAATCTTAACCACTCCACAATGCTTTCTGTAGGTTGTCAGTTCCTCTAATTAATTATCTTAGAACAAAATAGACAGATTATCCCATGTGTTCTTTGATTAATTAAGGAAAGCCAATTAGAAAGAAACCAGAGCATGTAAGCATCTGATTGCTGGAAATTAAGTACTAATATTCTCAGGTTTGCTAATGGCTGGACCCATCAATAGTAAAAGGTTAGGTAAGAGAATAATAGCTAAAAAAAAGGTATCCAACTTTGTGGTCTCTCACATGGTTACATGAATGAACCAAGCAAAACTCAGATCATGTTTACATTACAAAGAATACGGAAGGATCCATGCCATCCAATTCATGACGGTGGGAGCATTAGATCATGGAAAAGTTGTGCCAATTGTGTTGGTGATGGAGGCGGTTAACTTGTCAGTCTGTTCTATAAATTTGAAATTTTGGATTTAATTATGGAATTTTTTTTTATCTGATTTGAATTGGCCATGTGATAATTGGAGAGGGAGCAATTACCTCGATCATTACCGTTCATCGTAACATCAAGGGATGAGATTAGACTACACAAAATATCTACAATTTGTGATTAAGGGTTTTCAAGACAATATTAAAAATCCTACCTAGGTTGCGAAACTTGCATCCCCTCCAATCACAGCCTTATGACATCAGTTGATAAATTAGTGTACTAACCAGATGCATTTGTACGAAATAATATCGGCATCACTGACGTCTCTGTGAAATTGTCACTTCATTTTTTTTAAAAATTTTTGTACGTCACATTGCTTGGGTACTAGTTGATCTGTCACTATTAGTAGTGAAACTTGCATAAAGAAAAGGAATCATTAATTCAAATTAAATGGTGACTGCGTAGACTTTATCAAATACTTGGAATAAACCCTGCCCGGTTCATTGGAGAAGCCTAGTAATCTTTAAGAAGAGTTGGTAAAAGGTGGACAAGTCTCGAAACCATTATTGTGGTCATGTTGAGTCTATAATTAGATCTGTATGTTTAGACAACATATAGGTAGGGTTATCTGCAATTTAGTAGAATTTAGTATTTTACATTTAGCAAGTAACTAACAACCATTGGACCCGATAAGATTTGAAACTTATGTATGCAGTAGGTTTTTATTTATTTATGATGTTCTATCGTGTATGATACGATGTTTATAATGTCATCATTGTTTCTTGGATTTGATGTGGACGTGTATTTTATAAATATGTTTGTATATATCAATATGACTTGTTTGTTGGTCTTGAGAGTGGACACTCAAACCTATAATCAAAATCAACAATCGCATGAAAATTCAAGACAGGTCATGGGTGTGGTGTCTGCCACACCCTGGTGTGGTAGAATCTGCCCTGTCTGTCATGGGTGTGGTGTTTGTCACACCCTGGTGTGGCAGAGTCTGCCCTGTCTGCTATGGATGTGGTGTCTGCCACACCAGGATGTGGCAGACTCGTTTTAAAATCCTAATATGTTTGTGATTGTGTTTTGTTATAAATAAAAACACGTCGCTTTAGGGTTTAGGAGAGAAAAAAGCACAAAAGAAGAGGGTTTTGAGGGCTCTTTGAGATTAGAAATCTTAGAGAGAGAGAGAGAGAGGCCAATTTTAAGCATTGTAATTTTCTTCAATTAATCAAAGAATTGTGTGGTGTGACTCCCGAGGACGTAGGCACGTTGCCGAACCTTGTTAAATCTGTGTGTTCGTCTCCTTTATTATTTTTATAAGTTTTGATCTTTATTTGTGGTTAATTTTCCTACTTTCCTACTTTCAACACAAGGTCCGAAAGGGCAATGGTTCGATTTGATTGTTTCGAATCCCCAACAACTGGTATCAGAGCTTCGTTCAATAATTTGTGTGAAAGCCATGACAGAGAAAATCAAATCAAAGATCGAGAAGTTTGACGGTTCAGATTTTGCCTACTGGAAGTCGTAGATGGAGGACTATCTGTACCAGAAGGACTTGTAGCGCAAGTTGATGGGCAAGAAAAAGGGACAGAAGAAGGAGGAGTCAGATGGTGATTGGGAGATACTAGATAGGAAGGCTCTAGGGCAAATCCGATTGTCGCTCGTCAAATCAGTAGTCCACAATATCTTGAAGGAGAAGACGACTGTAGGGCTTATGGAAGCGCTCGCGAAGATGTACGAGCAACCGTCGACAGCAAACAAGGTGCATCTCGTCAAAACTCTTTTCAACCTCAAGATGACAGAAGGACGGTCCTTCATGATGCATGATACGAGTGTATCTTCTCTTCGGAACTTAGCGATCCCCATAGGAGCTTAAGGATAGATGATTCTCATAATAGCATGAGAATATGGGTGTAAAACAGTTCAGTGGAACGCAGGTGGAAGCGTGGAACGAGACGGCGAGCAGCGGATTCAAAGAATCCAGTTTTAAGCTCTCGAATCGACTCATACATGAATACGAGTCGACTCATCAAGTCGAGTCGACTCATGTCTGTCATGAGTCGACTTACGAAATCAAGCCCTGTTAGCAAAAGTCTCTGACCAGTCGACTCATCAGTTATGAGTCGACTCATATGAGGTCATGAGTCGACTCATCTCAGTCATGAGTCGACTCATCGACAGTTTCCTGATTCGTTTGGGTTTCTGTTCACACGAATTCCTGTTGGGGTTTGGTCTGATTATTTACCAGATTGCCATCCACGTTTGTACACCTATATAAAGGATTGTTTTCGGGTTTCTAAGCGATCAGAAGATCTGAAATCTTAGAGAGAGATTCTAATCATTGTATTAGGGTTTAGAGAGGATTGAGAGGTTGTTCTTGATTCTAATGAGATTGTGAGGGAGAGATTGTAATCTTTTGTTCTTCATAATCTAGAGAAGGTATTTTCCTTCGCCATACTGAGTTGTTCTTGTGTTTTAGTCATCCTCTTTTCAACTCACCTTTTGGTAATTCCGCGACCAAAGGGTGCTCGCACGGCGACTCGTATCAAGTTGGTATCAGAACGATCAGATCCTACGAAGGGGGCATCATGTGTATGGTCCTGACTCGATCGCAATACAAGAAGCTTGGCGAGATCCTTATTTCATTGGAAGGAGTCCATGTTTTAAGGAAGAAGAAGATGGCTGAAGGAGATAATTCAGCGAGGATTGATGCATTGGAAAAGCAGATCGAGACGATAGGTTCGACTCTCACACAACTCGTCAGTCTTATCCATGGAGGTGGCAAACAAGGTGAATCTTCTTCGAAGAAAATTGTTAAGTCCGATGTGGAAAGAGTAGATTCAGATTCCGACGAGGAGGAGGAGACCGTTAAGGCTGTATTGCATCAAGGGGGTAAGAATTCTTATCAGAACCTGAAGATTGACTTCAAGATGGAGATTCCTGTTTATGATGGGAGTGTTGACGTCGAGAGGCTTGATGACTGGATCGAGCAGATAGAGACGTATTTTACTCTTTATGGCTATTCGTCAAAAGAGAAGATAGTGTTTACGACTTTGAAGCTTTAAAGACACGCGTTGACGTGGTGGAAATCCTACTGCAAGCAGGAGAAGAAGGCGGTGTCGTGGAACAAGTTCAAGGAGCTACTTAGGAAACAGTTCTATCCGGTGGGATTCCTTGAAGAACGTTGGTACAAGTGGTACGGCTTGTTAATTGTAAAATAAAAATTAAGACAAGCAAAACACAATATCCAAAAGCAATCAATATAGAGGAGATAGAGTTAGGAATCGTTATCCTGTGATGCGCGATGTGTTAACGAGGTTCGGTCCGCTGACCTACGTCCATGCTCCCCACTCTCGAGGAGAAATCCACTACACAACCCGGTTTGAAAGCCGGAACTTCTTATACACAGCGATCCCCTCACGATCTCACACTACACAGTTGATTTCACTAGATCACACTCTCATACAATTGATCTCTTCAAGATCAAGCTCTCAAAATAGTAGTAATTGGTGTAAAAACCCTCTCTTTACAATGTCCCTATGGCAAAGAGAAGATCACACTGATGCTGGGATGTGAAACACAAAAACTCAGAAAGAAACAGGTTTGAAAATTAAGCTATGTAAAAACGTTCTCTGAAATATTTCGAAAGAGCTGGGACAATGAGGAAGAAGAAGAGTATATGTTTAAATAGAAAACCACAGCTGTTTGAACCCATACCCAATCCCCCAAAACCTGGAAACAAAACTGCGCTGAGATCGTGTGAAATTGGCACTGAAAATCTGTACCAAAAGACCGTTTAAAATAAGCGGCGGTCGACCGTGACTTTTTCGCGATCGACCGCGAGGCAGCTCAGAAACCGAGTAAACTTCCAGAGACTTCTGCGGTTGACCGTGGCGGTTGACCGTGGGAATTCTCGAGCTCATGGTCGACCGCGACGGTCGACCGTGAAAGTCTCTGCTGCCCACTGACGAATGAACTCAGGCGCGGTCGACCGTGGTGGTCGACCGCGAACTGATACACTCAAAAAATAGGTTTTTGACTCACTTAAAATGTTTGTAAAATATTCATTTGACTTCTGAAAATTGTAAAACTTTGTAAAATGTTTTTAATACTAAAAACAAATTGTTTGGAAAAGGAATTTTGTAAATAGGTCCTCATACTTGTGAAAAATAGTATTTTGTGAAATACGCTAAAAAATATAAATATAAAAACGTGTGTGTGATATCCCAAGATGAAATCTAAACTATTTGCCTACATTTTAGCACTAGAGAGAAAAATAAAAACTAGCTAATATCCTCACGTAGAATACAATTCTTTGAGTCTTGATATAGCTTGAGTTGGATGAAGCTTCTTATTGCATTTGGTGTTCTTGAATGAACGTTGCTTCATCACTATGCCTCATTCTCCTTTGGATATCATCGTTGTAGCGCATATTCCATCAAATCCTCCATTTGTGGTACTAACATGATTAATATGTATATTAACTGTATCATCACTCAATAAGCAATTAGTACCGATAATGGTGGTTGTAAAATATCATCAAAACATAAGGGCTAACAATCTGCCCCTTTTTGATGATGATAACCAACCATTATATAAGAGTAAAAATAAATATAGCTTATAGATAGGTGCTCCCCCTATCTATGAGCTCCAACCAACCATTATATAAGAGTAAAAATAAATATAGCTTATAGATAGGTGCTCCCCCTATCTATGAGCTCCCCCTAAATATATGCAACAAATATAGCTTATAGATAGGTGCTCCCCCTATCTATGAGCTCCCCCTAAATATATGCAACAATTGAGGATATTTCTCTCCCCCTTTGTCACCATAAAAAATGGGGTAAAGAGAAACGCATGCAAAATGCAACTAAACAAGCAAGAAAATAGAACTTTCACATTTTGCATAAGCCCAAGCCATTTCTTATGCGACAAAAATCATCTTCACCAAGAGACTTAGTAAATATATCCGCTAATTGAGATTTTGTGTCAACAAACACTAGGGATACATCTTGTCTCTCTACATGATCGCGTAAGAAATGATGGCGCACATCAATATGCTTGGTTCTAGAATGCAAAACCGAAATTTTGGAAATATTTATAGCACTAGTGTTATCACAAAAGATTTTTATATTTTGAAAAATCAAATCATAGTCAACTAAGCTTTTTTTCATCCATAAAACTTGGGCACAACATAAGCCGGCGGTAATGTATTCCGCTTCCGTAGTGAACAATGCAACACAATTTTGTTTCTTAGAAGCCCAAGAAATAAGAGAATTTCCTAAGAATTGGCATGGTCCACTCGTACTCTTGCGATCTACCTTACATCCGGCAAAGTCGGCATCACAAAAATCATATAAATCAAAAGAAGTGCTTCTTGGATAAAATAAACCAAGGTACATCCGGCAAAGTCGGCATCACAAAAATCATATAAATCAAAAGAGGTGCTCTTTGGATAAAATAAACCAAGATTAAAAGTTCCATTAACATACTTAATGATCCTTTTAACCGTAATTAAATGAGATGCTTTAGGAGAAGCTTGAAAACGTGCACATGTACATATACTAAACATGATATCGGGTCTACTAGCGGTGAGATAAAGAAGACTACCTATCATACCTCAGTATAGTTTTTGGTCAACATCTTCACCACTCTCATCCGCATCAAGCTTGACACTTGTACTCATGGAAGTAGGCGCATGCTTAAAATTCTCCAAATTGAATTTTTCACTAATTCCTTAGCATACTTGCTTTGAGAAATGAATATCCCATCTTTAGTTTGCTTGACTTGGAGCCCGAGAAAGAATGTAAGCTCTCCCATCATACTCATCTCAAAATGATCTTGCATAACTTTAGAAAATTCCTTGCACAAAGATTCATTAGTAGCACCGAAAATGATATCATCAACATATATTTGAACTAAAATGAAATCATTTTTCTTTTTTCTCACAAAAAGAGTGTTATCAATTGTTCCTTTTGAAAAACCATTTTCAACAAGAAAACTAGAGAGGCGAGCATACCAAGCTCTAGGAGCTTGTTTCAACCCATATAAAGTTTTTTGAACCCGGTAAACATGATTAGGAAAAGCATAATCTATGAAACCGGGGGTTGCTCAACATATACTTCCTCTTCTATAAAACCATTTAAAAATGCACTTTTAACATCCATTTGAAACAATTTGAAAATTTTAAAGCTAGCAAATGCCAAAAACATCCTAATAGATTCCAACCTTGCAACCGGTGCAAATGTTTCGTCATAGTCTATGCCCTCCTCTTGATTGTATCATTGGGAAACCAAACGAGCTTTATTTATAGTTACAATGCCATGTTCATCAAGCTTGTTACTAAAAACCCATTTAGTACCAATAACACTAGCATTGTTAGGTCTAGGAACTAGTTTCCAAACATTATTTCTTTAAAAATTATTTAGTTCCTTATGTATAGCTAAAACCCAAAATTCATCATTTAAAGCATCATTAATCTTTTTAGTCTCTAGTTGAGATAAGAAAGCAACATTACCACACTCACTCAAAGCTTTTGAGCGAGTAACAACTCCTTGTGAAAGGCTCCCAATTATTTGTTCATTTGGATGGTTTGATGCGAATTTCCAAGCTTTAGGAAGTTCAACTTGTTCATGAGCATTGGAGCTATCCACATCCTTTTTTGGAGCTATCCACATCCTTTTGTGCTTCTTTAGAGGGTGTATCATTGATTTGTAAAAAGTTCAATCCTCCCTCAACATCATCATCATCATCTTTCCTAGGTAAAACAACTTGAGAACTAATATTAGTTTCATCAAAAGTAACGTTTATAGATTCTTCAACAACGAGAGTTCGTTTGTTGAAGACCCTATAAGCCTTACTTCGAGGTGCATAACCTAAGAAAATACCAACATCAATTTTGGAATCAAATTTGTCATGGTGATCTTTTGTATTTAAAATAAAACATTTACAACCAAAGATACGAAAATAACCAATAAAAGGAGTTTTTACATAAAATAGTTCATAAGGAGTTTTCTTAAGCTTTGGTCTAGTTAAAACACGATTTAAAATATGGCAAGCCGTATTGACGGCTTTCGCCCAAAAATATTTTGGCAAATCAAAGGAATTTAGCATAGTACGTGCCATCTCTTGTATGGTGCAATTTTTTCATTCAACAACACCATTTTGTTGTGGTGTTCTAGGAGCGGAAAACATGTGAGTTATACCATGATGAGCACAAAATTCATAGAAAAAATCATTTTGAAATTCATCGCCATGATCACTTCTTATTTTAACAACTTTCAAATCTTTTTCATTTTTAATTCTTTTGACATGATTAGAAAATTCTTCAAAACAATTATTTTTATTTGCAAGAAATATTATCCATGTAAAACGAGAAAAATCATTAATAATCACAAATACATAGTGTTTGCCTCCAAGAGAGGTAACACGCATAGGACCAAATAAATCAAGATGAAGTAATTGCAAAGGTTTAGAAGTCGATACATCATTGATAGATTTAAAAGAAGATTTTGTTTGTTTACCTTTGGCACAATCTTCACATATGGTATCTTTGATGAAGTGCAAGTATTTTGTTTGTTTACCTTTGGCACAATCTTCACATATGGTATCTTTGATGAAGTGCAAGTTAGGTAACCCTTTTACAAGATTTCTCTTAGACAATTTTGATATCAATTTCATGTTTGCATGTCCAAGCCTCTTATGCCAAATCCAAGGGTTTTCATCAATTGCCGTAAGGCAATTCACATCTTGATTCACTAATTCATTCATCTCAAAAATATACACATTAGATTTACGATTAGCAATAAAAACAATTTTTTCATTCATACTAATAATGCATTTGTCCGGTTTAAAGGAAATATCAAAACCTTTATCACTCAATTGGCTAATGCTAAGAAGATTATGATTCAATCCATTTACCAAATAAACATATTCTATAACGGGTGAAGGTTTCTTACCAATAGAACCTATACCAATGATTTTACCTTTCTCACCACCACCGAAGGAGACGCTACCTCCTTCAATCCTTGATAGGGTTGCAAATAGCTCTTTGTTACCCGTCATATGATATGAGCAACCACTATCAAGGTACCACATCTCTCTACGTCGTGGCCGTGATGTTCCCTATAAAAGATGAAGGTGTAATAACTTTAGGTACCCAAATCTTGGGTCATTGGTGGTTAGTAAACTTGGTACCTTTGGGTACCCATGTCATGCCTTAGAAATCATGATTATCTTTTATCCTACAATGAGTAGAAATATGACCATGTTTTATACAATATGTGCACACAAAATTTCTCTTGTGTGTTTGAGCATGATATCTATGAAATCTATTTCTACCATGGTGATGATGATTAACATAAGCATGAGTGGGTCTAATCCTACCACTCTCAATTTCTAGTCTTTTAATTTTAGATCTTAATTGCTTATTCTCAAAATCGAGATCCCTAGCAATTCATCTTTTAGTGTAAGAGAGGTTTGTAGTTGTTCTAGTTTGATATCACAAGAAGCATGCAACTTTTTAAAAGAGGAAAATTCCTTCGATATTTTTTTAAATTCAATGTTCAATTCTTCTAAAGCCGTAGCTAGATCACATTGCATGTAAAAGGATTCACTTTTGGTGTCGGATATTACCTCTTGTTCAAGGGCCATGAAACAAATGTTGGGATCATGAAGAGCAAGTTTTGCTTCTTCTTCATTACTATCCGAATCACTTGGTTCGGATTCCTCCCATCCAACATATATAGCCTTCTTCTTCCTGTACTTCTCCTTGAGCCTTGGGCAATCCTTAGCGATATGGCTCGGTTCATTGCATTCAAAACATTTTCCTACACGTGAAGAAAATTTGTTGTTAGAACAGGGATTAAACTTCTTATTCATTTTTATGAGTCTAGAAATTCTTCTAGAGAGATTAGCCACTTCTCTAGAAAAATCAACTTCACTATCCGATGACGAAGAGGAGTTATCACTAGCTCCTTTGAGAGCTATGGTCTTCGATTTTGGTGATGGCTCCTCAACTTCCCGTGAGGGCACTTCCTCCTTCTCCTTTCCCTTGAGCTTCTTCTCATGAACTTTGAGCTTGCCGATGAGGCCATCAAGAGGTAGAGTGGTAAGGTCATGAGCTTCTTCTATCGCCGTCGCCTTGGGTTCCCACATTGGAGTCAATGAACGGAGAATCTTGTAGTTCATCTCTTGAATAGTCAATTTCTTGTCAAGACCATGCAATTAATTGATAATGTTAGTGAAGCGAGAAAACATAGCATCAATTGATTCATTTGGAAGCATTTAAAATAACTCATATTCATGCATGAGCCCACTAATCTTGGATTCCTTAACTTGGGGGGTTCCTTCGTGTGTAATACACAATTTCACCCATATTTCGTATGCGGTTGCACACGTGAAAACCCTATTATACTCATTGGGGGAAAGACCACAAATTAAGGCATTCATAGCCTTTGCATTGAGATTGGCTTGGTACCTTTCTCCATCGGTAATAGTCCCGACTTTGGGATTTTCTACATATTTTTTCTCTATGAGTTCTAGGATGTCAAGATCAATGCAACGAAGGTAAATCCTTATCCTAGCCTTCCAATAAGCAAAATTACTACCGGTGAAGAGTGGTGGTCTAGTGGTGGATTGTCCCTCTAACATGTGCACATTCATTGAAGCCTCCATAAGATCTTTTCTCTAAGGTGGTTAGACCAAAAACTAATATAGAGACCAAGCTCTGATACCAATTGTTGGACCCTAGAGGGGGAGGGGGGGTGATTAGGGTCACAAGGCTATAATTGTGCAATAAAAATTAAGACACGCAAAACACAATATCCAAAAGCAATCAATATAGAGGAGATAGAGTTAGGAATCGTTATCCTGTGATGCGCGATGTGTTAACGAGGTTCGGTCCGCTGACCTACGTCCCCGCTCCCCACTCTCGAGGAGAAATCCACTACACAACCCGGTTTGGAAGCCGGAACTTCGTCTACACAACGATCCCCTCACGATCTCACACTACACAGTTGATCTCAACAGATCACACTCCCTCACAGTTAATCTACACAAGATCACACTCACAAGATAGTAGAAATGGTGTAAGACTCTCTCTTTACAACATCCATATGGCAAAGAGAAAGAGCACACTGAAGCTGGGAAGTGAACACACAAAAAACACAGAAAGA
>NC_033798.1:102069610-102077084 GCF_001876935.1 Asparagus officinalis | reverse complement strand
TTGACCGTGGCGGTCGACCGTGGGAATTCTCGAGCTCACGGTCGACCGCGACGGTCGACCGTGAAAGTCTCTGCTGCCCACTGACGAATGAACTCAGGCGCGGTCGACCGTGGCGGTCGACTGCGAACTGATACACTCAAAAAACAGGTTTTTGACTTACTTAAAATATTTATAAAATATTCATTTAACTTCTGAAAATTATGAAACTTTGTAAAATGTTTTTGATACTAAAAACAAATTGTTTGGAAAAGGAATTTTGCAAATAGGTCCTCATACTTGTGAAAAATAGTATTATGTGAAATACGCTCAAAAATATAAATATAAAAACGTGTGTGTGATATCCCATTAGCTTCAGATGAAATCTAAACTATTTGCCTATATTTTAGCACTAGAGAGAAAAATAAAAACTAGCTAATATCCTCACGTAGAATACAATTCTGAGTCTTGATATAGCTTGAGTTGGATGAAGCTTCTTATTGCATTTGGTGTTCTTGAATGAACGTTGCTTCATCACTATGCCTCCTCATCCTTTGGATATCATCATTGTAGCGCATATTCCATCCAATCCTCCATTTGTGGTACTAACATGCTTGATATGTATATTAACTACATTATCACTCAATAAGCAATTAGTACCGATAATGGTGGTTGTAAAACATCATCAAAATATAAGGGCTAACACTATCCGGTGGGATTCCTTGAAGAGCGTTGGTACAAGTGGTACAGCTTGTGCCAAAGGGTCAATCAAACCATTTAAGAATACACCACGGAGTTCCAGCAGCAGGCGATGGTTCTCAACATTGCGATAGGGGAATATTCTGTGTTTATGAAGTATATGACGGGATTAAGCGATTACATCCGAAAGGAGATGAAGCTATTCACAGTGGAATCAATTACAGAGGAGAGCGTGAAGGCTATTGCCCTTGAGGGCAAGTAAAAGAAGGGCAACGAGGCTAAGGGAGACTCCAAACAGACGGGAGGCGAGTCTAGTGGTTCTCAATCTAAGGAGGAGAAGAAGAAGGGTGATCCAGGGAAGGCAGAACTGATTTGTAGTCACTACGAGAAGACAGGGCACACATCTGATCGATGCTGGGAGAAGTATCCTCATCTCAAGCCAAGAGGGTTGAAGAAGAAGGAGGAGAAAAAGATATACATGATAGCTCAAGGTCCGAAGAAAGTCCCAGGAATAACAGAGTCCAACAGCAGTCTCAACCTTATGACGGGAAAGCAGACCACGAAAGAGGACGACGACCCGAGAGAGCAACTCTTTGTTCTTAAGTTGCAAGTGAAGACCAGTTTGGTTGATGTCATTATTGAATCGGGCAGCGAGAAGAATTTGATATCCGAGGCATTGGTTCAGAAGCTGCGTCTGAAGACGGTCAAGCATCAGAAGCCCTATCCATTGGGGTGGATTCAGAAGGAGGAAAAACTGAGTGTAGTTGATCAATACACTGTCAAATTTGTGCTCCACGAGTCGTATATTGACGAGGTCACGTGCGGCGTCATTCCATTGGATGTTTGTCAGATTATACTGGGCAATCCATACTTATGAGATAGATATGCGATCTACGAGAGGCGGGCTCAGAAGTACACCTTCACTAAGGATGGTGGAAAGTTTATATTTCGTTCGGCATCTCTTTCGAGGCAGACAAGCTTGGGAACGGTGACGCGAGCGAAGATACTAGTGAATGTAAGCAAGAAGTTTGTCTCGCTGTGCATTGGACTTCTAGAAAAACCATCGATAAAGGATTGCAACTTAGAGCGAATGGTGACTACGACGAGACGCGGGATGAATGAGTTGTTTCCGATCGGACGTCGAGACCGGATTCCTAGCAAGGCTAGGTGGTGCAGAAAAAGATGGAGGAGCTCGAGAGTTTCCTCAGCAAAAGTTCTAACTTGAACGGGACTTCAAGTTCTTAAAGAGGGGACTCATGATACGGGTGTATCTTCTCTTTGGAACTTAGCGATCCTCATGGGAGCTTGAGGATAGATGATTCTCATAATAGCATGAGAATAGTGGTGTAAAACAGTTTAGTAGAACACAGGTGGAAGCGTGGAACGAGACGGGGAGCAGCAGATTCGAAGAATCCAGTTTTCAGCTCTCGAGTCGACTCATACATGAACATGAGTCGACTCATCAGGTTGAGTCGACTCATGCCTATCATGAGTCGACTCACAAAATCAAGCCCTGTTAGCAAAAGTCTTCGACCAGTCGACTCATCAGTTATGAGTCAACTCATATGAGGTCATGAGTCGGCTCATCTCAATCATGAATCGACTCATCGACAGTTTCCTGATTCGTTTGGGTTTCTGTTCACCCGAATTCCTGTTGGGATTTGGTCTGATTATTTATCGGATTACCATCCACGTTTGTACACCTATATAAAGGATTGTTTTAGGGTTTCTAAGCGATCAGAAGATCTGAAATCTTAGAGAGAGATTCTAATCATTGTATTAGGGTTTAGAGAGGATTGAGAGGTTGTTCTCGATTCTAATGAGATTGTGAGGTAGAGATTGTAATCTTTTGTTCTTCATAATCTAGAGAAGGTATTTTCCTTCGCCATACTGAGTTGTTCTTGTGTTTTAGTCATCCTCTTCTCAATCCACCTTTTGGTAATTCCGCGATCAAAGGATGCTCGCACGGCGACTCGTATCAATGCACCTCAGCGAGTTCAACACGATTGTTGATCAGCTTATCTCCGTGGACATCATGTTTGATGACGAAGTGCAAGCCCTATTGATTCTATCACAGTTGTCGGATAGTTGGGCAGGTTGTGTGATGACAATCAATAATTCTACGGGGAAGGAGAAGTTGAAGCTGAGTGAGCTTGTTAGCATGATTCTATCCGAGGAGGTTAGAAGGAAATCGTCCGAATCAGAAGGTTCATGTTATGCTCTAAACTTCGAGCAGAGAGGCAGAAGCCAGAAGAAAGGAAACCAGAATAGGAATCGGTCGAAATCAGTGAAGAAGACGGACTCGTTTCTTTTATAGAAGAGGCTGAAATACTTTGGATGTGATTGGTCTGGCCTTCAGTCGGCGTCAAGACCTGTAGTTAACTTCAACTCTTGGCTCCTTCGATTTTCTGTCTATTCGATGCTTTAACGAATAGCCGAGGTTCTTCCGGCGCTGCGTTTATCGTCTGGCCGTCGTTGGAGTCTCGAGTCTGCAGCTTAGGCCTATCAAAGGGAAGTGTTGGAACTGCGGCCAGGAGGGCCATATGTCTTCAGTCTGCAAAAGTCCGAAGAAGGATGCGGGTGAACAGGAGGTTCATATCGTGCAGGATGCCTTGATCCTTACTATGGATAGCGACTCAGATTCTTGGGTCATCGATTCAGGAGCCTCTTTCCACGCCACTGCTAACAGGAAGCTATTTCAGAATTATGTAGCAGGGGACTTTGGAAAAGTGCATTTGGGGAATAACGAGCCCTGTAATATTGTTGGAAAGGGTGAAGTGCAGATTTAGATGAAGGGCTCTAAGTAGACCTTGAAGAACGTGAGACACGTACTGAAGCTGAAGAAGAATCTTGTTTCGGTGGGACAGCTTGGAGCAGAAGGCTATGTTTCGACATTCACAGGGGATTCGTGAAAAATCTTCAACGGTACGATGATAGTTGCTCGAGGCAAGAAACTAGGAACTCTCTACCTTACCTTACATGCGAGTGACACCCTCGCAATTGTAGCTAGCAAAGAGAGTACAGATCTGTGGCATAACAGGCTAGGGCATATGAGCGAGAAGGGGATGAAGATTTTGCATTCACAAGGAAAGCTAACCGGAATCGACACCATGAAAGTCGGGGTTTGTGAAGACTGCATCTTTGGGAAGCAGAAGAGTGTTAGTTTTTAGAAGGGTGGAAGGCTACCTAAGGCTCAGAAGCTAGAGTTGATTCATACAGATGTATGGGGTCCATCCAGTGTGTCTTCTTTTGGCGGTTTGAGATATTATGTCACCTTTATCGATGATCACTCGAGAAAGGTGTGGATCTACTTCATGAAACAAAAGTCAGAGGTGTTTGGAATCTTCAAGAAGTGAAAGGACATGGTGGAGAATGAGACAGATCTGAAGGTGAAGTGTCTGAGATCAGACAATGATGGGGAATACGAGCTAGAGGAGTTCAAGAGGTTTTGTGCTACGAATGATATTCGCTTAGAGAGGACTACTCCAGGGACGCCGCAGCCGAACGACATTATGGAGAGGATGAACAGAACCTTGACAGAACGTGCTAGGAGCATATGATTACATACAGGTCTGCCTAAGACATTTTGGGCGGATGCGGTGCATACGGCAGCTTACCTTATTAATCATGGGCCATTAGTTCCATTAGATTTTGGGATTCCAGAAGAGGTTTGGAGTGGAAAGAAGATAAATCTCTCACACTTACGAGTATTTGGTTGCGTGGCTTATGTTCATATCAGTGACCACGTCAGGGACAAGCTAGAGGCTAAGTCACAGAAGTGCACATTCATTAGATACAATATTGATGAGTTCGGGTATCGTCTTTGTGATGAGAAGAACAAGAAAATCATCAGAAGCAGGGACGTGATATTCAATGATGATGTGATGTACAAGAACTGGAAAAATGCCAAGGATAACCAAAGCAGTGGGAGCAGCACTACGAATACAGGTGGATCTGAGTACATGGATTTAGAGAAACTTCTAGATAGGGGTGATGATGTTTGTTCTGATTAGAGAATGGAGGAGGCTCCGGATGCAGAAGCAACTACATAGGGTGTGGAGCTTAGGAGGTCATCTAGGGTACCCAAACCAAATCCCGGATATCTTTCATCTCTTGACTACCTATTATTGACAGATAGCGGTGAGCCGGAGTGCTATGAAGAGGCAATACAAGTGAGGGAATCTCAACAGTGGGAGCATGCTATGCAGGAGGAGATGGATTCTCTACTCACTAATGAGACATGGGAGTTAGCCCAGCTACCTGCACAGAAGAAGGCCTTACATAACAAATCGGTCTACCGGGTCAAGCAGGAGAGTGATGGAAGCAAGAGATTCAAGGCCAGATTAGTAGTGAAGGGGTTTCAACAACGAGAAGGAGTGGACTAAACGGAAATATTTTCCCCTGTTGTGAAGCTCACAACCATCAGAGTGGTGTTGAGTTTGGTAGCTGCAGAAGACCTCTTTCTTAAGCAGTTAGATGTGAAGACTGCCTTTCTTCGTGGTGACTTGGATGAAGAAATCTACATGAAGCAGCCCGTTGGCTTCATTAAAGAAGGAAAGGAAGAGATGGTGTGCAAGCTGAAGAAGAGCTTATATGGTTTGAAACATGCTCCGAGACAGTGGTATAAGAAGTTTGATAACTTCATGCAGAACAATGGCTATAGAAGATGCAATTCGGATCATTGCTGTTATTTCAAAAGGTTCGAGTCCAGCTTCATTATTTTGTTATTATATGTTAATGACATGTTGGTAGCAGGACCGTGTTTAGAAGAGATAAACAGTTTGAAGAAGCAGCTAGCAAAGGAATTTGCAATGAAGGATCTGGGTGCAGCGAAGCAGATTCTAGGGATGCAAATCAGTAGGGATGAAGCTGAAGGGATATTGAGATTGAGCCAAGTTGAATACATTGAGAAGGTACTTCAGAGGTTCAACATGCAGAATGCTAAAGTTGTTAGCACACCCCTTGGAAGTCAGTTCAAGCTATCTGAGGAGCAATCGCCTAAGACAGATGCAGATAGAGAGCATATGAACAGGTTGCCATATTCTTCGACCATTGGGAGTCTCATGTACGCGATGGTTTGCACGAGACCGGACATCGTCCATGTAGTGGGAGTTGTAAGCATGTTTGCTAGCAATCCATGGAAGCAGCATTGGGAGGCCGTGAAGTGGATATTACGGTACTTGAGGGGAACAACAAATAAACCACTATGTTTCAGGAAGAAGGAGTTGGTGCTGCAGGGATACGTGGATGCAGACTTTGCTGGTGATCATGATACGAGGCAAAACACCATGGGGTATGTTTATGTCTTAGCGTCGACAGCAGTGAGCTAGGTCTCACATCTGCAGAAGATTGTGACTTTATCTACAACTGAGGCTGAGTATGTCGCGGTGACCGAAGCAAGCAAGGAGATGATCTGGTTGAACGGGTGCTTGGAAGAGTTGGATTTGAAGCAAGGGAGATGAGTTCTTTATTATGACAGCCAAAGCGTTGTACATCTTGCTAAGAATCTAGTATATCATGCCAGAACGAAGCACATCGACGTTAAATACCATTTTATACGCTCGCTAGTTAAAAACGGAAAGTTACATTTAATGAAGATTTTGGGGAGTCAAAATCTGGCGGACATGTTGACGAAGGCAGTCACCATTGAGAAACTGAAATTGTGCGTAACTTCAGTTGGCCTTCACGAGTAGAAGACGAAGGCGGAGCCACACTACGAGGATCGGCGAGATCCTCGGGATGTTGATGATTGAAGAATGGATTTTTCAAGTAGGAGAAGATGCTTGCGAAGAAGGCGAAGTTCGGGAGAGCTCATTGATGGTGGTTTGATCTCCAAGTGGGAGATTGTTGGTCTTGAGAGTGGTGACCCAAACCTAGAATCAAAATCAATAATCGCATAAAAATTCAAGACATGCCATGGGTGCGGTGTCTGTCACACCCTGGTGTGGCAGAATCTGCCCTGTCTGTCATAGGTGTGGTGTCTTCCACACCCTGGTGTGGTAGAATCTGCTCTGTCTGCCATGGGTGTGGTGTTTGCCACACCAGGGTGTGGCAGACTCGTTTTAGAATCCTAATCTGTTTGGGATTGTGTTTTGTTATAAATAGAAACACGTCCCTTTAGGGTTTAGGAGAGAAAAAGAGCACGAAAAAGAGGGTTTTGAGGGCTTCTTGAGATTAGAAATCTTAGAGAGAGAGAGAGAGAGGCTAATTACAAGCATTGTAATCTTCTTCAATTAATCAAAGAATTGTGTGGTGTGGCTCCCGAGGACGTAGGCACGTTGCCGAACCTCGTTAAATCTGTGTGTTCGTCTTCTTTATTGTTTCTACAAGTTTTGATCTTTATTTGTGGTGAATTTTCCTACTTTCCTACTTTCAACACAAGGTCAGGAAGGGCATGTGTTCGATTTGATTGTTTCGAGTCCCCAACATTTTTTATTTGGTTAGTGTGTTCATGTTTATTATTTCTCTAATTGTGTGATATATAAAGCATTTAGTTAGATTAATTGCTTCAGTTGATTTAAGAGTCTTGAGATATGAATTGTGACGAGATTTGATAAGTTTTTTAAAAATAATTCTTTTCTCTTTTAGTTTGGGTAATTTGTACTTTTTTAGTTAGGAATTTTATGCATATGTAAAAATGTTCTGTATTTTTTTCATGACTTAATTTTAAAATTAATGGATCATGTTAGTTGTTTTCTCCGGTGAAAGGAAGTAACAGCTATACTTTTTAAGTTATGAGCTAACTTATATATGAGTAGACCTTGCATAACTCTATTTTTCCGAACTTATTAACCAACAT
>NC_033798.1:102049825-102069600 GCF_001876935.1 Asparagus officinalis | reverse complement strand
AAAGAAATAGAAAAATATATGCACAAAAAATAATATCAGATATATACATTCAAATATTATTCTCGCTAGGCACAAGAATTGAAACTAATAATTTCCTTTTGCTCTTAAAAAGTTAAATTTCTTCCTCTATTCCTACTTTATTGGCGCATCCAATTTTACCATTCCAATTTGCCGAGCATTTGTCAAATACTCTAATATTACTAGGAGGAAAAAAAACTAGTCTTCGTAATTACTTTCCCAACTTGTATTAAATTAATGCAATGGATATCTTATGTGTTATTTTTTTAGAACAACAGATGTTATTACATGCAATTTTCTTCATTTTGTATGTTTGTTAGGGCTGGAAATAAAATGATTAATTCTTCTTGAGAGCATATTTAACCGCTCTATTCATCTTACTCTCTTTTCGATCTTAAACAAATCCCATATTGTCTCTTTACTAACCAAACCACACTTAACCGGGTGGATACATATGCGCCCAGTGCTTGTTGTGCGCGGCGGAAGCCTCGAGTAACACGAACAAGAACTCGAGATAAACCACAACCAATAAGCCAAAACACAATCACAACAAGAACAACGAGTTTTACGTGGTTCGGCAAGTTACCTATGTCCACGAGGCAAGGAGGCGGAGTTCTTACTATTAGAAATCAAGAGAATACAAATAGAGTTACAAATCTCACCGATTAAACCCTAAAACAAAGCTCTAGATCTCTCACAAATCTCCCACAATTGGATGCAGCAATCCTCTCCCAAAGACTGCTTAAAAACATCCTTGCTTAACCCTAATTAATCAGGTTTAGGGTTATATACCAACTCAAAACAAAACGGGTTGAAAAACCAAAGCCCAGCCCAAAACTGATTTGCGATCGACCACGGCGATCGGCCGCGCAGGTATCGCGGTCGACTGCCACGGTCGACCGAACCAAAACCCGAGAGAAAAATCACCTACAGGGTTGGCACAGTCGACCGAAATGGCCGACCGCCTTCAGCTCCGAATCCTACTGCTCTCCTGTGCATGTTCGAGGTCGACCGCCGCTGACTCGCGGTCGACCACCAATTTGCCTGGTCATTCTCCTGAGTTTCTTTAGAGCTTCTTTCACCATTTCTTCAATTCTCCACCTCGGCGAATGTTTCTACCAAAACTGAGCCGACACCAAATCATCCAAATGCCCACTTGTTACATCCAGGACGTTGTGGAAACACCCCACGATAACAGACTTAATCCACAACAAGTCGGGAACCCAAACTAGAGCTGAAACGATCTCCCCCATCTGAATCAAAACCGGGTGCATCGAAAAGACTACCTACGTATCCTCTTGCCCAAGAAATCAAGCCGAACGTAGTTAACCCAAATGGCCTCCAAAGGCCTCAACACTGAAGAATGTTCAAAAGCTTCAAACAATGACTAAATTTTACTTCTGAAATAACTTTGGTCAATATATCTGCAGGGTTGTCGTTCGTGTGGACCTTCTCCAATATGACGTCTCCTTCATCCAAAACATCACGAACAAAGTGGAATCTGACATTGACGTGCTTCGTGCGAGCATGATAAACCTGGTTCTTTGCCAAATAGATAGTCAACATGCTATCACAATATACCCGAATGGTCTCCTGTGCAATCCCCAAGTCCTCCAATAATCCACGCAACCACAAAGCCTCCTTAACAGCCTCAGTCACCGTCATATACTTTGCCTCTGTAGTAGAGAGAGCTAATGTGGACTGAAGTGTACATCGCCAACATACCGGTACACCTGCCAATGTAAACACATAACCTGAAGTAGACTGACGATTGTCAAGATCTCCAGCATAATCTGAATCCACGTAACCAATACAATCCTGCCCACTCTTCTCATCCTTCTGGAATACCAAACCAACATCCACGGTGCCTCTAACATATCGTAGAATATACTTCACGGCCTCCTAATGACTCTTCCTGGGGTCGTGCATGTATCTCGATACCATGTTCACGGTCTGTGATAAATCTGGCCTCGTACACACCATCGCATACATCAAGCTACCTACTGCACTGGCATATGAGACATTCGACATATAATCTCTGTCCTCAACTGAAACAGGCGACATCAACGCTGAAAGCTTGAAGTGGGGAGCCAATGATGTGCTAACTACTTTTGCATTGCCATCAAAGCTGAATTTCTTCAATATTTTCTGTAAATAGCTCTTCTGTGTAGGCCTTCAATCTCCCCTTCACCCTGTCTCTCTCGATCTCCATACCCAATATCTTCTTTGCTTCTCCAAGATCCTTCATCTCAAACTCGGATGACAGCTCCTCTTTCAACTTTCAAATAGCCAAAGAATTTCTAGAAGCATTAAGCATATCGTCAACATATAAAAGTAAATATATGTGCTCACTATCCTGTAGCTTGTGCATGTAAACACATGGGTCATATGGGCTCTTCGTGTATGTAGGTTGTCTAAAGTCATAACAGATAGCCAATCCCCATCAAACATCGATGATGAAAGTTACAATCTGACGACTTCCAGAAGACTATAATTTAAAGACTTTCACATAGATTGATGATGGTTACAATTTGACGACCTTCACAACAACTGATGAAATCTCTAGTCAACAGCCTTCACAATCAACATCAAGAGTTACAATCTTACGACTCTCATATTTACAAGGAGCCAAGATGAAGATTACAAGATGACGGTCTTTGCAACGCTCTACAGAAGAAGTTATAAGTCATTAAGCTCCTTCTAAAACGCGGAATCCACCTTCGCGTTTTAGTTCTCGAAACATAGGCGACCCCGCGTTTCTAACCTTCAGCAAACGAAACGCAGGCGACCCCCACGTTTCCAACCTTCAGACTCCAAAACGCGGGCGGCCCTCACGTTTTTCAACACCCAGCGGGTACCTAACTCCGTGTCTCCAGTCTAAAACGTGGAGTTAGGGTCCTGAACGTCAAGCTGGGCATTGTTTGACTCATTCAACATGAGCTGAACGGTTCCAAAACCATTTCCCATGATTTGGGGGCGGTTACACCCCACTTAGGAGCGATTTAAGGGGTAGTTATGTTGGCCCTATAGTTTTGATGATGATTTGTCAAATAATTTATCGCTAATATGTTTTCTAGTCTTTGTTGTTTTTGGTTTTTCCTTATAGGTATTTCTACACACGGCAATCAAAAGTTAAAGATTCAAGTTCATGTGTGTGCTACACCTGGTATAAGTTTAGTTTGCTTACATATATTGTATGTTTATATGTAAGCTCAATATATGTACACTTAACACAGATTTGACGTTTTCTATCATATAAATGATTTTTCATCAAACGTTGTTGCAATAACTTTTATTTCATGTTTACAGCTCATTCATACTTCATTATATACATACAATGTATGCATGATATATATATACGTGTTTATAAGTCATATCAAAATTTTCATGTTCATAAAATACAGGTTTTCTGAACACTTTTCAAAAACAGGGAGTTTTTGCAAACGAAAACTGATTTTTCAAAAATTCTTTTTCAAACATGTTTATTTCATCATTTAGAAACTTTCCCCAAAGTTTTACTATTTTTGGAATTAATTTGATATTTTTAACATAATTTTAAAATCAGCCCAAAAACCTGTCACATGTCATGTATCAGTTCGCGGTCGACTGCCACGGTCGACCGCCATCAGCAAATTTTTAGTATATGGTTTTTATGTGCTCGCGGTCGACCGTGACGGTCGACCATGAAACCATCCAGAGACTTTCGCGGTCGACCGCCAGCTTTTAATTTCTAAACTCAGATTTTTTGTGCCTCGCGGTCGATCGCGAGATTTCCACGGTCGACCGCCAAACTCATGATTGTATTCCAACGGCTAGGTTTTTTTTTTATTCTCTGGGGGTTTTTTGGTCATTTCAAGTTGGTTTTTGCTGAGTTCTTGAGTGGGTATAAATACCCCATTACTCCTCTATTTTAGTAACAAAGAAAACCAAGAGTTTTTGTTTTTACAAGAAGTTTTAACAAAGGTTTAAGAGGCGTTTAAAGAGCTGTTAAGCTAATTTTCGTTAATATACTTCAAGAGAAGTTTTCTACAACAAGAAGTGGCTTTCAATTCCTATTGGGATCATCATCTACTACTCTTCTTGTTTATTGAGAAGTTTTCTAAAACTCTTCCTTATATAGCTTATTATTTCATTTTCATTTATTTAGCTATATTTATTGAGTTGTATTTTTTTCATTCATTGTTATCACACACACATATTGAGCTTAATATCTTCATACTATATTATGGGTTTTGGTGTGTGATTTAGTGAGTGTGAGCTTCATTATGTTCTTACTTGTTATTGAGAACAAATCATTGTATTTATCTTTTATTGTGAGAATCACTTGTAATACACTTGTACACCGAGAGAAGTGTGAGGCGTGAGATGGGGTCAAATCCAATAGGAGTGGCATCGGTTGACGAATCTAGGTAGAGGTTGCATCCGAGCACTTGAGGAGGAGGACACGGGCTAGGTTCCTACACTTAGTGTGTAAAGTGTGATTGCATAGTGTTTGTTGTGTGAGAGTTTTTCGGTAAGCTTGTAAACCGAGTGTGTAGAAGTTACGGCTTCCAAACCGGATTGTGATAGTGGAGATCTCCTCGAGGTGAGGAGCGGGGACGTAGGTCGTGGTGACCGAACCTCGTAAACATATCGTTTGTTTGTGTTTTGCTTAGTGTCACGCCTCGCTTCTCAAAATACCCGAGAATCGGAACGTGAACAAGCCCGCGACGTATTAGATTGAGAAGAAATATACATTATTTTTTTTTATTTTCTTCTCAATCCAATACGCTAAGCGTCTGAAAATAAATACAATGCAAATGTACAGGTCACTGATCACAATAGCAAGAATATAAGGACAATCCAGAATGAGAAATAGACATATCATCAACAGATCATCCCAGACATAAAACATGGGTTTAACATACCCTTAGTACAACGGTCCAACTAGGAATAAAATACATAGTTCATAATAAAAAGTACTGATAAAATAACTAAATTCATCATAAAACTAAAGAAATACTGTAAAAGAGTTCTAGTGTTTATCAGCTAGTACAGAAGAAAACTACTACGCTTCAGCTTGTTCTTCTACTCCACTTGCAAGGCGCTCCTACTGAGAATCATCTGGCTCCTGTACGATTCCGAACTAAGGCTGTCTGTCTCCTAAATCTGACGTACACCCAGAAAATAGGAGTACGTCAGCGTGTATAACACACGGTAAGATCCCCCAAGACAAGAACAAATACAATAACAATAATGATAATAATAATAAATAGAAATATACAGCTGGAATATTAACAAGCTAGATACAATCCATCACTAGAGTATAACAATCAGAAGAATCCATAATCATCCGAGTAACAAGGACATACCACTAGATGGAATTAATACTTAAAAATCTACAACTCGAGACGTAGTACGTCGAGCGAAATAATCCAAACAAGGAAACCCTCATGTATATACCATATGTCTCAAATTGTAGATAATTAAATATTAATCTCGATCTATGTATGAAAAGAAATACAGCTGGCATACATCTCACAAGAATCCATAAATCCTAACCAAAGTGACGACACCGATTCACTTTGATCCAACAACCAACCGTAGTGGCGACACCGATCCACTAGTAACAAGTCTTGTAACTAGCCATCCTATAACAGGTCACTGGTACATATCTCACACAGAGTCAACGCTCATATCATTGGATAACTGTCTGTTCGCATATCCCCACGTGCATCTAATCAAATAGATTCATGAACCAAAGTAGCGACACCGATCTACTTTGACCCAACCAACCACAGTAGCGACACCGATCCACTGTGAATCAACCGACCAACCCCAGTGGCAACACTGATCCACTGGTGCAAGCCTAGAAGATATATCAACAGTCACATCCGAATACATGAACAATGACTTCCCACCCCAACTCTCTTGTATTTTCTAAATCAACCCTAATCCTCATTGAAACTCGGGTTCACCACCTAAACTCAGTGAACACACCCACACATGCCGCTAAGTTTGTTCATGACGCACAAGGTCACTAAGTCATAAACTACTAAGGTTCTCAAATACAACCAGGAACAATCAATGTAACTTAGCATGTGCAATAATATCGTAGCATATCAGATAATCAAGATTAAGAATTATAAATCATAAACAGAGTCTACATAATTTAGAATTATTTCCTTTTCCAAAATAATTTCTTTTAAATTATCATAATTTTCCTCAAATGATTCCGTTCTCAAATAAATTCCTTTTAATTAATATAATTATCCAGAAATGACTCCGCTACCGAAATAACTTCTTTTAATTCATAATAATTATTCTAAAATAATCTTTTCTCAAAATAGTTTAACAATTCAAAATAACTTGTTTTTCCAAAATAATTTATTTTAAATCATCTATTTTAATAATTATTCAAAACCAACTCATTTTTCAAATAATCTCTTTTCTCATCATAATAATTCTAAGACATCTCAAAATAACCACTTTTACACAAAATAATTATTCCTTTAAATTATTTATCCTAATATCATTATTAATATCAACCATCAACAAACCCATGCAGTTGTCAAAATCTTCATACTGTAGCAAAATCAAATCACAGTCTAATTGAAGCATTAATTCATAATATATCTAAAAATTGGAAATACGAGTCAAAGAACATGGGGATCTTGCTACGGAAGTGTGAAAATGCAACACTAGTTGTCTCTAAAACTCGTTACTGTACTTATATATAGATTCTAATCAACACTTAACGTGTTATTATTTAATATTGTTAGAGCTAATCTATGTACCAATACTAACAACCAACTATATAATCAAGCAAACACAGTAAGTAACAAGTCACCGTGGGACTTGCCTTGGGTTCGTGAGCGGTGCGGGTCGGCGGTGAGTGGCCAAGGGGAGGGGCTGACGGCGGCTGCTGGAGCTCGATGATGAGAGAGGTTGATGATGTCGGTGGAAGGAGCTTTGCGCGACGGCCAAGGCCAAGGAGGCGGGTGTTGCTTGCGAGCGGCCACCGTGACCTGCGAAGCTGGAGTGGGGGGAAGAAGAAATAGCCGGAGGTGAAACGCAGAGGGCGGTCCTGTCGTGATCTCGGTCGGCACGGCGAGCTGCAAGCTCGGTTCAGAGGTCGCGAAGGCAGAGTTGGAGGTCAGATGGAGTAGGAGGTTCGCGACGAGCTGGGGGCGTTGGGGGTGTGGCGGAGCTTTGTGTCGAGGTGGAGGAGATGGGGAGTTTGAGGCTAAGCTCAGGGAGCGGCTTCAAGGGATGCTGGGATTGCGACGGCGAAGAACGCTCAGCCGGCTGGCGCGAGCTCGGGAGCACGGCCCAGCGAGCGGTCAGAGTTCGGCCTCGCGTGGACGAGCTTGGGCGGAGTCCCGTGGTCTGAGAGAGATGAAGCGACAGGAAGAGAGAGAGAGAGAGAGACAGAGAGTCGGTGATTGGCTGGACGATTGTGAAAACGAAAGGGAAGAGAGAACGAGGGGATGATGTTGATGGAGGGAAGGTAAGAGAGAGTACGTGGGAGGAGTGGGGAACGTGGGGTGTTTTCAGGGGAGTGGAGAGAGAAGAGAGGATTTATTTATATATATATATTAATTAGGATTTGAGTTAGGTATTTGAAACGAAAATAATTAAAATAAATAAATCCGAGTACTTAAAAATTAAACTAATTACAGAGTAATTATTTTCATATAAAAACGTACATGTTGTGTTAATACAACAGCTGATACGAAATAGTCGAATTATACACATATTATAAAATTAAACGAGAATAATTAATAATAAAAATATATTTACTCACATTTAAAATCAAATAATTATGAGATAATTATATACATAGTAAAACGTACTAGTTATACTAATACGACAGATAATATGTAACAGTAGAAATAATACAACAAATTATAAAAAAATACGTAATTAATAATACCATGTATTATATGAAATGATACGTAATAATATTAATAATACAACATATTATTTAAAATAATACGTAATAGTACCGATAACAAAACAAATTAATTCTAGAAATTTTTAACGCACAAAATAATTTTTATAAATATTAAAATCATAAAATTTAGACTTTTAAATCATAGAAAATTCTAGAAGGCCGAGAAAAATACAAATACTCTTCTAAAAATAATAATTAAATATTTAAAAATACTAAAAAAATATTTTAATTAGTATTAAATTTTATGGTCATTACACTTAGCGTATTTTTTATTTGTGCTTATTCATATCTCTCTTGCTCATATCTATCTTATATCATTTTTACAAGAACAAATTAATCAACATAATTTTAATTGGCTTTTAATCGAGATTAGATTAGCATAAGATCCTAATCACCCCCCTCTAGGGTCTAACAATTGGTATCAGAGCTTGGTGCTCTTTGATTTAAGGACTAATCGTCTTGAGTTAAAGATCTAAGTTATCGTTTTTGTGCTAATCTAGTGTTGATTGTTTTTTGCTTCTTGCATATAATCTTATGGATATGTATGATGCATCTAGTCTAGGTTATGCTATTAATGTTGCTCCTCGTTTGGATATTTTCCCCTATGCTCAATGGCGTGTTAGATTTAAACTTTTTGTTCAATCTAAACAATTTGATTTATGGGAAATTATTAAGGATGCTTATATTGCTCCGATTTTGGAAAAATCCAAATTGAGTGAAAATGATAAAAGATCGTTTAATATGAACAATCTTTTGTTAGAATATTTGCTTAATGCTTTTCACTCTTCATTTTCTAACAAATTTGCTAATTTTGATAGTGCTTACGTCTTATGAAAATTTATTGAAGCACATGAAGGGGATTTGGAGGCTATTCAACAAGCGTTGGAAAATCTCGCTTTAAGTTCTAAAGAAGCCGCATCTCCATGTATAATACCACTAGGTGATAACCCTAGTGAAGTATGCGAGCTTGATAACGATGATATTATTACTTTTGATGAACTTGCTCTTGAGTTTGAAAAGTTACACAATTGCTATATTGATGTAAAGAGTAAGTATGTAAATATGAAATCCACTCATGAAATACTAGCCACTAAGTTTAATTTTATTGCAAATAAAAATATAATTCTTAAAGAATGCAATAAAAAATTGAGAATTGAAAATGCTAGTTTGCTTCATGAAAAACGTGATGCTATGTTAGAAGTAGATAAGTTGAAAATTATGATGAAAAATCTTATTTATCCTACTTCTAGTAGCAATGCTTGTATGCAATATGATGAGTTGAATCAAATGAGAAAACGTATATCCACCTTAGATTCAACACTAAACACTTGTATTGCTACTAATAAAAAGCTTATGGACTTATGTGCAAAATTTAATGTTAATTCTTCTAAGAAACCTATTCACTATGCACATATGTATGACAAAATTCACAAATGTTCTATTTGCGGTCTTAAAGGCCATTTAGCTTAATTTTGTCATAATGCACCAAAAATTGACAAGCCTATTCATGATTATGCATCCCATCAAGCTTCTTCATCACATACACATGTACACACACATAGTGTAAATCATAAACATGCTCATGTGTATAAATGTGATTATTATGGTTGTTTTGGTCATTTGGCCATGTTTTGTTTCGATTTAAAAAGAAATTCTCATTTGCAAAATAATTACAAAGGAAAATCTATTTTTGCAAATAAACCACGTGCATTTTATTTCGGTCAACGCAAACCATTCAAACCTCTACATTGCACAAATTGTAATCGTATGGGTCAAGTTTACGATTTTTGCTTTGATCGTATCGGTGCACAAGATACGCCCAAGCAGGTTCATAACCTTAGGGCCTTGGATTTAAATGATAGGGGTCATGTCCTAAATTTTAGTGGTACCAAAATGTTTTGGGTACCAAAATGAGTTTTAAAACTATTGTTGTGATTTTTTTGTTTGTTTTATTGCTTTTTTTTTGTTGTTTTTGAGTTTTAATGGTAATTTTGTTTTTATTAAGCTAAAATAAAATATTTTCATGATTTAATAGCTAAAAACTTTCATATATATTTATATATATCATAAGACAATTTTCTTAAAGGACCAAACTGAATATTTTATAAAAATCCAGATCTTACAATACCTATGCTGTTACTCTTCGTGCGGTCGATCGCCACGGTCGACCGTTAATGTTTCTGGAAATTGTTACGGTCGACCGCCACGGTCGACCGCAAGAGAATTTTTTGGTTTTCTGCTCTTTTCGTTATCGGGTTTTGGTTTATTTGGTTAAAATTTTTAAAACCCGTTTTGTCCATCACCGTCGAACTTGATCTGATCTAATCTGAGCTGCTCCTTCTTCTCTAAGATCCGACCCTCTTCATCTTCCATTTTCATTCAAAAAATTTCCCCAAATCAAAAAATCCCCCACGGTCGCCCGCAGCGTTTCTTCGTTTGACCGCGACTATTCTCCACCTCTTTTGGGTAATCTCTTTCATCATCCTCCTTGTTTCCATTCTCTCTTATGGTTTCATTGCCTAATCTAAGGTTTTTTATTTCAATTTCTGTCTCATTTATATCTGTAAAACCCCAGTTGTTACTATCTGTATTTATGCCTCCTAAGAAGAGATCCAAGCCTGAATCTAGTTCCTCATCTATCACTGCCTCCCATTATGAGGATTATCTTCTGTTTAAAACCCTAGTTAAGAAATATAGGGAGCTATGTAAACTGAAAATCCTACCTACTAGATATATCAAGTATGATCAATTAGCCATGTATGACATTCATACGATTCTACATGATGTTGGGTTGGCTAAACTGTTAGATGTGGAACGTAAAGTTCCTTATTACCCTTTCCTCGTTTATTTGTTTTATGCAAACTTATCTGTGTCATCTTCTGCTGATGGTCTTCAAACCATCACCACATCTGTTAAAAATATTCAGATTTTATTTTCTGCCGACGAGCTTGCGGGAATCCTTAAGATTCCAACAAGTGACGTTGAGCTTATGTCTATCGATCACACCGATCAGGCTGTGAACGATATCTTGTTTAAGCCCGGTTGTACCTATCCTATGAACAACAAATTACTCAATCCTACCGCTAAAATCATAGCTCGTATTGTTGCTCATAATCTCATTCACAAAACCGGTAGCTTTGATCATTTTGCTCCTGATAAGGTTAATGCTGTTTATGCCATTTTTGCCAAAATAAAAGTGAATTGGGCAAATGTTTTTCTTAAAAACATGGCATGCAAGCATCACAAATTTTTTCCTTTTGGCCGCTTCATCACTCTTATTCTTCAACACTTCAGTGTTGCTCTCACAAATGAACCCAAAGTTGATCCGGGTAAGGAATACTTTGATAGAGTCTCTCTCTCCCGTATGCAACTTTCTGACTCCTTATCTGATCCTGCTAAGCCATCATCTTCTCATTCTCGGTCTAAAGCTTCCACCTCCTCCACTTCTGATATCTGTGCCCGTTTGGATTGTCTTGAGACTCAGGTCTCAACTATTCAGAGGGACGTTAGGACTATTCTATCTTATCAGCGGCAGTCTCTTGGGATTCCGGATCCCTCCTCTAGTTTTGACTCTGGTTCTAATGAGGTCTCTAAAGGAGGATGTGCTTCTGGCTCTGGCCATGCTTCTGATGATGGTGGAGATTGATTCTTGTTTGTTGGATTCTATGCTTATGGTGCTGTTTATGTTTTGTTGAACTAGAACTTGATACTTATGTTTTATTTTGAGTTGTAATAACTCTATGGTTTGTGCGGAAAACTATGTGTTATTGTGGAATAAATTATGTATGGTTTATGTGGTAAACAATGTAGGTTTGTGGGACTAATTTGGTTTACTATGGTTATGTTAGTTTATCATGAACAATGTATGGTGAAAAAAATATTTTATGCCTAGTTTTGTGAAAATAAATATGTGGTTTTGTGCAAACATGTTGCTAATAATGCTTTATGCTTGGTTTGGACCTTAAATTTCATATGTTTATGGCTGTGTATGGATGGATATGGTTGTTTAGCTCCTATATATGATATTTGTATTTCATTTATGCAAATTGACAGGGGTGCTTTTGTCCATACCTTGGTTATTATCTGTGCTTGAATGCAGGGGGAGCGTTGCTCCTATTTATATTTTTGGTTATTATCTGTGCTTGAATGCAGGGGGAGCGTTGCTCCTATTTATATTTTTTTCCTTTTTGATGTTGTCAATGGGGGAGAAAATCTACATATGGTTTATTCATGTTCATGTGGTTTATTAATATTCATGTTGTATACATGGTTGGTTTATATGTGGTTTATCAACATGTACTTCATATCATAATAAATTGTTTGCCATCATCAAAAAGGGGGAGATTGTTGGACCTATAGTTTTGATGATGATTTGTTAAACAATTTATCTAAATTGTTTGCCATCATCAAAAAGGGGGCGATTGTTGACCCTATAGTTTTGATGATGATTTGTCAAACAATTTATCGCTAATATGTTTTCTAGTCTTTGTTGTTTTTGGTTTTTCCTTACAGGTATTTCTACACACGACAATTAAAAGTTAAAGATTCAAGTTCATGTGTGTGCTACACCTGGTATAAGTTTAATTTGCTTACATATATTGTATGTTTATATGTAAGCTCAATATATGTACACTTAACACAGATTTGACGTTTTCTATCATATAAATGATTTTTCATCAAACATTATTAAAATAACTTTTATTTTATGTTTAGAGCTCATTCATACTTTATTATATACATACAATGTATGCATGATATATATATACGTGTTTATAAGTCATATCAAAATTTTCATGTTCATAAAATACAGGTTTTCTAAACACTTTTCAAAAACAGGGAGTTTTCGCAAATAAAAATTAATTTTCCAAAAATTCCTTTTCAAACATATTTATTTCATCATTTAGAAACTTTCTCCAAAGTTTTACTATTTTTGGAATTAATTTGATATTTTTAACGTAATTTCAAAATCAGCCCAAAAACCTGTCACATGCCATGTATCAGTTCGCGGTCGACCGCCACGGTCGACCGCCAGCAACAAATTTTTAGTAAATGGTTTTTATGTGCTCACGGTCGACTGTGATGGTCCACCGTGAAACCATCCAGAGACTTTCGCGGTCGACCGCCAGCTTTTAATTTCTAAACTCAGATTTTTTGTGCCTCGCGGCCGACCGTGAGATTTTCACGGTTGACCGCCGAACTCATGATTGTATTCCAACGGCTAGTTTCTGATTTGATTCTCTGGGGGCTTTTTGGTCATTTCAAGTTGGTTTTTGCTTAGTTCTTGAGTAGGTATAAATACCCCATTGCTCTTCTATTTCAGTAACAAAGAAAACCAAGAGTTTTTGTTTTTACAAGAAGTTTTAACAAAGGTTTAAGAGGCGTTTAAAGAGCTGTTAAGCTAATTTTCGTTAATCTACTTCAAGAGAAGTTTTCTACAACAAGAAGTGGCTTTTAATTACTATTGGGATCATCATTTACTACTCTTCTTGTTTATTGATAAGTTTTCTAAAACTCTTCCTTATATAGCTTACTATTTTATTTTCATTTATTTAGCTTTATTTATTGAGTTGTATTTTTTTCATTCACTATTATCACACACATATATTGAGCTTAATATCTTCATACTATATTATGGGTATTGGTGTGTGATTTAGTGAGTTATCACACACATATATTGAGCTTAATATCTTCATACTATATTATGGGTATTGGTGTGTGATTTAGTGAGTGTGAGCTTCATTGTGTTCTCACTTGTTATTGAGAACAAATCATTGCATTTACCTTTTATTGGGAGAATCACTTGTAATACACTTGTACACCAAGAGAAGTGTGAGGCGTGAGATGGGGTCAAATCTAATAGGAGTGGCGCCGGTTGACAAACCTAGGGAGAGGTTGCATCCGAGCACTTGAGGAGGAGGACACGGACTAGGTTCCTACACTTAGTGTGTAAAGTGTGATTGCATAGTATTTGTTATGTGAGAGTTTTTCGGTAAGCTTGTAAACCGAGTGTGTAGAAGTTCCGGCTTCCAAACCGGATTGTGATAGTGGAGATCTTCTCGAGGTGAGGAGCGGGGACGTAGGTCGTGGTAACCTCGTAAACATATTGTTTGTTTGTGTTTTGCTTAGCGTACTTTTTATTTGTGCTTATTCATATCTCTCTTGCTCATATATATCTTATATCATTTTTGTAAGAACAAATTAATCAACATAATTTTAATTGTCTTTTAATCAGGATTAAATTAGCATAAGACCCTAATCACCCCCCTAGGGTCTAACAAGTTACACTCCTTAATCCTCTATAAATAACCGAAAATCAATTCAGTTCAAGGGTTGGAGCGGAGGGGATTTGGCTCTCGGTTTTGGTTGGCTTTTTAGATCTAGAGGGTAGGAAAGAGCATCTCCAATTCATCTTCTCTTTCGGTAGCAAAGAAGAAGTCTCTCGAGCAGATCATCGTGGAGCTTTCATACTTGGCTTGTCAAAACGATTTTTGGTTAAATCAACTCTTTTTTAAGAGTTTAAAGTCGATCTGAGTTATCAACTCGTCCAGAGTTTTAAACTTGCTTTGCAAGTTCTCCACAACGTCAAATCGTGAGGAGGAGATACCGTTCCAGTGAATCAAGACGTGCAGATCGTCAACGAAGAGCAAACTTGACGCGAGCATTCGAGGGAGGCACTCCATCGCCACCGTGAAGAACCCAAAATTAAACAAAGGGGAGAATCCAGATCATTCTCCTCTCTTTTGTAATCAGGAAATCCAATTATAATCGAGATTGAGAGGGTTGTAATCATTCTTTTTCTAAGCAGTTAGAGAGAATAAATCAAATACGATTCTTTTATTATTTTTCTTATTACAAATTTTCCACCAAACAGTGTACCCATGGCCAATCATGAAGCTGTCGAGTCTCTTATACCACTGTCTCAGCTATTGCTTCAAACCATAAAGAGACTTCTTCAGCTTGCAAACCAATTCTTCTTTTCCTACAGCTTTTGAATCCCAAGGGTTGTGACATGTAGATATCATCATCTAAATCTCCATGTAGAAAGGCTGTCTTTACATCTATCTGGACTAGGACCAGATCCAAATCTAATTATGCCACCAACGCCAATAAAATCCGAATCGACGAATGCTTCACAACGGGTGAAAATACCTCGTTGTAATCAATGCTCTTAAACTGTGCATATCTCTTGGCAACCAATCTGGCTTTGAACCGAATATCCCAATAGAAGATCCCTCCTTCTTCGTATATACCCACTTACAACCAATAGCTTTCTTACCCTTAGGTAGCTTTATAAGTTCCCAAGTATCGTTCTTCTGAAGAGACTACATCTCCTCCTCCATAGCTTTCCTCCACCTGATTGAATCAGGGCTAAACTCTGCCTCCCTGAATGTGGATGGAACCATATCATCAACGACCTCTAGTGATAATGCATATCCGACCATGACATCATTATACCTAGCTGGCCGACGAATCATCCTCCTCGGTCTATCTGCTGCAATGGACCCCTAAACATGACCCTGCTTCTGAGTCTCACCATCCACTGTATCCTCTATCTGCCTGGCTATCATCTCATCTCCTCCCAGTGTCACCTCTGTAGGAGCCTTAATGGATACAATGCTATCTGAAGTGGGTGGAGTCACATCATCCTCCACCTGCTACGATATCTCAACTGTCCGGTCTCCCTCCGCCTGCTGAGGGACTCGAGACCTCATCATGTAAGCCTCATCGAATGTGACATCTGTGTTAATAACTATCTTTTTGTCCAGTGGATCCTATAACTTGAAGCCTTTAACTCCATCTCTAAATCCCACAAAGATAGCTTTCCTCGCCCTCAGATTTAATTTACCATCACTGACATGATAATAAGCTGGACACCCAAATATCCGAAGTGACTCATAGTCACTAGCCACCGAACCAAACCAACGTTCCAAAGGAGTCTTCCCGTCTATCACAGTGCACGACAACCTATTCACGAGATGGCTTGCATAAACTAACGCATCGGCCCAAAAGGATCTAGGCAATCACTCTGCGTCATCATACATCGTACATTCTCCATCAATGTATGGTTCAATCTCTCAGCCATCCCGTTCTGTTGCGATGTCACTCGAACTGTGAAGTGTCTTCTAATGCCGTGATTTTGAAAAAACTATAGAAATGGATCACTCTTGTATTCTCCACCATTATCTGAACGTAGAGTCTTCACCTTTCTACCTGTCTGCAGCTTCACTTTTTTCTTCCACTCCACAAAAATATCCAGGACCTGATGTTTATGCTTCATAGGGTATACCTAATTCCTCTTGGAATAATCATCAATAAAAGTAATAAAATAGTTGGCCCCACCAAAAGATATGTTCTTGGAAGGACCCCAAATATCAGTGTGAATGTAATCCAATGTACCCCGGGTGTTGTGAACAGCGGTGCCAAACTTCACTCTAGTCTTCTTCCCAAGTACACAATGCTCATACAACTCCATCTTGTAGGTCTTAGCACCTTTCAATAGCCCCTGTTTTGTCAATGACTGTAGGAACTTATCACCTATGTGTCCAAGTCTCATGTGCCATAAAGTGGTAGTGTCCTCCTCTGTAGTGATAGAAACTGTCAGACCCCCTGTAACTGTCTTGCCCTTCAAGTAGTATAAGTTGTTTTCCCTAACACCTCGCATCACCACCATAGAACCCTTCGTGATCTTCACTGTAGCATCCTGTAAGATCACTCTATATCCAGCTGCCTCCAAAGTCCCAAGAGAAATGATGTTCTTCGTCAACTACGGTACGAACCTCACTTTCTTCAACTCCCTAATTACTCTGTCATGCATCCTAATCCGGACTGAACCAATACCATCAAAAGAGCATACGTGGTCATTACCCATAAGCACGACATCGCCTCTTTCCAACTCCTCAAAGCTGGAGAACCAATCCCTCCTAGGACAAATATAATATGTAGCTCCCGAATCCATCATCCACTCCGTGGAATAAGTATAGCAAATCGACAGTAGTGTAGGACACGAATAGCCTAAAGAATCTGAATCTGAATGCTCATCAATAGTTTTTGCAACATTCACTTCTGAAGCTTGTACAACTTTCCCCTTGTTCTTCCCGGCTTTTTCCTTCCGCTTTGGGTAGTCAATCTTCCAATATCCTTCTTATTTACAATATTAACATTGGTTTTTACCAACACTTTTATAGGCACTCCTATTGTTTGACTCTGAGCGGTTGAACTGGTGGCGGTTTGGATCTTGGCCTTGAACAGCTAATGCATCTCCTGATGCCTTCTCGGAGGGTTCATCATCACTCTTCCTTAACTCATAATTCACCAAAACTGAGGTCACCTCCTTGTAGCTAACAGTAGTTCTTCCATTGATCATAGTTAGAACAAACGTACCATAATCATCTTCCGACAACGAACACAAAAGTAACGTCGCCTTGTCTTCATCCTCAACCATGATATCCACATTGGCCATATCTGAAAGTAGCTTCGTGAAATTATTGACATGTCTTCATCCTCAACCATGATATCCACATTGGCCATATCTGAAAGTAGCTTCGTGAAATTATTGACATACTCCCTGATGGAAACTCTCCTCTTCAACTTGAACTGGTAAAACCTCTTCTTCAAGTGAAGCCGATTCTCAATGCTCTTAGTAAGATACTTCTCATTGAGTGTTTCCTACATTCTCTTCGTCGACGTCTCGTTCATAACATCATAAATAAGATTCGGCATCAAACATGACCGAATAACTCCACAAGCCCTACTATTCATATTCTTCCAAACCTTATCCTCCACGTCTTCGGGTTTCTCTTGTAACTCAAGAGTCTCCTTCAAATTCTGTGCATCCAAGGCGTCCATCACCTAACACCTTCTTAATCCGAAATTAATATTGCCGTCGAACTTCGGAACATCAATCTTCATGTTATTGATACTTAGACTCTGTATCGTCTTCGTAAGAGAGGAACCTGATGTGCTTTCTTCTCCCATGTTGTCGATCTAACTCTTCAGATAGGAATTCTTCACCGAATCCTTCGAACAAGCCTGAAGCTCTGATACCAATTGTTGTGTGCGGTGGAAGCCTCGAGCAACACGAATAAGAACTTGAGATAAATCACAACCAATAAGCCAAAACACAATCACAGCAAGAACAACGAGTTTTACGTGGTTCAGCAAGTTGCCTACGTCCACGGGGCAAGGAGGGGGAGTTCTTATTAGAAATCAAGAGAATACAAATAGAGTTACAAATCTTACCGATTAAACCCTAAAACAAAGCTCTAGATCTCACACAAAACTCCTACAATTGGATGCAGTAATCCTCTCCCAAAAACTGCTCAAAAATGTCCTTGCTTAACCCTAATTAATCAGGTTTAGGGTTATATACCAACTCAAAACGAAACGGGTTGAAAAACCAAAGCTCAGCCCAAAACTGATCTGCGATCGACCGCGACGGTCGACCGCGCAGGTATCGCGGTCGACTGTCACGGTCGACCGAACCAAAACCCGAGAGCAAAATCACCTACAGGGTTGGCGCGGTTGACTGAAACGGTCGACCGTCTTCAGCTCCGAATCCTACTGCTCTCCTGTGCACGTTCGCGGTCGACCGCCGCTGACTCGCGGTTGACCGCCAGTCTGCCTGACCGTTCTCCTGAGCTTCTTTCGAGCTTCTTTCGCTATTTCTTCAGTGCCCTCCACCTTCAATATAGAAAACATCTAACAAAAGGGAGTAAAAGGTAAATCTGTTATTGGATTCATGTTAACCCTTTCATACATGCTTTATGTTTTTCTTCGACTACTGTTTTGAAAATGAGCAGTTAAATATACTTCAAATTCTTTGCACAATATTTTGACTAAGATTGAGATGGAATATATTACTGAAATTATTGCGGCCTATTAGACATTGAGAAAAGATGAGCTTGGCAATTTGTTTTCTTCGTTGAAATACTGAACAACTTGCTTTGTTAATCTGAGTGCATTATTGCAGAGGGAAACAATATTCAAAGGTAGTAGGTCAGCATACGAGATGCTTAGAGATAAACAGCAAAGTCACAAAAAAGGTCAGGAGACTTAAAATTCTTCCCTAAAATCCATTCATTGAACGTAGGTGAAATCTTTATATTCGCTTTTTCTTTGCTTTATCTAAGGCGAAAAAGTTAGCACCAAATATATATTAGTTCAGCTTGTTTATGTGAAAAAGCTATTTTCAGTAGTAAAGGATGATGTGATGTTTATGTGACATCACTATTGCTTAAATCTTTTTCTGCCCTTCAATACTTAGAAATAGCTAAATTAATATGCATCAATACATGAATAAAATTAGTTTTTTAATGATATGCATATTCTTCACTTCTAAATAAAATCTCCAAATATTTTCTTTTCTAGCTCTTCCTAACAATATTTGTAATTGTTATCCAGGGAAAAAAAGAATGAAGAGGAAGAAGTTATTTTCATTATTACTTCCAAAATAAAACGAACATTTCCCCTACTTCATAACATTGCAAGTTATTTATTTGATCTACTTCTTATTTCTAATACTTTTATATTAAACAAACAACCTTAACTCTAGCAAAGTTTTTATGTTTTAAGGCCCACAAAAAGCTTGATCATTATACATTTTTTTAAGGAACAGATGGATTAGACAAATCTAATTAGATCCATATCTACCCAAGCGATTAATCATATTTAGAAAATGAACCTAGATGTGTTTAACCAAGTAATTTGTGCATTAGGTATTTTAACCATATATGATTTAGTACTAATTTAATGCATTTGCGTAAGCAAACTAACGATTGGTGCTAAAAAAATTCAAAAACACTCGAGGTAGTTTTTCTTAGGA
>NC_033798.1:102007323-102049815 GCF_001876935.1 Asparagus officinalis | reverse complement strand
TGACTTTGATGTTTTGATTGTTCTATATATCGTGAACAAATACTTGTACCATCCTTATTCCATTTCCTTTCATTCAAAAAGCTGTCATCTAATTAAAGATCTCTTTGGTCACTACGTGGAGATTAACAGGTCTAGTTATTCAAATGTCTAAGCAATTAAATGATAAAACATATTCTTTAAACTATATCTTTTGTGTAGAGTAACAAAACTAGATTTGGTAAATTCAAGCAAAGAGTAATAAAACTAGGTTTTAGTGTTCAAGCAAGAGATTGGCTCATTGAAGGTGGTAAATTCAATAATGAGCTATGCCCTATTTCCATAAAGAAAAACTAACACCGTTTTCACAAAAGAACGAATAATTTTCAATTTACTTTCTCCAAATTTAGAAACGATGTTGGATATTTTTTGGTCAAAACCGCTTTCTAAAAATGAGTTTTCAAACTATGTATTTATTAACTACTGTTATTTTTCAGAAAAATCCTTAGTAGCGTAGCGGAAAGTTAAAGTTTTGATATCTCAAAGGTCCTGTGTTCGAGGCTTGCTAACGACAAGCCGAGAATTATTTTTATTTAATTAATTCCTCATAAGTTCTAGTGGGTCGTGGGTTCGTGGGCTCGTGGGCCGTGGGCCAAAGAACCGGGGATCGGGGCTAATTGGGCTGAGGCGCTAAGTGACTCTTTGTTAGGCGCACTTCGCACTTCGCACAGAGGACCCGACGATCAGGACTAGGTGGCGCCCTTTGGCACCACGCAGGACTGCCTCTCAGGCTGCTTCGCAGCATGCAGACGAGCTCGCGTCCGCATGAGGGTGTGACCCTCGCGTTCACGCGAGACTCGACGCGACCCTCGTGTTGCGCAGGATCGCGACCCTCGATTTCATACATTACTGTATGCAACAGTTACAACATTTATGTTATTTGCCGTTACAAATATAATTGTGATAATTTTTATTATGTTTGTAACGGTCAAATTAAATTTGGGTTACTTTTGAGCTGGTCTTAGAGGCCTATATATAGTGTCTCTTGGGGAACTCTTGGATACAAGAGATGAAAAAAGTGATAAGAAAAATAGAGACGAATTTTTTTTTGTGCTGTTGTGTTGCTGTTGCAGAATCTAAAAGCGTGCAAGGTTTAATTTGTGCCCGAAGGAACATAGCCCTGAACCGAAAGATTGTTTAAAGATCGAAAGATCTTTTGCCTGAACCAAAAGGTTTTATTAGATCGAAAGATCTTTTGCTTGAACAGAAAGATTTTGAACCGAAAGGTTTTAACAGAAAGAGGAGATCTTTACCTGAACCGAAAGGTTTTGAACCGAAATGTTTGATAGATCGAAGAGATCTTTGCCTTATAGATCAAGGAGATCTTGATAGTACCTGATTGGTGCACACCAGTGTACTATACTACTATTTCTAGAAGCAGTTTGGCATTGGGATCATTACACCGGAGTAGGTCAAATATTGCTTTAAGCACAACGTTTCATAAACGCACAACAGTTAAACTTAAATTTTTTTTTTAAAATACAGCACTTCAACTCTCTAACAGATTTATTCTAGATTTAACCACAAACGCTAACAATCTTAAAGCAATATTTCTGATCTACAATGGATCTTGCGAGAACACTTGGAGTGGACTGTCTCAAACTAGAAAACTTTGACGGATCTAACTTTAACGCATGGTGTCGAAAAGTAATTTTTGGGATACAATTCCTAAAAATCTATTATGTCGTTTCTGAGGAGAAACCCGACTTTGAAGAAGATTCTGCGTCTGAAGCCTCTTGGGCTAAAGATGATCATTTCCGCTGGAGTTATCTCCTTAACTATCTAATCGATCATCTGGCAAATGCTTACACCAACAAGCCCTCTGCAAATGAAATCTGGAATGCTCTGGAGGATCAATACAAGAATGAAGAGAAGCTGTCCAAGTCTCACCTCTTTGAAAAGTTTCTGGACTTCAAATTCGAAGATGACATTGAGATTTTGTCTCAAGTTAAAGAGGTTGAAATGCTTGTTATGAAGCTGAAGAATGAAAAGATCAATCTTTGTCAAATCTTCATTTCTGGTAAAATTATCAACAAGGTTCCTCCATCTTGGATGTCATTCTCCACTGATATTCGGAGAAGGAAAAGGTAGGTGACTCTGTCTGATTTGAAGAGGTTCATTCGGATCGATAACAAGATTCAGATTCGCACGAAGAATAAGCTCCTTACTAAGCAGAAGGCGTTTGCTAATATGGTGGCTGCTAACTCTGAGAAGGGTACTAGTTCTTCCTCTAAGAAGAAGAATTAGTCATTTAACAAAAAGAAGAACCAAAACCTGAAGAATCTAAATGTTCAAAAGAAAGATTTCAAGAAGAGCGGCAAATGCTTCAACTGTGGGAAGCAATGACATTTTGCCAAGGACTGCAAAGCACCAAAGAAGGAAACAACACACAATGTTAATCAAGTTGATAATTGTATGGCTATGCTCTTCCAAGTGACAACTCCCAAGAACATCTCTGGTTGGTGGTTAGACACAGGTGCTACCTGTCATGTCTGCTCCAACAGAGATTTGTTCTCTTTTTATGTTACTGCCAAAGAGAATGCATCAATGACTGATCGTTCTGTGGTTTCTATTTTTGGAACTAGGACTGTGGTGCTGATTCTCTCTTCAGGAAAAACTCTCACATTGAAGGATGTGAAACATGTTCCCTCAATTGTTAAAAACTTAGTCTTAGGAAGCCTGTTGTGTGATGCAGCTATGATGCTGGATTTTCAAGGAGGAAAAGTTGTGTTATCTTTTAGGAAAATATATTAAAAATACATATCGTACTGATGATATGTATAAGATTAGTACTATCATACCCATTTCAGTTGTTAATGAAATATTCTATTTTGCTTACTCCTCTGTGTTATGGCATAATAGACTGGTCATGTAAATTATAGAAAACTGTCTAGCATGGAGAAGTTTGGATTACTTTCAAAACGTGGGGGTAATAAACTGAAAAGTGTGAAGTCTGCGCATAAGCAAAACTGATAAAGAAGCCCTTTCCAAGTGTCACAAGGAGCACCAACCTATTGGATCTGATTCGCTCATATATTTATGACTTCAAGAGCTTTGTCACTCGAGGCGGCATGAAATACTTCATCACCTTCATTGATGATCATTCTCGCTTCTGTCATGTCTATCTGTTGAAATCTAAAGATGAAGCCTTCAGCAAGTTTATCGAGTTTCAGATTCGTGTGGATAAGCAACTTGGACTTCAGGTGAAAAGACTCAGGAGCTACATAGGAGGAGAGTACTGATCTAAGGAATCGAAAGCATACTTTAAGGAGCATAGAATCATTGCTGAAACTACTACTTCATATTCTCCGTAATCTAATGGAATTGCAGAAAGGAAGAATCACACATTGACCGAGATGGTAAATTTGATGCTAATCACATCTGGTCTACCTACTTGCTATTAGGGAGAGGTTTTGCTGATGGCAAACTGGATTCTGATCAGAGTACCCTATTCCAAAACTGGTAGTACTCCTCATCAGTTATGGTTGGGATATCCAAATTCTTTGGATAGTCTCAAAGTGTGAGGGTGTCTCACATATGTTCGAGTTTCAGATATCAGAAGACCTAATCTCAGACCAAAGGCTAACAAATGTGTGTTTCTTAACTTTGTTGAAGACAGTGGTGGTTACAGGTTTCTGGACATTGGAACCAACTCCATCATTGAAGCTCGGGATGTAGAATTCTTTAAGGATAAGTTTATCAAAGATAAATGTTTATTGCTCAAATATATAGCAGAGAATGCTAGTACGTCAGATGCACCAGAGGAGCTAGTTTTGTGAGAAACTAAAAGTGTCAATGATGAAAAAGTTACCGAACCATCTTCCAAGCAGGTCAGGAGACGAAAAGATTTTGGAGATGACTTCATCACCTATAATGTTAAAGGAGATCCACGGACTTTCCAAGAAGCAATGGAGTCAACAGACGTTCTTCTGTGGAAAGAAGCTATAGATGATGAGATGGATTCATTGATCCAAAATCATACTTGACAGCTGGTGGATGTACTTGAAGGTGCAAGGCCTATCAGTTACAAATGGATCTTTAAGAAGAAGCTTTGTCCTGATGGTACTATTAAGAAATACAAAACAACACTGGTGGTGAAAAAATTCTCTTAGAAAGAAAGAATGTATTTCTTTGATATCTATACACCAGTTTGCAGGATCACTACCATCAGAGTGCTTATCGCATGAGCGACGATAAAAAAGTTTGTCATACATCAGATGGATATGAATACTACCTTTCTCAATGGAGATCTCACAAAAGAGATCTACATGGAGAAACCAGAAGGACTTGATGCTCCAGTTGGTAAAGTTTATAAACTTGTTAAATCTTTATATGGACTTAAATAGGCACCGAAACTTTGGCATGAGAAGTTTGATGGGGTTGTTCGCAACAATGGGTATCAAGTCAGTGAATCTAACAAGTGCTTATACATCAAGGTCGCTGAAGGAATGTGGTGGTTATCTGTCTCTATGTGGATGATATGCTCATCATCGGGAGTGATTCGGAGATAGTAATATCCACCAAGAATTTTTTTAGCATAGTTCAATATGAAGGACCTTAGAACTACGGACGTGATTCTTGGAATTAAAATCATATACTCTGAAGAGGGTATTGGATTGTCTTAATCTTATTATGTTAAGAGCATGCTAAGAAAGTATGACTACTACGACCTTCCAGAACTGTCAATGCTATATGATTACAATAAGAAGTTACGACCGAACACTAGAAGACCAGTAGAACAACTAAGATACTCAAAGATCATTAGGAGTCTTATGTACGTGATGAGCAGCACAAGGCCAGACATAGCATTCGCTGTAGGAATGCTTAGTAGGTTCACAAGTAATTCTGGAAAGCTTTATTGGGATGATGTCCAGAGATTGATGAGATATTTGAAAGGAACTACAGGTCTAGACCTATTCTATACTGGATATCCGGCTATAATCGAAGGCTATTCAAATGCGAGCTGGTGCTCAGAACCAGATGAGTGAAGATCTACTAGATGATTTGTTTTCACCATGAGTGGATCTGTCGTCTCGTGGAAGTCTAAGAAGCAGACTATGATTGCACAATCATCGATAGAATCTGAGTTCTTCCAACTCTGTGCTGTAGGAATGAAGTTGAGTGACTTAGTTGTTTTCTTTGAGAACTTCTATTGGCAGCATTGCAATGCGCAATTACTATCTATTGTGATAATCGGGTGGCGAATGTTATGGCGGCAAACTCGATGTTCAATGAAAAGAAGCGGATCATTTATCTGAAGCATGGCTATTTGAGAGAACTTATTTGCCAAGGAGTCATCTCTATGATTGACGTCCGGTCTTTAGAGAATATGGCTGATCCTTTGACTAAGGGTCTAAAAAAAGACATAGTCGAAAGGGCGTCTGCTAGAATGGGTCTCAAAATTTTGTGTCTTATAAATACTTACCATGTACATCAAGTTATTAGTTCAAAACTTATGCTACTAATGATAAGATAATTGGTTCAAAAGTTAAGTAAGATTTGAAAAGTTTGGTGAGTCTTACAAATACTTACCATTTACATGAATGTTATTAGTTCAAAGCTTACGCTACTAATGATGAGAAGATTGATTCAAAAATTAAGTAAGATTTGTAAGTAAAATCCTATCATGGTAAAGAGGATGGTTGTTAAGCCTTAATGGGTCCAAAGCATTTCGGATGCAGGCTGTTTGATAAGTAACATGTCTAAAGGACTCACGGATGATCCTATCATGTAAAGGGGATGACTGTTAAGCATTAATGAGTCCAAAGCATTTCAGATGCAGGGTGTTAGATAGGAAACACACCTAAATAAATCACCTAGAATCCTATCATGGGAGAGGTTGGTTTTTAAGCTTTAATGATTTCAAAGCATCTCGGATGCGTGATATTTGATAGGAAACATGCCTAAAGAACTCACCTATGCATGAGTAAAGATTTGACAGTCTTCTATGATGTCTTGTGGAAATATACCTAGAGCCCTAGCTGAAATCAGGACATGCACAAGGCAATAAATGTGCAAGGCAAAGGCAAAGGCAAAGACAAAGACAATGGTGGTTCAAAGTAAAAACTACCACAGATGGGTTTCATCTTATGTGATCGCTGGACTTTAGACATGTGCTGGTTCAAGTCTCTACGATATCATGCATCTATCTTTTATTTAATTGGTCTAATAGGGATTTAAGTCATTGTGACATCTATCTTATGCACAACGATTAAAACAACGGTACCGTTACACGATATTAGTTTAAAAACTTGTGGGGGATTGTTGGATATTTTTTGGTCAAAACCTCTTTCCAAAAATGAGTTTTCAAACTATATATGTATTAACTACTGATATTTTTTAGAAATTCTTAGTAGAGTAGCGAAAAGTTAAAGTTTTAATATCTCAAAGGTCTTGTGTTCGAGGCTTGCCAACGGCAAGCCACAAAGCCACAAGCCGAGAATTGTTTTTATTTAATTAATCCCTCATAAGTTCTAGTGGGTCGTGGGTCGTGGGCTGTGGACTGTAGGGCCGTGGGCCAATATACCAGGGATTGGGGCTAATCGGGCAGAGACGCTCAGTAGCGCTTTGTTAGGCGCACTTTGCACTTCACACGGAGGCATAATGACTAGGTGGCAGCTGTAGTCGAGCATCGCATCCACGTGAGGGTGCGACCCTCGCGTTCACAAAAGGGAGCGCGACCGTCGTGTTGCGCAGGATCGCGACCCTCGTGATCAGACTTTACTGCACACAACAGTTATAACATTTATGTTATTTACCGTTACAAATATAATTGTCATAATTGTCATTATGTTTGTAATGGTCAAATTAAATATGTGTGACATTTGAGCTGGTCTTAGAGGCCTATATATAGTGCTCTTGGGGAGCTCTTGGATACAAAAGATGAAAAAAAATATTATGAAAAATAGAGACGGAAATCTCTTTTGTGTTGTTGTGCTGCTGCTGTAGAATCTGAAAGCGTGCAAGCTTTAATTTGTGCCCGAAGTAACATGGTCCTGAACCGAAATGTTGTTTAAAAATCGAAAGATCTTTTGCCTGAACCGAAAGGTTTTAATAGATCAAAAGATCTTTTGCTTGAACCAAAAGGTTTTGAACCGAAAGGTTTTAACAAACCGAGGAGATCTTTGCCTGAACTGAAAGGTATTGAACCGAAAGGTTTGATAGGTCGATGAGATCTTTGCCTTATAGATCAAGGAGATCTTGATAGTACCTGGTTGGTGCATACAAGTGTACTGTACTGTTGTTCCTGGAAGTAGTTTGGCATTGGGATCCTTGCACCGGTGTAGGCCAAATATTGTTTTAAGCATAACGTTTCATAAACGCACAACAGCTAAACTTAAAAAAGTTTTTAAAACAGCACTTCAACTCTCTAACATATTTATTCTAGATTTAACCACAAGCGCCAACAAAAGAAAATGCTAGATTTCTATAGAACTATTTTTATTGCTCCATCACATACAAGTTACATGAATTATTTTTATAAGACTATTAAATAGAAAACTTCAAAATGTAAAAAAGTGTAAGCGTTAAAAGATTTAACAATATTTATCTGTACCAAATACATGTCAGATATTCTTTTTTTAATAAGTTTCACAAAACCCCATAACTTTTGAAGTGTTTCCCATAAATCATAAAAATTTTGTTTTTCCCCTGAAATAAACACCAAAATTCTGAAGAGTCTCAAATAATCCCCCCCCCCCACAACAAAAAATTTAAAAAAAAAGGAAAAAAGAAAAAGAAAAAACTGACCAAAATAAAATTGAAGGAAAATGAAGCCACGCACGCCACACACCCTCAAAAAATAATTTTTTTACTTCCAACAATTCACCCAAAAAGCAAGCAGATGTTGTGCGCGGCGGAAAAATACAAACGCCGAGAGAGAAAGCCAAAGCAATCCAAAATAACGGCACCAACTCAAACACAAAAGTTTAACGTGATTCGGCAAATTGCCTACGTCCACGGGGCAAAAATGGATGGGTTTCCACTATAGAGAAAGAGAGTACAAAGTAGAGATTACAAGATCACTCAACTAACTTCTCAAACAAATCTCTCAAATCTCTCAAACTAAACCCTCAAACAAATTGCTCAGAAAGATCTCTCTTTTCCGTGCTCAAAATCACCTTCAAGCTACCCAATCAATCAATAGAAAACCCTAAAAACCGTGGCTCTATTTATAATAAACACAATCTCAAACAGATTAGGATTCTAAAAACGAGTCTGTCACAACCTGGTGTGACACACACCACACCCATGGCAAACAAGACAGATTCTGTCGTACCAGGGTGTGACAGACACCACACCCATGATAAACAGGGCAGATTATGCCACACCAGGGTGTGACAGACACCACACCCATGACAAACAGGGCAGATTCTGCCACACCCTGCCACCTGAGTGTGGCAGACACCACACCAGGGTGTGGTATAGTCTGTCTTGCTTATTTTTCATATTTTTCTCAATTCTTTTCCTCAATTCCTTCTCTGTTTTCACAATTCTCCACCTCGACGAAGTTTTTCCAAAACTAAGCCGACACCAACCAAATCAAACATCTCACTTATTGCGTCAAGTACTAAGTGGAACAAAACCACGACAACGGACTCAATCCACAACAAGTCGAGACCCAAACGAGAATGCCAACACTCTCCAAATATCGGTATTAACTCACCAAACCTACTGTATCAAATTAACTACCTACGTACCCTCTCTCCCAAGGGATCAAGCCGCCCGTAGTTCATCAAACGGCCTCTAAAGGCCCTCAATCAAATAGAAAAGTTTACAACTCTTCACCAATATTATCAACGGATCTGCAACTGATGACGTTCCTAATGGTCCCAAACTGAAACAAATCAAACACTTCTACCTGAAGTGAACCAATGGTCGTATCCAAATCATATCCACCAGCTGCATTCGAATCAACCAACTCATCATCTGCACCCAAATCCAAATGATCCCCTAATTGTATCACCTCAGCTAGAATCCCAAACGATACAGATTCTGTCACACCAGGGTGTGACAGACACCACACCCATGACAAATATGTCAGATTCTGCCACACCGTGTCACCTGGGTGTGGCAAACATCACACGAGGGTGTGGTGTAGTCTGTCTTGCTTATTTTTCACGTTTTTCTCAATTCTTTTCATTAATTCCTTCGTCGTTTTCACAACAGAAGAATAGAACCAAAGAAAACAACAAAAAAAAAACCATAATTGGACAAATAATAATGTCCTCTGATAGAAAGAGACCCTTTTTTATAACAAGTATGGGGGAAAAAATCAAATGTTCTGGGAAGTTATTTGAGACTTTTGGTGTTCTGAGTGAAAATTTTTGGGGTTTAGTGGGAGAAACAAAGCTTAGAGGAATTTTGTGGTAAACACCCCTAAGTTTTGCGAGGTTTTGTGGAATTTATCCTTCTTTTTTCTCACAAAGTGGATGGAAATTTGCCGCATTTTTGAATAAAAACCTGATCATTGATAGTTTAGTTCTTTTAGTTTGCTTTATCTTTCTTAGGAAAACTTTTAGTTAAGTTATGATAATACTTCTTTTACATTTATGTGCCCCAACTTCCCTGCAAATACACAATTCTTGACGATCGAGTTTTTAAATCAAAGCATAAAATTGTTCCATACTTCCACTTGTTTAGCCAGCTCTCCATGAAGGCCAAAAGGGAGCCCAGCATCTTGTCCTCAATATATTTAACAAATTCCATTGGATAAATATTATACTCATAGCGATCAAAACATTAATACATATAAAAACAACCACAGGGAATAATACATTGTATCAGTGACATATTAATTAATCAAGGCGTGTTTGTTACTTTGCTAGCATGTAGACATGCAATCTATAGATTCTACGGAAAAACAAATATTGCTACTTTCGTCACAAAGGATGCTTTAAATTGATATTTACCGCCTAAGTAGACCATTTTACTGGCTTGAAGCCTAACACCAAAGCTGTGGGGGGACTAACAATAGTTGGTTTAATTTTTTTTATTGCCCCCTTGTTTGCCTACTGTAGTATTTTAGTTAGAAATATATGTCATTGTTAAAAGGGGGTAGGGACCAGCTTAGCTAAGGAAATAGACTTTGGATACGAAACTCTTCATGGTCGTCTAAATATCCAAAGATGTCGTTTTCTTTGAGAGGAAAATTTGACATTGCCTTTAAGGCTTGGTTTGACACGAGGTATGAGGAGGGAATGTGAGGTGATGTGAGGTGCAACCAGGTGCAAGGAAAAATATAACTTTCGTGTTTCTTGTTTCATTGAAGGGAAGTTATATGACTTTAGTTTAATTTTTAATTTATGTCACCTCACTCTTGTGTCCCTCCAAAATGGGGGGATTTTTCTCTCTACAATTCTAGTTCATTTGAGTCTTTCTTTCTCTTCACCTTACCTCACACCTTCCTCTGTTGGATAGCAGGTTCCTAATATGTTTCCTAATTTGTTTTGCTAATAGATTATTAGGATTTCTAATCTATTTTGGTAATAGATTATTAGGATTCCTAGTCTGTTTTGGTAACAGAATTCCAAATCTGTTTTAGTAACATGTTATTAGGATTCCTAATCTGTTTTCTTTTTTATTTTAGAATTCCTAGTATGTTTTTGGTTTTAGGATTTCTATATATATGGAACAGTTTAGAAGAGATTATATCAGAGAATTAAAGAGAGAAAAGAGAGTTTTTTGAGCACTTTGAGAGGGAGATATTGTGAGGGAGTTGAGATCTTTAGTTAGGGTTATATTTGAGTGATTGCGTGAGTTGTAACCCGTTGTATTTCTCCTCCATATAGTAAAATCTCCCCATCCTCTCCCCGTGGAATGTAGGCAATTTACCGAATCACGTAAATTATGTGTTTGTGGTTTGATTTGTGCTGTATTTTTGGTGATTGCACTCGTGTTTGGTTTAGTTCTCTTCTCTCATCGCTCGCGGACTCGTTTGGTTGTCGAGCACGCTTTCGTACAATGCGCAACAATTGGTATCAGAGCTCCAAATTTGAGATCTAGGGTTTTGGTATTGGGTGGAGGAAGATTCATTGTGGAAGCTTGGTTCTTGGATTTTTAGGCTTCAATGTAGATAGCGTTGCGGAGTTGCCGTTGGGATCTCGCTTTCCTTATGTGGTTAGGAGATCGTGTTGGAATCCTATCTATGGTTCAGTTGGATAATTTCTCAATTTCTATCAAAGTTTGAATATTTCTTTACAATTTGAAGTGGTTTGCAATGGGAGAAAAAATTGGTGAAAGCAGCAAGATGATGACGAGTACAGTTCGGGTTGGATTTTAAAACACTAAGATTAGTGTGGTGAAGTATGACGGTAAAATCAATTTTGGTTTGTGAATGAGCGACGTACAGGACGCTCTCAATGCTCAAAATTTGGAAGAGACCATCATGGTCCATGAGAGGCCACCAAAATACGATGAGGCGATATGAGACAAGATGAATAGGAACGTTTGTGGGGTGATCCGGTCTTGTTTGGAACAAGAGCTGAAATACAATGTGATTGGGGTGATATCTGCGATGAAGATGTGAGAGATTCTTAACAACAAGTACCTTACAAAGAGTGTTGAGAATTGATTGTACTTAGTGCAGAGATTATTCAGATTCCAGATGTCCAGGGGCACCTCACTAGCGGCTCATGTGAACAACTATACAAAGTTATTGTCGGACTTGGCGAACGTGGATGAGAAGATAACAGACGAGTACAAGGCGATTATCTTGTTAGGCTCCTTCTGATGAGGAGTATGATACCTTCGTGCTTACTTTGTTGAACGAGAGATCTTCCATCACCTACAGTGAAGTGACTAATGCATTGACAAACTACGATTTGAGGAGGAAGGACAAGGAGACTTCTCGCACTAGTACTTCAGGAGAGACCTTATCGACGAGAGGAAGAAGCCCATATCCGAGAGGTGGTAATAGGAGTAGGTCGAAGTCTAGAGGCCATCACCACTTAGCTAAGAACCAGCATGCGTTCTACAAGGAACAAGGACATTGGAAGAGAGACTGTCCGAAGCTTAAGGAGAAGGAGAATAGCAAGAAGAAGGGCTCGAAGGCTAATGAGGTGAATGTTATGAAAGACGATGATTTTGATGATTCAAGCTTTTCTCTATTGATTACTCTGGAGGTGAACCATGTGGATGCATAAGATTGGATGCTTGATTCTGGAGCTACTTATCATGTGACTCCTAGACGAGATTTGTTTACATCATTTCAGAGACTCAATAGGGGTATTGTTGTCATGGGAAATGATCAATCCTATGGTATTTGTATGATAGGTACCGTGAGGATTCAGATGTACGATGAAGTAGTCCGTGAATTGAAAGAGGCAAGATTTGTTCCTCAGCTAAAGAAGAATCTTATTTCTGTTGGAGCTTTGGAGGCAAAGGGATTTAAGATAACATTTAAAGACGATGTAGCAAAGGTTACTAATGGATATTTGGTGGTGATGAAGGGAGTCCGCAGTCAAAACTTGTATTATCTAAAGGAGAGCACCGAGGTTGGCCAAGTAGCTTCAGCTATTTTAAAAGTGGACATGAGTAGACTTTGGCACTACAGGTTAGGGTACACAGGAGAATTGTGGAAGCAGGGTTTATTGAAGGGAGCAAAGAGTGGGAAGATTAAGTTCTGTGAGCACTGTATTCTTGGTAAGAAGACAAAAGTAAAGTTTAGGACAACCATTCATAGGATGAAGGGCATCCTGGATTACGTGCACACAGATGTTTAGGGTCCCACCAAGACTACATCACTTAGTGGTTGATATTGGTTCGTCATGTTTGTAGATGACTCTTCTAGGTGTTGTTGGGTGTACACCATGATGAAGAAGAGTGAAGTCTTAGAGGTATTTATAGGGTGAAAAAAGATATTAGAACTGCAGATTGGGAGAAAGATCAAAATATTGCGATCCGACAACGGTGGTGAGTATATTTCTGACCCATTTTAGCAGTTATGTCGAGACGGGGGCATAGAGAGGTACTTTACAATTAGTCACACATCACAGCAGAATGAGGTGGCAGAAAGGTTGAATCGTTCTTTGATGGAGAAGGTCCGATATTTATTATCACAGAGTGGTTTGGAGAAGATCTTTTGGGTTGAGGCACTTTCTTATGCGAACTACATCATTAATAGGCTTCCTTCATCTGGATTGAGGAAAAGACCCCTACGAAGATGTGGTCGAGAGAGCCAGCACATGACTATGATTATCTCAAGATATTTGGGTGCCCTCTATTTTATCATGTTAGAACAGATAAATTGGAACCTCGAGCTAGAAATATCATATTTATGGGATTCAAGCATGGTGTCAAGGGATACAAGATTTGGGATCCAGTTGATAAGAAGATTGTGCTAAGTAGAGATGTCACATTCGATGAGGCTTCTATCTTGAAGCTTCCCAACTCTCATCAGGTGGAGAGCATCCCGAAAGAGGAGATATCGTAGGTGGTGGAGATTGATGTAGCTCCACAGAGTTCATATGGGACTGTATCCATTAAAGTGTCCACTGGGGTGATGCCAGGTGAGCACATCGATGATATGGAGGATACATGTACAGTTAAGCAGGATCAGGGACTGACGACTCAAGTTTAGGATTCTATTACCGTTTTCGTTGAAAGCTGCCTTCATCATTGATTTCATTAAACTTTAGTCGTTTACAAGAAATTCAAATAACGAAAATAAAAATTATAACTTTCTTAAAAATAAACACAAGATCCGTTTATCGGATCTTGCTTGCGTGGGTTCTTTGCTGGTGCCGGGGTTTATCCGTGGACGACTGTGAATCAGATCCGGTTGCAGAGAAATTCGGCAGAGCTTCGCCTTCGCCGAGGAAGTTTTTGATTTGAAGCGCTGAGATTGACCAAGTGAAATCAGGGCTCTTCTCGAGATTAAGACCAAGCCTAATCTCAAGGAACGGACGTGCGGGGCTTCGGATCCTTCGAATGACTCCTCTTTGGTGCTGAAATTTTCCGGGATCTCATTGACCTTTGCTGAAATTTCGTGCTTCTTCACTCTTCAATCCAGTAGCACCTCGTCCTCTTGATAAAATTCCAGATCTCAAAAATGGAGGCATTTGGCTCGTATTTATAGGCCTCGGATGCGGTTATTTGGATGAGAACAAGTGATTTGACTCTATCTTCAGTTAACAACAACCTAATCACGTTTGGGGATGATATCAAGTCAGTTAGGAACCCCTGGAACAGACAAATCATGCGAAAACCGCTTTAAAAACTGTCAAAAACACGTTTCGGGTTCAGACTGCGCGGCGCAGGTCGAATCTGTCCGACCCGCGCTTGCACGGGTCGGTCACAACCGACCCATGCTTGCGCGGGTCGGTTTGTTCCATCCTGCGCTAGCTCAGGTTCGTCGCTTCTCTGAACTTTTTGGTCGATTCGCCGATTTGTTCTACGCGACGCGTTTCTTTCCAAGAGTTGTATATTTTTTCTTTTTGCCATTTCGCGTATTTGGTCGATTTGTTGACTTGTAAGCTTCGTCGCGAGACTGACCGTCGAACGCGCGTTTGTTAACGTACGCGTGATGATTGATGCGCGCGGGCTGATTGGCGTGTGCGCGTTGACCGACACGCACGAGCTGGTTTGACGTGCGCGCGTTAACCGGTGTGCACGAGCTGGTTTGACTTACTGTAGGCTGTCTAAAAATCACAATAGATAGTTGATCCCCCATCAAACACCGATAATGGAAGTTATAATCTGACGACTTCCAGAAGGCTACAATTTGAGGACTTTCACGTAGAAGGTTACAATCTGACGACCTTCACAACAACTAGTGAAAGCTCTAATTCAACAGCCTTCACAATCAACATCGGGAGTTACAATCTGACGACTCTCGTATTTTCAAGGAGCCAAGACGAAGATTACAAGAGGACGATTTGTGCAAAGCTCTAGCAAAAGAGACTACAAATTGACGGTCTCTTCATATTAGAACGCAGATATCTCTCAAACCGTAAGGAATCTGGCGAAATGGAGGAAGCGAACCAAAGCCTTTGGCTAGGTTCGGATGGCCCCGTCTCGTCGAGATAGCCGATTTTCATATATAATTCGTCCAATCCCGACTTACGGTTTGAAAGTTATGACCTGTTCTTCGCAGCAAGTTATGTTCTGAAGTCCGTCTGCAAGACTGGACTTCGTCAGAACATTGGACTTAGCCTGAAGCTCGCCAAGCCCGCCTAAGGTCCGCCTCTACATTACAGAGTCAAAACACACAGGTCGAACCAGCGTTATAACCTCAAAACGCAGAGGTTATCCTCGTGATATAACATCAAAACGCAGAGTTTTCAGGCCAAGTGTGCATTTATAGGTCAACTGTGCGTTTACAGGCTCAACTGTGCGTTTTCAGCCTGAAACAGGCCAACTGTGCGTTTACAGGCTCAACTGTGCGTTTTCAGCCTGAAACAGGCCAACTGTGCGTTTTCAGACCAACTGTGCGTTTACAGGCTCAACTGTGTGTTTTCAGCCTGAAACAGGCCAACTGTGCGTTTTCAGGCCAACTGTGCGTTTACAGGCTCAACTGTGCGTTTTCAGCCTGAAACAGGCCAACTGTGCGTTTTCAGGCTCAACTGTGTGTTTTCAGCATGAAACAGGCCAACTGTGCGTTTTCAGGCCAACTGTGCGTTTTCAGGCTAACTGTGCGTTTACAGGCCCAACTGTGCGTTTTCAGGTCCAGAAACGCACAGTTCGGGCCCAGAACGCTGTTTTCAGTGTTTGACTCGTTCAAGCACGATTTGAACGGTTCCAGAACCGTTTTCTCCCCAAGATTTTAGGGGATCACTACCCTATCATGGAGAGATTTATGGGGGGCAGTTACACCCCATTAAACCCTTATTAAGGAGAGATTTAAGGGGGCAGTTACACCCCTAAATCCCCTATAAATAGGGGGAAACTCAACTGAGTTCGGGGGCTCTTTTTTGGCTGACATTTTGGGGATCCTTGATTGGGCATCTTTGAGCTTTCTGCAGCAACAGAGAGCTTTGGAGATCAGCGACTTGAAGGAGCTCTTGAATTATTTTGGAAGGCTTTTATTGAAGCCTTTGAAATTATTCGGCCTTGGCTTATTAACCGACTTTCGGTTAAATCAACTCTTCCATAAAGTTTCAAACTCGTTCAGAGTTATCAACTCATTCAGAGTTATCAACTCGATCAGAGTTCAAAACTTGCTCTGCAAGTTCTTCTAAAACTCACTCTGCAAGTTCTTCTAAAACTCACTCTGAGTTATTAACTCGTCAAGAGTTATTTTTCAAACTTGCTTTGCAAGTTCTCCATAGCGTCAAATCGTGAGGAGAAGACTACGTTCCAGTGAACCAAGACATGCGGATCGTCAACGAGAAGCAAACTCGACGCGAGCATTCGAGGGAGGCATCTCATCGCCACCGTGAAGAACCCAGAATTAAACAAAGGGGAGAATCAAATTCATTCTCCTCTCTTTTGTAATCGGAATCCAAATTGTAATTGATTTTGAGAGGAATACAAGTCAAAATTTTCTTTCATTGTCTTTTTACTGCAAATTTTCAACAAACACTTACGCACGTTGATCGATGCGCATGAGCTCGTTGACGTGCGTGCGTTGACTGGCGTGCACGAGCTGGTTTGACGTGTGCGTGTTGACCGGCGTGCATGAGCTGGTTTGACGCGTGCGCACTGATCGACGCGCACGAGCTCGTTGACGTGCGTGCGTTGACTGGTATGCACAAGCTGGTTTGACGTGCGCGCGTTGACTGGCGTGCACGAGCTGGTTTGACTTGCGCGCGCTGACTGACGCGCACGGGATGATTTTGACATGCGCGCACTGACCGACGTGCACGAGATGATTTGACATGCGCGCGTTGACCGATGCGCACGAGCTGGTTTGACGTGCGCACGTTGACCGATGCGCATGGGTCGAATGGCGTGTGTGCGCTAACCGACACGCGCGAGCTGATTAAGTGAATCTTCTTGACTCGCCCACTCATTGCTTCGAGTTTCGTACGGGCTCTCATAGGCAATTTTAGACGCCTACAATTACGGTTCGGAGACAGAGGAGAGACATACGGATGCTAGCTAGGTATACAAATATAGTTGTTGTGTATGCACTTCTGATGGAGAGTGTCGATAAGATGGTTCATACTACATTTAGAGAGGCTGAGCAGAGTTTGGAGACTGATCTGTGACAGGTGGCTATGCAAGAGGAGATGAAGTCTCTTTATAAGAATGACACATGAGAGCTTATCGAGCTTCTAAAAGGACAAAAGGCAATTGGTTGCAAGTGGGTGTATACGAAGAATGAGGGCATTTAAGGAACTCCCGTGATGTTCAAGGCTAGGTTGGTTGTGAAGGGATATGCACATGAAGAAGGTATTAATTACAATGATGTCTTCTCTCCGGTGGTGAAGCATTCTTCGATTCGGATTTTGCTAGCTTTGGTGGAACAATATGGTTTGGAATTAGATTAATTGAATGTAAAAACAACATTTCTTAATGGTGATCTTAATGAGAAAATCGATATGACTCAGCCATTGGGGTTCCGGGCTGTATGAAAGGAGAAATTGGTTTGTAGGTTGAAAAAATCGCTATACGGGTTGGAGCAATCTCCACGACAGTGGTATAGATGATTTGATGGGTTCATGATTGATCATTCGTATATTAGGAGCCAATTTGATTCTTACGTGTACTATCGTAAGTTGATTGGAGGTGCGTACATTTATTTATTGCTTTATGTCGATTACATGTTAGTTGCTTCTACTTTCAGATCCGCGATAGATAGATTAACGATTTAGCTTTCGAGTGAGTTCGAGATAAAGGATTTGGGTGAAGCTAAGTGCATTTTGGGGATGAGGATCAGCAGAGATAAAGACAAAGGCAAAATTTGTTTGACACAGGTGTAGGTGTTAAAAATTGCCTATAGGTTCCCACACGCAGCTCGAGATGAAGAGAAGACGATGAACGTTATTATACAAATCAAGGAGGATTATCTGATGACATAGAGAAGCTAACAAATGCATGAAACGAGTTGATAAAGCATACAAATCAACGGGATTGTACAATAACAAAGAAGCGACTCGACCTGGGGTTACGTTTCACCCACAAAGGAGTAAGCACCACTCGTATCTTGCTTATCCCATAGGTGTCTCACCCATGGGAGGTTGTAGAGATCTTCACAAACTTTCTAACGTGTCTTGGATAACTTTATTTCAAGGTCGGACGAGGGAATTAGAGCTAAAATACCCGAGACAGTCCAGACTGTTTCGCACCTGCGAGACACCAATTGTGTCTCACATATTTTAGTTATGATACGATTCGAATATGAAGAATCTCAAAAAGACAAAAGTTATAGGTATATTTGTCAGATTTCCAACGCATCTTTAATCATCTCATTCTAAGGTCGGATAAAAGAGTTAAGACCAAAATACTCAAGACAGTCCAAGTTGTCTCGGACATGTGCGAGACAGTCGAAGTGACTCGCGACCAGGTCAGCTCCCGACATGTTTTCTGATAAGATTAGCTTGTAGAACTCTTTGGGGTTATCTATAAATATGTGGGGTTATTCTTAAACATGTGGAAGCTGTTACACAACCGAAAACCCACCTAAACGGATAATAACGGTTGTTCTTCGACCCTATCCACAAACACGACATTCATATCCACAAACACAATATTTAAAGCCTATAAATATACCCCTAGTACCCTCATAAAGACAGATATGAAGAGAGCTGCAAATTTTAGAGGAGCTAGGGCGAGGTTCTGACGAATTTGAGAGAGGCTAGCAGATTTTGGTGAACTCCGGTATAAAGAAGAAGTGTTTCGAAGGATCTGAGGCCCATCCCCCCATTCCTTGAGATCATGCTTGGACTTGATCTTGAGAAGAGTAGTGATTTCACTTGGTCGAGATCATTTACTTCAGCGATTACTTTCTTGGTGAAGTAGGAGTTTTGATCATCAATCTGTCAACCGGATTTGATCTGCGATAGTCCACGGCCTAACACGTCTCCGACACAGGCAAAGATCCCATGCAAATAGAGGCTAATAATGTATATTGTTTGATAAAGTTGTAATCTTTAATTTTTATTGTGTAAGAAGATCTTATAAAAAGATCAACTTTGCTACTTTTTTGAACTTGTAATCGATAAACGGTTGTAGCAGGTTCAATGACAATGAAAAAGGCGACTTTCGACCCAAACAACCGGTGGCTTATTTGAAGAAGGTTCTACAACGGTTCAATGTAAGCATGAAAACGAAGCCAGTTAGTGTACCATTAGGAGCTCATTTGAAGCTTTCAGCTGACTTTCCACCAAAGACAGTTGAAGATTGAGAGCTGATGTCGAAAACTCGATATGCGAGTGCAGTTGGAAGTTTGATATACGCCATGGTTTGTACGAAGCCGAATTTGTCACAGGCAGTGAGCATGGTTTCCAGATACATGCACGACCTAGGTCCGGATCATTGGGATGTCGTGAGTGATTGTTGAAGTCGTTTGAGGCTATTTGGATGAACTACGAGTGGCTTGATCCCTTGGGGGGTACATAGATAACCACATTGGTGCAGCCGAATTTGGAGAGACGACATATTAGTCCTCTTGTTGGTGTCAGCTTAGTTTTGGAAACACTTCGTCGAGGTGGAGAATTGTTGGATAGCAGGTTCCTAATATATTTCCTAATTTATTTTGGTAACAGGTTATTAGAATTTTTAATCTATTTTGGTAACATGTTATTAGGATTCCTAATCTGTTTTGGTAACATGATTCCAAATCTGTTTTGGTAACAGATTATTAGGATTCCTAATCTGTTTTGTTTTTTGTTTTAGAATTCCTAGTATGTTTTTGGTTTTAGGATTTCTATATATATAGAACGGTTTAGAATAGATTATATCAGAGAATTAAAGAGAGAAAAAAGAGAGGTTTTTAAGCACTTTGAGAGGGGGATATTGTGAGGGTGTTGAGATCTTTGGTTAGGTTTATATTTGAGTGATTTTGTGAGTTGTAACCCGTTGTATTTCTCCTCCATATAGTGAAATCTCCCCATCCTCTCTCCGTGACGTAGACAATTTGCCGAACCACGTAAATTCTCTGTGTTCGTGGTTTGATTTGTGTCGTATTTTTGGTGATTACACTCATGTTTGGTTTAGTTCTCTTCTCTCATCGCTCGTGGACTCGTTTGGTTGTCGAGCACGCTTCCGCACGACGCACAACATCCTCTCCAAAAACCCTTTACCAAAGATAAATTCTAACTTTGTCCCTCACTTCACTCTACTTCGCCTCCTATCAAACCAAGCCTAAGAAAGAAAATTAGAACCAAAAATATATTATATCACAGTGGTATGCGTAATAACTTTCTAAAATATATCAAAAACACGTGCATCCATATATTTCAACTACTGTTCAAGTATTAACTAATCGTAGTAGTTTACATTTTTTAGCGGATACTGTTGGGGAATTTTAGTTTCCCCGCCTACTATGATTTGCGCAACTTGGAAGTCAACCCACAATTAATAAGATATAAATAATCATAATCAAGAAGAAAAAACACCAAGATTTACGTGGTTCAGTCGACTAACTTCGACCTATATCCATGGGCAACAATACGAGAAATCCACTATGTTTCAGGGAGAACTACAAAGAGGAACCACCCAACTCTCGCCTCTCAATCTCTCAGCCTCACATACATAATCAACTCTCATATTATCTCTAAAGCTCTATCCTTATAATCTTTTAAACGGACAAAGACTACGAAACTCTCTCCCAATGATATAATCTTTTGCACGGACAAAGACTACGTACGATACCCTCGTCTCTCGCACAATATTCTTGAATCAGGCTACACCCTATGCTAACCCTAGATTATAAGAATATTGGCTCTCTCTTCTCTGTTTGATTTTTCCTCCAACAATAGAAAAATATATATATAGAAACCAAAACTATATCTCTAGCCTAACTTCCAAATTAGAATAGGATTCAAACTCCTAATCATGATGAGACCCAATCTCTAAATCATGATAGATTTTTAATCCTATCTAGTTCTTATGAAGTTATACAAAGAATTAAAGACATAATCCCAACAGATACATGCATATACTTCTATGAAACATATGCATCATATATACAAAAGTCACTAAGCGTCCATTCAAATAATTAATGAACGAACCTTCAAGTTCAATCATAAATATATGTAAGTATCCGTTTAGAGAAAAAAATTTTAGTTATTTATAATTTATGTATGTAGTTTTACATTGCTCAACTACTACTAATGAAAAGTTTAGTTATGAAAAAAAGAAGGGAAAATGTTTCAAGGCCCCAAAAAATAAATAGGATGTGAGTAGGCCCCCTGTATTTTTTTTGGTGTGACAAAGCCCCAAAAACTCAACTGAATAATGATTCAACCCTTTTTTCATTTCCAAGACAACTTTGAGAGAAAAGTTGAGGCGATAAGATCAAAATACCCCTTTGTACCCGTTCCCCCCAGCCTGGCCGCCTTCTCTCTCTCTCTCTCTCTCTCTCTCTCTCTCTCTCTCTCTCTCTCTCTCTCTCTCTCTCTCTTCTTCACCGCAAACCTCCATTAGCTTGCGAACCTATTTTCAAAACCCTAGTTTCACTCAAACGGCTAGGAAATCTATTTTGAAAATGCTCAAAAAAAATTTTAAGTAAAATGGCTAAGAATCGTAAGCGTAGCAAGGATGAAGTAGACAACACTCAAACGGAACAGGACGTTCGTCACCGGCATCGGTCGGCATGATTGGCGTAGGAGAAAATGTCAAACTTATCTGCCTCCGCCTCCGCCTCCGCCTCTGCCTTGATATCGCCCGCCAGCAATTCTGCTCCGACATCCTCTGAGGATGAGGAGAGTAATGAGGCAACAGAAACCCTATTGAGCATGAAAAGTCTGGATATTCAAGAACGCAAGAGGAGACGCTCGCCGGAGATGTGTACATCTCAAAGAAGAAGTAAGTTCCCAAGCAATTGAGTTTTTCTGAATTTAATTAGTTTAAATGAGTGATTTTGATTTTAATTGAGGTTTATGGGTTCTTTTTTTGAATAAAATGGCGGTGAGAGACTGGTTATTGTAGTGTAGAACCAGTTTCGTAATTTTGGTGTAAGATCTGAACAATACGAACTGTTATCAGTTTGGAACAAATGCATGTAAATAATTCTCATTTGTTGATAGCTAGTTGCAATGCATGTCAATAAATATTGTTTGTTGTTAACGTTTATGCATAAGTGTCAAGTATTAGCTATTCATGTTAATAAAACGTAATTTTGACTAAGTTAATGCCTTTACAGTTAATTGTTACCAAATTTGCAGTTGAACGATTTGTTAAGAGTAAATAGTTGTTTATGCAGGAAAGCTGTGGCCGAAGGTGATATAAGGCCTAGTGCTTATCTTGGATCATATTGTACTTTCATGCAAAGACTTCAACCAAAACTGAAGCAGTGGCATTGGGATGCCTACAAGGATAGTAACTTTGAGCACTATGTATTCTTCAGACCTCCAGCACGTGATCGACGGGCACTAGAGCATGTGCTCAGCCATTATGTTGGCGAAACTGATGAATTCTCTTTTCCTGATCCCATAAGCAGGACTATATTTTCAGTCCAATTTGATGAAGAGTGGGTGCAAACTCACATGGGCTTCCCTATTGATGGGGAATTGATCTACGGGAATAGAGACCCTCACAACCGGCTTTGGAGGGAATATTTTGAAGAGAAGAAAGAAATGCTAAAGGCAAAGTCAAAGGAGAAGGCCAAGGACACACAAGAAGCTGGTAGCATGAGGAGATATGTTGAGGAGTTACTAGAAACACTGGTTGAGTCTTCTGATAATAAGGACACTGAGGATTTTGTGCTGCTTCAGATCTTGTACCAGTGTGCAATGATTTGGTGACCCAACAGCTCACAAGGCATTCCAAGACAGTTGTTTTAATATGTAGATAGTATTGAGAGAGTGAAGAACATTGCGTGGGGTAAATTTATTTTTGATGGGACGAAGAGAGGCATTCAAATTGTCGTTGAAGGGTTGAGGAAGCCAGGGGTTACATACGTACCTGGATGTATGCCGCTCATCCCTATAAATTGCATGATCAACTGGTCTAACATTTGTTTTAGTTAACATTAGTCTTGGTAACATGCATTAGAAAACATGTATAATATTGAATGTTTACAGGATATGGTTAAAATTAATATGTTAACATGAACTTTAACATATAAAAATTAAAGTTAACATTAATAGGTGAAAGTTAACATGTTAACATGAACTTTAACATATAATTATTAAAGCTAACATTAATAGGTGAAAGTTAACATGTACCCATTAATGTTAACATGTTTTGGTGAAAGTTAGCTATTTAGAGTGTAGTTGAAGAATGAGTTCTGAAAGTTAACTATTTTGATATTCGTTCCTTCGATTCTAACAGCTATGGTACTATGAGATGACTGGCATTAAAAAACTAACCCTAAACTTGAGATGGAAGCATCCGATGACCAATTGGGTAAGGGTTGGAGGGACCGCTGGATCGTTGAGGATGGAGACAATTGTCTCTAAGGCCAAGAAAAAAGCATTAAAATTATGGAGAAACCAATTATACCCAGCATTGAATGGGTTAAAAAATACCCTCAAGGTGAAAAATACCCTCAACGGGAGCCTAGCAGGAAGAAGATTGAAATCGCTTGCTTTGAGAAAAAAAGAAGCATAATTGTCTCATATAGGAGTAAGGTTATGGAGCAAACTAGGGCGAGAAAGAAGAATGAGGAAGAAAAAGTAAATGATGGGAAGCAAGATAAGGTAAAGGGCAGGACAAAGAGCTCATCCATAGGCTACGTAAGCATCAATGGCTCTTTACACATTCTTGCATATTTATATTGAGTTAAATTTTCTATCTTTATCATTAATTAATTTTCCATGTACTCATTGTTTCATGTTAACATGTTTTGGGTAAGAAAATTACATTGTGGATTCTCATAACTATTTTCTTTAATATTGTGGATACATATGGGTAATGGGTATATGATTTACTTTTCAGATTTTGGCCCAGCATATCAGAGATGCTTTTGAGAGTGAAGATGAAATAAAGAAGTTGACAACCAAAGATCAAATTCAATTTTGGAGGAATACGACCAAAATTAATTGAAAACTGCTCCACACTGTCAAGCGTAGTAAGCGCCTTCAATGGGAGGAATGCTCTAAGGAGATACATAGGCTGAACAAGAAATTGGAGCGTTATGAAGGGACCGCTGACTTGATTGACCCCGAAGACCTGAAGAAGAATGTGAAGGGGATTATGTCACAGAAAGAGGGGCATACAGGGTCTGTACAAAAGAAAATAAGGAGGAGTATTGATTCTGAGGACAGGGGTGATGATGGAATTTGCTTCGATTATGACGATGTAACCAATATTAGCAAGGAAACATAGAAGGGGGTAGAGAAAGGTGAATGGCAAGAGATAGAGGATGATAATGTAGAGAAAGCTGTAGAGAGTGAGGAGGATAAGAAAGAGGAAGCCAGAGAGGATGAGAAGAAAGAGGAAGAGCGAGAGCAGGAGAAGAATGAGGAAGAGGAAGAGGAAGAGGAAGAGGAGAAAGTGGAAGAGGAAAAAGGAAATAAGAAAGATGAAGAAAAAGTGGAGGAGAACAGAGAGGGAGAATGTGCTGAGGAGAAGAAAGTTGAAGAAAAGATGGAGGAGAAAAAACATGTGCAAGTTTATCAGAAGAGATTGAAGAGATTAGTGTCAAGGGGGACTAGGGGAACAAGTACCAGAAAGCAGACGCACTCACAACTAGTCCACACCCCTTTCACTCAAGAAAAGAAGAAGGAAGTTCATCAAGAGATAATTAACATATCACACCACAAGGACGAAGAGAGGGAAAAAAATCAGATTCTATTGTAAGCCTGATGAATGCACTTAGGATTTTTTGGTGAAGAGGAAAATCAAGAAGAAGAAGGAGGCTCTTTTGAAGTTGCTGAATGAGGGTATTCCTAACATTGATGATTTTAGCATACGTTTGATTGATAGTAAAGGAACCTTCGTTCACAATTTTAGAGTACCTCAACATGTATTATCAAAGCTCACACCAGATGAGAACAGAAGGATCTCTGAGTTTTGCACACACCAGATGAGAACAGAAGGATCTCTGAGTTTTGCAATCAAAAAGCCCATCAGTAAGTTTAGTCATTCTGAATAACGTATGAGTTTTGCAATCAAAAAGCCCATCAGTAAGTTTAGTCATTCTGAATAACGTTTGCTAGGACATGTTAACTTTCATTGTTACATATTAATGTTTCTAGATTTATGTTAATTATTACCCATTTATGCTAACATTTGCTAGAAAATGTTAGCTTTCATCGTTACATGTTAATGTCTCCATATTTATGTTAACTTATACCCATTTATGCTAACGTTTGCTAAATCATGTTAATATTTCCATATTTTTCTATAGTAAGTGGTTGAACGAGGTTTGAATCTTATTGTTATGTTTCAGGTCACGTGTTATTGTTAACACATTCAACAGTAGTGTCGATTCATTAGAACTTCTTAATCTTCTACGTGGCGGCCGTATCGATGACCATGCAAGTTTGATATGTTAATCTCTTATGCATTTTATGAGATGACTGGGTGTTGTGTAATTTAATTTGCATCTGCTCCATGGTAAATTTACAGGTGATGGAAGCACTTGTAGATAGGCTCATCGCATGGCTAGAGAAGCCACATGTGGAGTCCATGGGCAACCAATATGGGGTTGTATCGACATTCTTCTGCGTAAGCATTAGGTTCAATCTCCGACCATTTTTATCTCATGTTTACAATTAGCTTATCATTATTTTTTGGCAATACAGCATAGCCTTTATGCAGTCACCCTAGATTTTTCACATCTATACACATCTTTCATACAAAAGCATGTTACCGTAAGGAAGAATGTACTCCTAATCCCGCTTGTGCGTCATGACCACTGGCATGTGGCTGAAGTAAGGTTGGATGAGGACGTTGTCAAGCATTATAGCTCGGCTGGCCATAGTGCATACATTGAGCCAGTAAATAAAGTAATTGCTTTCATGGACCATATGAAGTCTGGTTTTGATCCGAATAATGTTTGGAGAAAGTTCTGATATGAAGCCGTCCTTTGCGAGCAACAGACTGGAATGTTAGTATTTCATGCATTTAAACATGTGTTAGTATGTTAACTAAATTTAAACATTTTCATTTTATTCAGCATGTTATATCTAACTATCTTTCCATCTTATATCATGCAGCTTTGATTGTGGGCTTTTCGTTCCTTCCATCTTATATCATGCAGCTTTGATTGTGGGCTTTTCGTTCCTTTATATATAAAGGCTATAATTCATGGTGTAGATACCACTCAAGTAACTAATCACTCTGATGAGTCTGAAGTCATCTGTGTCACTTGTAGCTGAACTCCTAATAGAAGGATGGAAACAAAAAAATCAAGGGGAGACAGTAGAAAAGGATAGGTGAATGATATCCTGAAAAGTGATGTATACGAACAGATTGAATTGGGAACAAAACTAACTGACATTTAAATATAGTTAACATTATTGCAGCTGTGTATCATTCCCTTTGACAGTTATTCCACTGTTTGTGTAACTGGTTGATAGTGTGGATGAGAAGATGCACATATTTGGTTGTGAGACTAGTTGCTAGTGTAATCATTGCTAATAACATGTTGAAATACACCACAGTTCATGTCGACTTATACTGATAGAACATGTTACTGATATATTGAGAAAAAACCAACATTGATTTACATATTCCTCCTAGACTTATACTGATAGAACATGTTACTGATATATTGAGAAAAAACCAACATTGATTTACATATTCCTCCTAAGGGTTAACATACCAACATTGATTTACATATTCCTCCTAAGGGTTAACATAATATAAGAAAAGATGATATGTACTCAACCTTGCAGATAACCTATTACGCTGAAAGTAAACAAATTTGCCAAAAAATTGGTAAAAAAACCACTTTCATTAAAAGTTAACGTATAACTCTGATAGTTAACCACTTTCAGTAAAAGTTAACATATAACTCCGAGAACATAACCACTTTCAGAAAACGTTAACATATAACTGAGATAAATAACCACTTTTAGTAAACGCTAACGTGAAAGTCTGATAATTAACCACTTTTAGTAGAAGTAAACGTATAACTCTGATATATCACCACTTTCAATTGGGAAATTAACATAAACGTCACTAAATTGACTACTTTTAGTGAAAGTTAACATATAATATTTAACCACTTACAACAAAAGCATAACAAACTGAAGTTTCTTCAGTTGATTTTCATCTTACAGATCACAATGTTGAAGAAAATTAGTACCATACAAAAACAACATAGGAAGAATAAGCAAAGTTTCCATTTTTCGACTTCACGGTTCGGTTGCTTCAGTGCTTTCTTCAATTGCTTTGTTTTGGCCGCTATCTCATCTTCAACGGGGACTTCTGGGCAAAATGGAATAATCTTACTGGGCATTGTATTATCTTTGTGAGCCCAAGCAAAAAACTTACATTGCCTATTTGGGAAATTTGCACATCCCCAGAAGTATATTCCTTTATTCTTTCCATTTTTGCACTGCCTCATGGGTGTTGGAATTTGATAGAAACAACATACCTCTTCTTGTGATTGAGATATCTCTGATGTTCTCATCTCACACTCTCAAACTGGGAATGCAGGGAAGATAGAGCACCCATTTAAATTTAGCTTTGCTTTGGGCACATTATATATTGCATAAGGAACAAGAATCTAGCCGTTGTAATATAGCTGTTGGCACAGTATGATGGGCAATTACCCGTTAGAACAGTGAATGAGATGTTGGACATTTGGCCAATTTAAACTCAAAATCTTTTAATAAAATCTAAGATGAATAAGCACAAATCTGAAAACATCTTTCAGCCTTGCTTTTAGATATTGCTAGCATGAACAAAATGATTAGTCGATCATTATCACAGATTACAAAAGTCCACCACTATATACTTAACCACTTAAAAACAACCTTTGTTATCTCATACAAAAGTATTGTTGTAAGAAGCAGAAACACACTAGTCACCAGATGGGCTCGTTGCAGGTTGCTCGATTGTGACCAACAGTCTTGCACCGAGAACATTTGACTGGCCGTTTGTAAATGATTCTGTTATTTATGTGTCTTGTTTTATTTCTTCTCCTCCTCTTAGTGGTAATTGGTGGCAAAATCTGTATGTCATCCCTGGACACACTCCGCTTCTCATAATCTGGGATGGGATATAATATTTCGTCGTAGCTCTTCTTAAATATTTCTATAGACATGAACCAATCACAATATTGATATACATCTCTTTTCATATAAATAATGACTGTACAAGCATGCACACAAGGAATACGGGTTACGTCCCAAGCCCGGAAAGTGCACGTCCTCTTCTCCAAATCAACATGAGTAGTTCTATGTGACTGCACTTCGAATATATCATCTCTAGATCATTTAATCTCTAAAATACGCCCTTTTTCCATATTGTCTCTAACAATCTACTCAGCTTTAGGGCAAAGAGCTTGTCCACTTATCAGCCATTATCCGTCTATTGTTCAGACGACTCATAATTTGTTTTCGGATATGCTCTATCATTTGCAGGATACGTAACAATCGAGCTGTTAAAGGATTCTGCAACATTAGAGGTTACATGTCCATATCTACAAAGCACAAAATAATTGATAGTATGATGATCATCCAATATGTAATAAAATTAACACGTAACCACAAAACTTAACATTTACTGCTCAAAATTAACATTAAAACATCAGTGTTAACATATATTGCTGAAAGTTAACATATATCAGATAAAGTTAACCTATAGAAAGAAAATTTTACATATATGTAGAATAGTTAACATCAACTGCAAAACATCATAATCTAAGATGAATGCATTATCTTATGCCAGGGAAGAATGCATTTGCCCAATTCTCTGGCGAATAACAGAGTACAATCTCATATGCGACTGGAGCCATCTCATAAATTTCCTTCAGCGAATAACAGAGTACAATCTCATATGCGACTGGAGCCATCTCATAAATTTCCTTCATGTAGTCGTTCCATTCCGCTATAGTGTATTTATAGCAAGCAGATTGGAGCAAACTCCCCAAAACTTGTGTGTCCTTTGCTTTCATTCCCAAATCCTTTAGCTTTGTTCTAAAATTTTTAACTAGGTGCAGAACGCATTGTGAGTGAATTGCTTCAGGGAAATATTCTCTCACGGCTTCTCGAATCCCCTTGTTGGCATCAGAAATAATTACCAATTGGTGAGGAGGATTGTACGGGTCTAATATTTTATACAGTATGGACCACAGGCCTTGAAGGAACCATCTCCAATTATCAACATTTTCCTGATCACATATACAATACGCAACCGGAAATATCCATTGGTCTCCATCGTATGCTATAGCACTCAGGAGCATGCCTTTGTATCTGTCTTTCAAAAAGGTCTCATCCAAAAATAATAGGGGTCTACACCCATTTAAGAAACCAACGATGCAAGCGGCATAACATATAAACAGTCTTTTGAACCTTCCTTCATTCTGGTCAATGCATATGTAGCTTCCTGGATTCGTTTCCTTCACCATTTGCTCATACCTGTACAACAATGTAGCTTCTGCTCATGTAAATATAATACATTGGAACATTAGGGTAATATATTAACATAAAAGCTCACAAGTTTTCATGAAACATAACATTTCACAATGACAGTTGGAACATATCAATGAAAACTAACATGAAACATCTAAGGATAATATATTGCATGATAAATCAACAACTAACAATTGTACTATAAGCGGCTATGATAAAAATTTGTACACTTAATAAAATAACTGTAAAATTTACCATCATAATTGATCATAAGCCTCATAACTATCACCATACATATCCTCCTGCGCTCTTTCTTTGCCCCACCATATCTTATTGTATTCAAGTCTTAATCCATATCGAGTGAGGAACTCCTTTTGCACATCAATTGGTCGGATTTCAGATCGCGCCTTTAATACCGGTCGTAATTGGGCTGCTATGAATTTGCGAGATGCTCGTGATTACCTTGACAAGTTAGTATGTTGTCCACAACTGTGTTCATTCACAAATCTTTTGATTTCAATTCTTTTATCATACTTAACAAGAGATGCAAAGAGCATCCAAGGGCATCCATATGTCTCCTTATATCGACAACAGACTCGGATACGTTTGGGTTCATTCTTTACAAATTCATTGTCAAATTTTTTCGCCATGGAATAGTACCGCAAAGCTAGTCTCAATTCGTTTACAGTCTCAAATTGTTGTCCTTTTTCAGTTAATGCTGTGTGCCACTATTGAGGAATGTTGGAAGTGTTGTTAAGAATATCATCAGCTCTCATTACAATCTCACCAGACGGGAAATCATTTTGGATTCTCTCTGAATTGGATGCATTTCCTGGAGGAGGACGACTATATTCTGCATTCAAAGAGGCATCACTACTGTACAAATTAATCAACCAGTGAGATATCATGCACAATATGTTATATTATCTTCTGATAATTTAAGTTAACAGCAGTAGGACCAAAGTTAACATAGTACAACAAAAGTTAACTAACTGGGTGTAAAATTAACCATGTTCCCACGATAGTTAACATGTTCATGTAAAGGTTAACATATCTCTTGGAAAATTAACCTGTAAGATGAAGAGTTAACATCTAACCATCAGAGATGACAACTATTTTTTCCCAAGTTAGCATCAAAACCTAAAATCACAATTGGCTTGTCATTAGGGGTGCCAAACCATATCCGTATCCGAGGAAATATCCGTAACTGTATCCGTTAGGATGCGAATATGGTTACTCAAATCTATTACCGATAGGATATGGTTGCAGATATGGTTTTATAGTGAAATATCTGTATCCGTATCCAAAAATATCTGAATACATATTGGTAATACTCTTACGATAGTTTCGATTCTTAGATTATGGATTTGTGGTTAATTTTGATGATCAAGATGTCTAATCTTAGCTTTTCAATCATAATGAACATATTAACGAACTCTTTTTGTATCACATGACTATATTTTTCTGAATACTATCTAGTTTTCTCATATCCTTTTTGTATCCGCATGCATATCCGTTGATATATCCGCATTTATATCCGTAACCATATCCGATTTTGGCGGATATGGATATGAATTTTTCTTACCGACGTATATCTGTATCTGTATCCAAGATAGGTAAGCGGATATGGATATGGTAAGTGTCATATCCGAGCGGTATCCGCTCTGTTAACACCCCTACTTATCATCACACATAGCCCTGTTCCTGACAGAGTTCATTGTTTTCTTACAAATCAGTAATAACTTACATTGAGGGATTTAATGCCCATAAGGGATGGTTGAAAATTGAAGAAAAAAATAACAATGTTTACATCACACAAAGCCCAATGTTATAAAGAGTTCATTAATTACTTACAGAAAAAAATAACAATGTTTACATCACACAAAGCCCAATGTTATAAAGAGTTCATTAATTACTTACATTTCCCTAATCTGATTTTTCCTTGAAGTGGAAGAGTTCATTAATTACTTACATTTCCCTAATCTGATTTTTCCTTGAAGTGGAACACTCTACATTAACAACAGCTTGCATGTGAATCTCTGTACAACCAATATTTCGATTGTGCTCTAACATGCACTTCAAATCATCATCGTTGTCAACTGAAAAACTAAGGTTGGGGTGCCTCTCAGATTTAAATATCAAGGATAAATCTTCTTCAGGTACTTTCAATCTTTTAGACACATCAAATTTCAATTCATAAAAGCTTGTTGTTGAACTTAGCTTCATGAATATGGCATTCTCGCCTAAAGATACCATGCAAATCAAGTCATTGGCGGCCATTAGGGGTGGTTGAGAGTTATGAGGACAGTTATGAAGGCAATTATGAGGAGTTGACGAGTAATTGAGGGGATTTAGGCGCATAATGGTTGTTGACAGTTGAAGAAAAAAACCCTAATTTCATTAATGAGAGAGTGAGAGATAAAACTAACCAATTTATAACAAAGGATGATGAAGCATATAGTAATGGCGGGAGCCCGGGCTTTTTCCCCCCGCTTTCCACCGTCACTTAGCCATAAATGCGTTGGGAGAGATCACAGAACAAGAGAACCCATTCAGCCGGTTTTCTGTGAGAGAGATGAGGGTATTTTAGGCAGGTAGCAACAAAATACACCCACTAGATGTATAGTATGGGCTTTTGGGTCTGGGCAACAATTTTTACCATTTTTTGGGGCTGAAGGCTAAGGGAGATAATTGGTGGGGCTGGGCCACATCCCATTTGGCTGATGCTAATTTTAATTATTTATACGTACAAAGAGTTTGTAGAGATGTATTATAATTTGACCATCAGAAAAATCTGAAGAAGTTGTTCATGCACCGAAGTATACTAGTACTTGGGATTTATTCTAATAAAAATTCTTAATTATGTTGCTTTTCTCCAACAATAAAAAAAAATATTTAGGTTCCTCATTCGTAAATGAGTCCGGGTCCTCTGAACTATCTTTGTTAGACACGGAATATATCTAAAAAACCATTCTCATAAAAGGTTAGATTTTATGTTCCGTGCTAACTTCTCCATTTCTTGAGTCAAATTCTATCGGTTTCTCAACGCCTCATATGTGGACTTAGTAATGACATAATGACTTCTATGATTCTTCAGTCTTAGGCGTATTATAACTTGTATTAAAGCTTGTTATAAACAACATAAATATCAGAGAATTTTGTTGGTTGCCAAAGTGTTCGGTTACAACTTTGGAAATTGACATATAGCATATTGATGGTTGATTCAAGGTTTAGAAGGTTGAGCAGATCTGTGTAGAAATCAAGTTTTATGTTCCACGTAGGGGAGATGCTTCTACTACACCAAATCTCAGAAGTTATATTCTAACAGTATTAATAAAAACATTTGTGTACTATTGTTATTAAAAAACTATATTATTGCACTTTCGGAAAAATTAAATTTTTAGAATTGATATCAACCTCACCAGAAAATGAATGTCAAATAATCATTTATTAGTGATAAGTATTAATTTATTTTACTTCCTCAGGCATTTCACGAAAAGTTATGCTGTTTTAAAAAAAAATGTACGCTGTTTGATTTATATTTAGTATATATAGGAGAAAACTGGAAACTACTCAAGATTGAAAAGTGTTGCATTCTTTTCGACTCAAAGTCAAATATGTTGAGGCTTTTTTTTAGTTCCGGCGTTAGACTGCCATGAGATATTGGAATATAGTGCCAGCAAGGAGTTTATAACTAAATTGATGATATATACTCAAGCATTAATGGTGCACGTGCGCAAGCTCTCTGTTAGACCATTGAGATCGATAGGCACAAGTAGCTAGAAATAAGAAAATTCTATTTCAGTAAAACAAATTAAGACATAAAATATGACCTTTAACTTGAAACTTTTTTTTTTTTACTTTCTTTTTCTTGTAAGGTTAACAACTTAACTAGCGCTTACGTTTTTGGGCGGCGCTTATATTTTGTCATGTAAACATGAGAATTTTCCTTAATTTTACCATACGATAATCACAAGCTATTTTTAATACTTTTAACTCTTAAAGTTTAATGAATTTTATTGCTAAACATGCCGTAATCCTATTTTAAACCTACCTCAATAATATTTTGAAACTACGTGACGATGGTAAGAGTTGATGTTGTTTAATCTAGAGGTCACGAGTTCTTGTAAATTAAGATGAAACTTAATTAAGATTACGTACTATTGACATAAAAGAGTTTTGACTCCTCGAACCCGTGAAAGCTTCGTGAACCGAGCCGCCTTCTTGTGTGTTGCAGGCGAACTTGCCCTTTTTATGTGATGAATACGTGACTTCAGCTGCAAAATAGATTTATTAGGTGTATGTTTGTGAGGCCTTTATTCATCCAGTAAGACGAAAAGGAAAACAATGTTGGTTGCAATTTCCTTGCACCTTTCCAAGCTCGTCAAACTTGAAATCAAAACCTTATAAAATCCAACGTTGCATTATTATTTTTAATGAATATTAAATATATTATCTTAGAAGTTTAAAATTGTCACTGATATTGACCTTGCCGTAGATTTTCATACACTACTGTCTAGTAATTAATTAGCTGCATAGACACCTAAAATATTAGCTGAGTTGCAAAGACTATCCAATTGCTTACCTCACTCCCTAAGATTCTATAATTTCGTCGCGTTCTTGATTATTAAACTAATTAATAGACAATACAGGGCTTGAAATGTGTATGAACCTGTACATTTCGGGTGTTATCTAAATAACTTAATAATTTTGGAGGTGTAAATCAGAAGTATATGAAGATTTAAAAAACTAATATAAAATTAAGATTGTTCGCCTTGTGGAGGAGAAAAGGTAATTTTGCCTTCAATGAATAGTCAGTAAGTAGATGAATAGTAGAGGGTTTATAACGCTTCTACTCTATATGGGCTTTGAGGATCCCTAAGAAGGGTGTGTTTTGGGCTTTGTATTGTTCGGGCATTTCATAACACGCGCATCGCGGCGCGCACGCCACGCCCCACCGCACGAGATTTGGTTTTTCAAACTTTTATTTTACACGTTTTCTCATTTACTTTGACTCGGCTGCGGGAATTATGAATGTGCGTAACGACTGGAGAACGTGCGGGGAGTTACGCGAATTTGGCATACGTTACCGATTTTTCCGCAACGGCTAAAGGGTTTCTTCACCTATAAATACCGTGCCTATACCCAGCTTGGAGAACACAGAAAAATTCTCAAAGTCTTCTCCTTCTCCGAAGCAATTCTCTCTCTCTTTCTTTCTCAAATTTTCTCGGCTATTGTTACCTTTATTTTTTTGGCAACTTTATTCATCTGAGCAGAATCTCTGCACTCTCGCCTGAGTTTAGAGGTCGGCCGATTCCAGAGGTTTTTACCTATAGGAGAGAGGGGATTATCTGCGCCAGGACGATAGGCGGGTACTTAATCTTCTATGGTAGTGTTTACATGACTGCTCCCGACCAGTCCATATTTTCTTGTTTTTTTTATTTCAAATTTTGCATGCTATAACTTTTTTTATTTTTATATAACGATCTAGAAGATTAAGGAGTTTATAGCTGTTATTTTTTTAAATCCAGAAAAGTATTTTTTTAAAGTTACTGTTCATCTTGAAAATTTACAGTTATTGTTCACAGAAAAAAGTATTGCTTTAATTATTTATTTGTTTATCTATTAATTAATATTATTATTTATTTGTTGGTGTTTTAACTAGAAAATTTAAAATATAAAAAAATTCAATTCTTGCTTAAATTATTTACTTTTTTAGAATTATATTTATATACTTTGTTTATATTTATTGATCAAATTCTCAAAGTAACTAGTCTAGTGGTATTGACAAAACTTTTATTCCATCAGATTCCAAAATACCTAGACTAGTTACCTTAAGTCGGGCTTATAGTTAATCCTGATCATTCCAAGAATGTCAAACCTGAGAAGTTCACCGGTGTCCACTATAAATGATGGGCTAGTCAGATGAGATACTGGCTCACTACCCTACGTCTCCTATCTGCCATTAACACTCCCGAGTCCTCATCCACTGGATCTCTAGTTTATGGTCCTCAACCTGAACCTACTCCTACCACTTCTGCTTCTGGTACTAGCTTCTTCTCTAGTTCTATGAAGCCAAAAGAAATTAACTATCACTGTTGTCATAGGACTCTTGGTGCACTTGCGGACAACCTTTATGACATATACTATGAGTTCAAAAGTGCTAAAGACCTATGGAATGCTCTTGAAGCAGAATATGGATTTGATGATGCCGGAATTCCGCGTTTCACCTTATCTTCCTTCAATACGTTCATGATGGTTGATGACATAAATGAACAAATTTCCTTCGTCACCTCCAATCAAAGGGAAACTCCTTGACTGATGACTTTAAGGTTTCCTGTTTGATTGATAAACTCCCTCCCTCCTGGTCTAAATTTGCTGGAGATCTCCGACACAAGCAAGGCGATCTAGCTTTAACTGAAGCTCTCAAGGCTATTTGCATTGAAGACCAGCATAGGCAAAATTTCAAACCTAAGTCTGAAATAAAAGCTAAAGTGAACTTGGTAGAGTATAGGCCTAAATCTAAGAATTTTAAACCCAAAGGGAAAAAATTCAAGAAAAACCAGCAATCCTTGAATAAATCCAAATCAAATCCAAACTCTTCCAGCCACAAGTCTGATAGAAAGTTTTATTATGTCTATGGTAGAACCAACCATCTGGCTCCCAACTACTTCTATCGGAAGAATGAACCGACCAAACCTGCTCATAAAGAAAATGGATCAAACAAAGTAAATATGATTGAAGAAAATCTAAATTCCTTCAGGTTAGCCTCTTCTTCCTATATTGTAAATTCTCTTACTTCTTCCACTGATTGATACTTGGATTCCGGAGCTAATATTCATGTTTGCAATGATCACTCTTGGTTTTTAACTTACCAGGAATCACGTGGAGGAAGCATAAGCTTAGCAGATGACTCCACCAAACAAATAATGGGAAGTGAATGTATAGAGCTCATCATGACTTCTGGGAAAGTTCTAAATCTGCAAGGCATTCATCATGTTCCTTCTCTCCTTTGGAACTTGATCAGTGAATCTCTTCTCCTTAGAGCTGGATTTAGGATTGTAAAGGAATCCAATAAATTTGTGATTATAAAGAATAATGTATTCATAGGGAAATGTTTATATGTAATGGCTTTTTCAAGCTCAATATAATCAATTCTAGTTCTAATAAAATTCCAGAGTCTTTTGTTGCACAAATTGTTGAGTCTTGTGATGTTTGGCATGGACGACTTGGACATGTAAACTTCCAAACTTTGTAGAGAATGATTAAATTGAATCTTATCCCTAAATCATCTCATGATCCCTCATCTAAGTGTGAGATTTGTGTTCAAGGAAAACACACTAAAAACCCTTCAAGTCTATAACTAGAAACTCTGAACCTCTCGAATTAATTCATAGTGATGTGTGTGACTCAAACCGAGTTCTCACTTGAGGGAGTATGAGATATTTTATGATATTTATAGACGATTACTCCAGATATTGTTACACATATCTTCTCAAAGCTAAAGATGAAGTTTTAGATGTGTTTAAGGTGTATAAAGCTGAATCTGAGAACCAACTTGATAGAAAGATCAAGATTTTAAGATCTGATCGTAGGGGGGGAGTATACCTCAAATGAAATGACTGAATATTACTAAGAATATGGTATTATTCATAAGATAACCGCTCCCTATACACCACAATCTAACGGGATGACTGAATGAAAGAACAGAACCCTTATGAACATGGTGAACGGTATGTTCCTCAGTTGAGGAGCACCTGAAACCTCTTGGGTGAAGCTCTTCTTTCTGCCCATTTCATTCTTAATAGGATTCCCCACAAAACTTATGATATAACTCCTTATGAATATTAGAAGGGGAGAACTCCTAGGTTGAACTTATTCCGGGTTTAGGATTGCTTGGCTAAGGTAGCTATTCCCGAACCTAAAAAGAGAAAAAAATAATTTTAAGACTGTTGATGCTGCTTTTATTGGATATGCATTAGATAGCAATGTTAACAGATTTATAGGCATTAACTTTGAAATCAGTGACATATCCAATATCACTATCATTAAAGTAAGAGATGCAATCTACTTTGAAAATATCTTTCCTTTCAAATCCAAATCTCAGAAAATCCTAGATCATCTCTGCCTTCTGTTCTTCCATCTTCTAGTTCTTCTCAGCCTTTAGATATTGAACTTTGAAAAAGTAAAAGAGGTAGAATTCAAAAGGATTTTGAAGAAGACTTATTTACCTTCTTGTTGAAGGTGAGCCAAGCTCCTTTAAGAAAGTAGTGGATTCACCTGAATCTTCTTTCTGGATGGAAGCCATTGATAATAAAATAAAATTTATCATAAAAAATCATACTTGGATACTCACCGACTTACCTCCAGATTATAAACATGTTGGTTGTAAGTGGATATTTAAGAAGAAACTTAGAGTTGATGGTTCCATTGATAAATATAAAGCTAGATTAGTAGCTAAATATTATACTTAGCAAAAGGGCTTTGATTACTTTGATACATATTCTCCTGTAGCCCGAATCTCAACTATCAGAGTATTATTGGTCTTTGCTACTATTCATAAGCTGATCATACATCATATGGATGTCAAGACTTCTTTCGTGAATGGTGATTTAGATAAAGAAATCTATATGAACCAACCTGAGGGCTTCATTGCCAAAGTCATGAAAACAAAGTCTGTAAACTTATTAAATCTCTGCATGGTCTAAAACAAGCACTTAAACAATGGCATCAGAAATTTAACAGAGTCATTACACAATATGGCTTCACTGTTAATGAATACGATAAGTGTGTCTATTCTAAAGTGATAAACAATAACTATGCCATCCTCTGTCTCTATGTGGATGATATCCTTATCTTTGAAAAAACTCTTGAAGAAATCTTAAAGGTTAAGGATTATCTCTCTAAGAACTTTGACATGAAAGAATTAGGTCTTGCCGACATGATACTTGGAATAAAAATCACTAGAGACACTAGATGAATATCCTTAAGTCTTTCTCATAGTATTGAGAAAATGCTCATCAAATTCAATTTCCATAACTCTAAACCTGTATCTACACCTTATGACTCTTCTATATCTTTAAATAAGAATGAAGGTGAACCTGTCTCCCAGCTAAAGTATTCTCAGCTGGTTGGATCCCTCTTGTACATATCCAACCAGATTAGACCCGATATAGCTTATGTTGTAGGGAGACTAAGCCGGTATACCAGTAACCCTAGCAAAGATCACCGGATTGCCTTAGAGAGGGTATTCGAATACTTTAAAAGCACAGTTAACTATTACTTGACTTACACTAGGTACCCTGATGCTATAGAATGGTATAATGATGCCAAATGGATCACAGATTCCAATAGTATAAAGTCTACATCTGGATATGTATTCCTTTTTGGTGGTGTAGCTGTATCTTGGAAATCCTGTAAGAAAATAATAATTACCAGGAGCACCATAAAATCTGAATTGATTGCTCTTGATACCACTTGCACAGCAGCAAAATGGTTAAAAGATCTACTTTCTGAACTTTCTTTGGTCCCTAAACCCTCTCCTCTAATTTCCATTCACTCTGATTATAGATCTACCATAGAGCTTCTAAAGCAAGTACATGTAAATAAAAAACTTAACAGACATATTCAAATAAGATATAAATCTATACAACGCCTGCTAGGCAAAGTTATGATTCTAGACTTTGTAAAGTCTGAGAATAATTTTGCTGATCCTTTAACTAAGGGTTTATCTAGGAGTGTGGTTCTGGATTCATCGAGTGAGATGGGGTTAAGCCTATAAGTGAGGTCACTGATAGCGGGAACCTAATCTTTATTTGGAGACGCAGTCGCAATGTAGGTTCAATGTGGTAGAAACAAGCTGGACTAGTGACACTCGTGTGAAGCATCGACCTAGATATATTCATATATCATTATGATAGCATCTGCTATTTCCCCTTCTCTATGGTGACGATATTCTTATGATACAACTAGTTAGGTTAAGTTTTACTCTTTATAAGTCCAACACATGTATTATGGAGGGTATGATATCCAGCTGTAGTATCCTTGGAGGACTTACCTACATGAGAGGAACCGTGATGGCCGCAGTTTGGGGGTGTGGAGGTGGGGGTGGGGGGGGGGGACTGGGCTAACCCCTAGAAACTCTCATGAGTCGGTTAAGTTTGGGGGTGGGGGTGGAGGTGGGGGTGGGGGGGGGGGACTGGGCTAACCCCTAGAAACTCTCATGAGTCGGTTATTGTGAGCATGACCTTTAACGTTCAACCCGCTTTGCTCAATATATGAAGACGTATTGCGTGTGTTTTTATTAATACCTGGTACAAGGGGTATAATTCAAGGCCTTGTCCATTATGTCACTCAGGTTGTGATGAACTCACTAAGAAAATGTTCAAAGCCGAAAGCTACTTCTCCCGAATTCACGATACGAAAGGTTACCCAACCTATATTTGTTTTGTAATTTATTTATTTATTTTGAGTTTTTAGTCAAATATTACCTTTTTTTTTGGGGGGGGGGTGTTGGCCTTGTAGAGGAGAAAATGCAATTTTGCCTTTAATGAATAGCCCCACATGGAGTAAGTAGATGAATAGTAGAGGGTTTATAATGCTTCTACTCTCTATAGGCTTTGAGGATCCCTAAGAAGGGGGTGTTTTAGGCTTGCGTAACACGCGCCGCGCCGCGACGCGATGCGTTTTGGTTTTTCAAACTTTTATTTTACATGTTTTTCTCATTTATTTTGACTCGACTGTGGGAATTATGAATGTGCGTAACGGCTGAAGAACGTGCGGGGAGTTAGGCGAATTTGGCGCACGTTACCGGTTTTTCTGCAACGGCTAAAGGGTTTCTCCACCTATAAATATCGTGCCTATACCCAGCTTGGAGAACACAGAAAAATTCTCAAAGTCTTCTCCTTCTCCGAAGCAATTCTCTCTCTCTCTCTCTCTCTCTCTCTCTCTCTCTCTCTCTCTCTCAAAATTTCTCGGCTATTGTTACCTTTATTTTTTGGGCAACTTTCTTCATCTGAGCAGAAGCTCTGCACTCTCACCCGAGTTCAAAGGTCGGCCGATTCCGGGAGTTTTTACCGTTAGGGGAGAGAGGATCATCTGCGCTAGGACGATAGGCAGATCCTTAATCTTCTAGGACGGTGTTTACACGACTGTTCTCGATCTAACCAGATTTTCTTGTTTCTTTTATTTCTGATTTTGCATGCTATAACCTTATTTTTGGTTTTTATATAACAAAGATATATAACAAAAACACTAATTTTGTTAACACTCGATCCGTTGACACGTAAGATTGCTGTCACTACGAAGATGGGCGCTGGATTCCACCTCATCCAACTCCATAATTCACGAATAATTTGGGAGCTCCTATCCCATTCGCATTCTTATAATATATGATGGAGCGATTATAGTGTTATTATACCCGAAATAATACAATACAATATGCATTTTGCTAGTACTATTCACGCAACTCTTACTTCATAAAATACAAGCTGAAGGAGTGCGTTGGCCTGAAGCCAGCAAGGGATCTGTATATTAATTGTCACGTCATTTAGGTCGTCTGCTGTAATAGTCTATGAGTAGGAGGAAAAATTGATAGCGTTCCGTTTGTACAAACTCATATAGAAAATTTTTCTTATAATAATATTAGAATTAATATAAAATTATAATCCTCAGTCTTTATCATAACTTCTAAGTTTTGATATAATGGTTAGAATGACTTAACTTAAGAGGGTATCAGAGCAACCAATGTTCAAATCCCAAAGACTACTGTTTGAGTCTGGGTCTCAACCCGTAAAAAAATGGAGTATATCATTAAAACATGGATTGTTCTTATAATATCTTGAAGTCCATGTCACTATGCCAAAATTCCGAAGTTGTATTAATGATCATTGACGATAATAATTTTATACTCTAAAAGCATGGCTAGCACGTCCTTATTGTATTGAATTTATAAATATATTAAAATACATGTCATACTCTCTTTTATGATTTTCTAATGAGATGGTTAAAATGCTATTCTAATTTTCAGTCCAATTTTCATAATTAGCAATGTTTAAAAATATCACATTTAAACGATTACAAACATAAAACGGAAACACACACATATGCAAGTAAAGAACCTCAAAATAAGAAATTTTAAACGTGTTTTAGTGCCAATTTTGAGATTGACAACTTAAGTTACTTATATGTATTATTGTATTGATTTATATTCTTTTACTAATTTTTTAAACACTATATTGTATCGAAAAATTCCTTGGGGACCCCAAATCATGGGACCCAAGGGGGGACAGGTGAGGTGTCAACCCCTGGGTGCATGATCTACTGTTCATGAACAGTAGATCATGCACCCAGGGGTTGACACCTCACCTGTCCCCCCTTGGATCCCATGATTTGAGGTCCATGTAGAACAACTCATATTGTATCTAACTATTTATACTGCTTTTAAATATCTTCTATATTTGATTATATAAAGTCATTTTAGGGCTTTTTAAGATATTAGTTCCCCAAATATTTGATAATTTCGTACTAGCTCCTCAATGACCAAAAGTTCCCCTTATATCTAGGGTTCTTGTAAATTGGTCTATCAATGCCCAAAACGACCTTCAACTTCTGTTCTTACGAACATAAGGGCTTTTTTTTAGAGGAAATGTAAAATATGGGTATTTTGATCACTACGGGACTAATTTGCAATAACTCTTAACTTATCATGAACCCTTGAAATGTTTGAGGGACTAAAATGGAGTTATTGAAGATTTGAGCGACTGATATCTAAAGCACGTATAATTTTATAATGGGAACCTGTGCTGGAATTTTCCTACCAAAGGCAGCCGTGGGGTTTAGGAGTGGCCCCCACATCAGCAGGTAAAACTTGGAGGCTGAG
>NC_033798.1:101923910-102007313 GCF_001876935.1 Asparagus officinalis | reverse complement strand
GTGGGCCCCCCCCTGACACCGAAGTTTTTGCTGGGTATAAATTCAAGTGGTAATGGAGGGGAGCATTCTCATCCCCTCTCCTTTCTTTCTTCCACGTTTTCTACACTATTTTGTATTTTTTTTTTTTGGGAAATTAAAGGGTACAATAATCATTGTTTCTCTTTGCTCCTCCCTCATTCTCTGAAGAAACTTTCTTCTTGGAGTCGGAGATGGGCGAGGATAAGGGGATTACCCTCGAGGAGATCAAGAACGAAACTGTTGATCTTGTATGTTAGCTTTTTCTACTTCCTCTCTTCAGTTATTTCTCATATTTTTCTTCGTTCTTCTTTTTTTTTTTTTCCTTTCTGTTTTAGATATGAAATTAAATGAGCTTAGAATTAAAGTTGAGATTGTGTAAATTTGTAGAGGACTAGTTTAAACATAGATTAAGAAGAAAATATCCAGTTTTCCATCTACTGCCATTCACCGGAAGAATGATTACCCTAATTTAATATTTTTTTAATGCATCATTAATATAATTTAGTAAAGCTACTAAAAATTTAAATATACTAGGTATTTCTCACTTGGAAGGGTTTGTAGCGAGTTATTCTCTTTATTAGTGAAGTTTCCTTCATTATAACCCTAGACTAATGAAATTTAGGATAAAACAGATTTGAATTTAATAGCATTTGGCTTCTGTCTCCCACTTGGAGTCAGTAGTTCGTTGCCTTTAGCTGTCATGGGCCCACATTATGACTATTATCTGCCTAACTTTTTTCTTCTTTTTTATAGCAATAATTCAAAGTTTTGACTATTGTTACACAAAAGTTCTAGTGTTTTCTATTCTTTGCATTTTTGCCTCTATTTCATTAAAGTTCTTTCAATAATTAGTTTGTCCGGATTACCCCAAGAAGTTAAATGGTCTACAATTTAAAGTTGCAAGTAGGGATGGAAATAAACCAAATAATTAACAAATAGTTCCATGATTATTTGGGTAACTATTCGGTCATACTCGATTTGGTGGTTCATTTATCATTAAACAAATATTTTTTTAGTATTCAAGTTTACTAACGAATAAAATTTAATCAGATGTATATTCGATTCGTTTGCTTATCAAATATTTATTTAAAATTCGATCACTTATTATTTATATTCTTGCACATATGAACGTTTCGTTTGTTTATTAAATACTTGAGTTTTATGTACTGATTTTAAGACTTAAATAATTTTAAATCTGTTTTCTAATAAAAATTTTGATATATATATATATATAATATATGAATTTAAATACTATTTGAAAATCAAATTTTCTAGTGGAATAAATATACTTTGATATTCGATAAGTATTCATGAATATATATCAAATACCAACAATTTGAGTTCGAATCCAAAAAATTCCATACTCTAAATATTAGAGTCTGCATTCAAATTCGATAATTTTAAACAATACAAGTACGAACAACTTAGTATTCGATTTGATTCCATTCTTTAGCACCCCTAGTTACAAAGTGAGAAAAGAGCAAAAGGAATATTAAAAAGAAAAAGAACAGAAAAAAGTTTGGGGAAAAACACAATGATCTCTTATGCTAATTAGGGTTTTCATTTACGTTTAATCTTTAGGAGCGAATTCCTGTAGAGGAAGTGTTTGCGCAGCTGAAATGCACGAAGGAAGGTCTCTCTTCAGAGGAGGGAGCCAACAGGCTCCAAATCTTTGGACCCAACAAACTCGAAGAGAAAAAGGTACAATCTTTTTCATATCAAGAAAATACCCATTCTAATTTATGAAGATATGACGATTAGTTTCTTAATTGATGATTAATTTTATAAACAGGAAAGCAAAATCCTAAAGTTTCTAGGGTTTATGTGGAACCCTCTGTCATGGGTCATGGAGATGGCTGCAATCATGGCCATTGCCTTGGCCAATGGTGGAGGCAAGGCTCCAGATTGGCAAGATTTTGTGGGTATTATCGTGCTTCTTGTTGTGAACTCAACCATCTCTTTTATTGAAGAGAATAATGCTGGTAATGCTGCTGCTGCTCTCATGGCCGGGCTTGCTCCCAAAACTAAGGTATAATTGTGTATCTTTTGAGAAACAGATTAAGATGATTTTGGTGATTCATGTGATTTTTTATTATCATTGTTCGCTTATTATACTTTATTTGCATCTCATAAGAAAGACACTTTATTACCCCCCACACACGCAAAAAAAAAAAAAAAAGAAAGACAGTAGCTTCTGGCTCACCGTTATTTGCTCAGGTTATGTTTGGTTGTCTGGATACTAGAGCTCTTGTATTGTGGGGATATTACAGACCTTAAAGGCCTGTTTGGATGGAGGGTAGAGAGGGGGAAGGGAAGGGAAATTTCATTTTAACCTTGTTTGGGAGTTTCATTTTGTAGGGTAGAGAAGGGGAATGGAGGGGAAATTTGGCCCAAATTCTTACACCCCAAATTGGGGTGTAATGGAGGGGAAGGGAAGGAAGGGGAAAAATTCCCCTCCCTTCCCCTCCCTTCCCTTCCCTAAGTAAACTCCCAAACACACCATAACTGTTCAGTATTGCTTCGTCTTTGAAAAATAGGAAAAGGCAGTCAAGATGTTTAATGAATTATTGTAGAGGAGAGGATAGAGGTTATCTACATCTCTATGTAATTGAAAATAAAACAACTTTTTAATTGAAGTGGTTGTTCAATGAATTACTGTCGTTAACACTTCTAACTTGCCATTATCACAAAAATAAATTGATATTGGAGTTCTATAGAATGATGTCTCAGTTTAGTTTTGATAGAATGGCCATTTTGGCTACCTCTCTTAGTTTATGCTAAGACTAATAGAATCCGTTCTGATCCCTAAATCACTGCTCAAAGCTGCCAACTCCCAGATCAGTTATTTCTTAGCAACTGAAGTAGACATAATATCTTCCGTGTCCTTAGATAATAGCAGTATGGTTAAGAAGGAACCGTTCCTTCCTGAAAACAAGTCGATGAAAGAAAATCATTGATGATTTTTCTTTTTAATCTTCTCTTCCATTCACATACTATTTTATTTCTTCTCTAGATTCATCATCATGTCTTAGAATCTTGACCTCCACAACAAGGTAGAAATAGATCCTAATCTTGAAAGGACTTCTTATACCCTTTTGCTTTCCTGATCAAAGGCCATAGCAAACTTCTTATAAGCAATTTAATGCTTGCGCAGACTACATATAGTACAAGGAAACTAGTAAATTGTACCCATGGGTAAATCTAGACCTCGAGTTGCATATATTATTGATTAATTCTTCATGTCATCTTTCGAATTGTCACCACTTTTCTGGCCTAAGAAAAAATTAATATGACGGTTGGTGTATAGAAAAGACACTTTATTGTTTATGTAGTTTAGGCTTGATTTTGTTACCAATGAGGTAACTATCCTACAAGATCTCAATTATAAAAGTGCAATCAAATACTTCCACAGGTACTTTGCGTATTAACTGGCTTACCCATCAAAAATCAAACCAATCCAACTTATGAAGTCTAAATTGTCTAATGATATTCTCATTTCTTTCTCTGACTCTTCTTTATGACTTACTCATGAAGGTGCTTAGAGATGGGCGGTGGAGTGAGGAGGATGCAGCGATCTTAGTTCCTGGAGACATCATCAGTGTAAAGTTGGGAGACATCATCCCTGCTGATGCCCGGCTTCTTGAAGGAGACCCGTTAAAGATTGACCAATCTGCCCTCACTGGGGAGTCCCTTCCTGTGACCAAGAACCCAGGTGATGAGATTTTCTCTGGTTCCACCTGCAAGCAGGGTGAGATCGAGGCAGTTGTTATTGCCACCGGGGTCCACACTTTCTTCGGAAAGGCAGCTCATTTGGTTGATAGCACTAACCAAGTTGGCCACTTCCAGAAAGTTCTCACCGCCATCGGTAATTTCTGCATCTGCTCCATTGCTGTTGGAATTGCTGTGGAAATCATCGTCATGTACCCAATTCAGAAGAGAAAGTATAGGGATGGCATTGACAACCTATTAGTGCTCTTGATTGGTGGTATTCCGATTGCTATGCCCACTGTTCTATCTGTCACAATGGCTATTGGTTCCCACCGATTATCTCAACAAGGAGCAATTACTAAGAGAATGACTGCAATAGAGGAGATGGCTGGAATGGATGTACTATGTAGTGATAAGACAGGAACACTGACCCTTAATAAACTCAGCATTGATAACAATCTTATCGAGGTGTTTGCCAAAAATGTAGAGAAAGATTATGTTATGCTTTTGGCTGCTAGAGCATCAAGGACAGAGAATCAGGACGCTATTGATGCTGCCATGGTCGGAATGCTTGCAGACCCTAAAGAGGTAAAACTTAATAGAAGCCTTCATTTTAATGAAGCTCTTACTTCATTCAGTGAAACAAGAAATAACTTTCTTCCTATCAATTTTCCCAGGCAAGAGCTGGTATCACTGAAGTCCACTTTCTCCCATTCAACCCAGTCGATAAAAGAACTGCTCTAACTTACATTGATGCTGATGGCAAGTGGCACCGTGTAAGTAAAGGTGCTCCAGAACAGGTATGCCATTTAAAATCATTTGTAATTGTTGTTATAGCTGCTGCTTTCTTTTACAACCTTTTGCTAATTCTTGTGAATTTTATATCTTATTTGAAATAGATAATAAACCTTTGCAACTGCAAGGAGGATGTTAGGCATAAGGTTCACAGTGTGATTGATAAATTTGCTGAACGTGGGCTTCGGTCACTGGCTGTTGCAAGACAAGTAAGTCTTCTCATTTTTGAATGTTTCTGAGTTAACGACTCCGTAGTAGAGATGACTCATTTTGTTTATTTCACAGGAAGTTCCTGAGAGGACCAAAGAGAGCCCCGGGGGTCCATGGCAATTGGTTGGGCTTTTGCCTCTATTTGATCCTCCAAGGCATGACAGTGCTGAAACTATCCGCAGGGCTCTCAATCTTGGTGTTAATGTCAAGATGATTACTGGTAACTAGAAAAATTTTATTCTAATTATTTTTTAATATTATAATACCATGGAGTATTCTAGTCAATATGGTCTATACATTTTTTTTTCAGGTGATCAGCTTGCTATTGCCAAGGAGACTGGTAGAAGGCTTGGAATGGGGACAAACATGTATCCGTCCTCTTCCTTGCTTGGACAAAACAAGGATGCGTCGATAGCTGCACTTCCTGTTGATGAATTGATCGAGAAGGCTGATGGGTTTGCAGGAGTTTTTCCAGGTTTGTTTAATGATCATATGTTTGACAGCAAACTACTTAATTTCATTACAGTAATTGAAATATTTGCTTGGATTTTTGTTTAAAACAGAACACAAGTATGAAATCGTGAAGAAGTTGCAAGAGAAGAAGCATATTTGTGGAATGACAGGAGATGGTGTGAATGATGCCCCAGCTTTAAAGAAGGCTGATATTGGCATCGCAGTTGCTGATGCTACTGATGCTGCTAGAGGTGCTTCTGATATTGTTCTCACTGAACCTGGTCTAAGTGTGATTATAAGTGCTGTTCTTACTAGTAGAGCTATTTTCCAGAGAATGAAGAATTACACCGTGAGTCTAATTGCACGTAACCATATCTACCAATTTGTTAAGTTGATGTACTTCATGGCTAACTCATCTTGCTTTTCACTATTTTGCAGATTTATGCCGTCTCAATTACCATCCGTATTGTGGTATGTACTTCAATAAGTCCTAGAAATTATTTTGCAGATTTATGCCGTCTCAATTACCATCCGTATTGTGGTATGTACTTCAATAAGTCCTAGAAAATTTTGCTAACTATACTTCATTACCTGTATGGTGATTTTCATACTTCGAAACTATTGCAGCTAGGATTCATGCTTATTGCACTGATATGGAAATTTGATTTCTCCCCTTTCATGGTTTTGATCATTGTCATCCTTAATGATGGTAAGTTTTTCTAGAAACTTAAATGTCAATACCATTAACCATGTGTCCTCTGGTACACGTTCATTTATTGTCGTGATGTTGAAACTGCTTCTCTTGTGTCTCGTGGTCATTGTTTCAGGTACAATCATGACTATTTCAAAGGATCGAGTGAAGCCATCTCCATTACCCGACAGTTGGAAGCTCAAGGAAATTTTTGCTACAGGTGTAGTCCTTGGCAGTTATTTGGCATTGATGACTGTCATCTTCTTCTGGGCTATGAAGGAGACCGACTTCTTCTCTGTAAGGAATCTTTTTCCTTTATTACTAAACTGTGATATGCTTTCCTAATGATGACTAATTTTCATTTTGTTGCCAATCTTCAGGACAAATTCAGTGTGAGATCATTGAGGCACAGGGAAGACGAAATGATGTCTGCTTTATACCTGCAAGTCAGTATTGTGAGCCAAGCTCTCATATTTGTGACTCGATCTCGCAGCTGGTTCTTTGTTGAGCGCCCTGGGCTTCTCTTGGTCAGTGCCTTCATCGTGGCTCAGCTTGTAAGTCTCCTCTCCCGTGCCTACTAATTTTGGACTAATAGTTCATACACTTCTTGAAACTGCCCTCCACTCGCAGGGTTCAATGTCAATAATAGCTCAATGCCTCAACCTTCCTAGTTCATCTCGCTTTGCTTAAATAAAGAAAGATGTCTGCTTTATACCTGCAAGTCAGTATTGTGAGCCAAGCTCTCATATTTGTGACTCGATCTCGCAGCTGGTTCTTTGTTGAGCGCCCTGGGCTTCTCTTGGTCAGTGCCTTCATCGTGGCTCAGCTTGTAAGTCTCCTCTCCTGTGCCTACTAATTTTGGACTAATAGTTCATACACTTCTTGAAACTGCCCTCCACTCGCAGGGTTCAATGTCAATAATAGCTCAATGCCTCAACCTTCCTAGTTCATCTCGCTTTGCTTAAATAAAGAAAAGAGTTGATTAACAGACTTGCCATTTTCATTATTTTCTTATTAAAAACACAAACCTATCTATTTTCTTATTAAACACTTCCATTAGGACTAGATAACAAGATTTTGTTCTATTTGTAGCGAATTAGACAAGTGGAGTTGTATTTTCTGTTGATGCAGCATTTTATTACTCAAAAATGTTATATGTTAGAGATTTAAATCTTCAAGTGCCTCAATTATTTTTCTCGCAGGTGGCAACTCTCATAGCAGTCTATGCCGACTGGGGCTTTGCAAGAATCAAAGGCATCGGTTGGGGCTGGGCCGGAGTTATCTGGCTTTACAGCATCGTATTCTTTTTCCCCCTAGATTGGTTTAAATTTGCCATCCGATACATTCTTAGCGGAAAGGCTTGGAATAACCTCTTCGAACAGAAGGTTTGCTCTTCAACTTTATCTCCTAACATTTCCTTTGTTTGTTCAATGTTTTATATTAATTTCTATGTACTCTGATTACAGACTGCATTCACTACCAAGAAGGATTATGGAAGAGAAGAAAGGGAAGCCCAATGGGCTACAGCCCAGAGAACTCTTCATGGGCTTCAGCCTGCTGAGACAACCAAGCGCACGGCTGAGAAGAGCAGCTACTATGAGCTCTCAGAGATTGCCGAGCAGGCCAAGAGAAGAGCAGAGATTGCAAGGTGAGTTCGATGATAAGTGATTAAAATCGTAGTGATAATAGACAGCATTCCGAATAGAAACCTCAATATCCGGATTTTTTTTCGTCTTCAGGCTGAGGGAACTGCACACATTGAAGGGCCATGTGGAATCAGTGGTGAAGCTAAAGGGTCTCGACATCGAAACCATTCAGCAACATTACACAGTATAACACGCGAGAAGTAGCTTAATGCATCAAAAAATTAAGAGAAATGGATGACTCCTATGTGTTTTTTATGTAGGATTAAGCGTTCTGAGCGTGCGTTTCAGCAGTTCTTCGTATCTGCTTCTTATCTTTCAAATTTTCCTTTACTGTGTGTTTTTGCCCCTTTTGTATTTTTTAACTTTTTGTTTTATTTAGTTTTATAATTTAGAGAGAGCTGTGAGTACGGCCTCCTTTGTTTTTGCACCGCAGATGTAAAAAGGGGAATAACGCAAAAGTTGTGTTCACTCCAAACTCTTCGTGCTACATGAAGTTAGCTTGTTATTGCCTCCAAATATTTTTATTAGAGCTTAAAACCTCTTGCACTACAGGAAAAGTACGCGTTCAACTCGTTATTGCTCTGCAACGCTAAAACTTGAGTCAATTTCTCTGCAGCAATTAACGTTGTCATGAGACACCCACATGATAGGTGCAAATAATGGACAAATAACTCCATTTCAACTCGGTGGAATCAAAGTCCCAATGAAAAAAAGATTTAAAATTAATACGTAAATGGCTAATCTTCTGTAGCACAAGGATGCATATGTCAATCACTCTTCCTTTAACGAGGGCTGATTAGCACTTAAGTGCGCGCTGTATGTTCTCCAAGTTTGCACTTGTACATCCTCACTTATTTTTGGCAGCACTTACGTACCCTAAAGCTTCTAAGAGTTGCAGTTTTAATACCTTCTATTATGCAAAAGTGATGTTAACCCTTAATGTTTGTTGAATTTAATTTTAGATTTACCATAACTCTATTTTAAATCTAACCCAATTATATTTTAAAATAGAACGACAAAATATTAAGGGCTGAAAAAAAGTATACACCCGTGAGTGCCACGTGGTGGTAAAATTCAAGAGAGATTTCTCAAGTTTGCATTACACGAGATACTAAAGTACAAATTCTAAGGTCCCGTTTGGTTGCATAATAACAAGGCTGAAAGCCTGACAAAAGCCTAACTTTTGTCAGGCTTTAAGCCAAAATCGCCTTTTAAAAGAGGCGATTTTGGCTTAAAGTCTAATAAAAGTCAGGCTTTTGTCGGGCTTTCGGGCTTTTTCTTTTGCAACCAAACGGGGCCTAAAGACTTCAGGGTACACAAGTGCTGCCAAAAACAAGTGATTGGTGCATAAGTGCAAATTAGAGGAACTACAAGGGTATTTAAGTGCTAATTAGCCTAGAGGATGGAGGGAAGCGGAATTCATGACCGCTCCGAACCGTAAACCCCCGTCAAATGTCCCTTCTTCATGTCCTCCCCTCAAACGCCCCCTCCATCTCCCCTCTCCGCCGCCTTCACGCTCTCGAGTCCCTCCTCTCCTCCGCCATCTCCGCCGCCGGCGGCCTCCCCCAAATCAAGCAAACCCACGCCGCCCTCCTCCGCCTCGGCCTCCACGGCAGCAACTTCCTCGTCTCCAAGCTCCTCCGCCGCCTCTCCAACCTCAACGTCCCCTTCTCCTGTTACCATCTGCCCATCTTCTCTCAAGTCCCCTCGCCCAATTCTTTCCTCTGGACCTCCCTCATTCGCGCCTCCCCGAACCCTTTCGATGTCTACTGCTCGATGCGCCGCCTTTGCCCGCATTGCCCTCCTCTCTCCTTCACTCTCACCGCGCTTCTCAAATCGTCGGAATGTTTGAATTCAGGCGTGCAAGTTCACGCGCAGTCGGTATTTGTTGGTGGGTTTGATTCTGATTTGCACGTGCAGAACGCGCTTATCGATTTGTATGTGAGGTGCGGGGAGCTGGGTTTTGCACGCAAGGTGTTTGATGAAATGCCTGAGAGAGATTTATTCTCTGGGACTGCGATGATTGTCGCTTATTCGAACAGCGGTGATATGGGTTCTGCGGAGGGCATCTTTGGGAGGTTGAGGGAGAAGGATGAGGTCGCTTGGACTGCAATGGTGACGTGCTATGTGCAGAATGCGAGGCCCAAGGAGGCACTGGAGACGTTTGAGAGGATGCAGAGAGCTGGGTTTGCTATCGATGAGGTTTCGCTCGTGGGTGCAATCTCAGCAGCGGCTCAGCTAGGTACAGGGAAATGGGCTCATTGGGTTCGAGATGTGGCTGAAAGAGTTGGGATTGTGGAGGATAATGTTGTTGTTGGGTCGGCAATGATTGATATGTACGGAAAGTGTGGATTCATCGATGAGGCATACGCTGTTTTTAATTCTATGAAGGAGCGAAATGTGTATTCTTATAGCGCAATGATTAGTGGCCTCGCAGCTCATGGCCGAGCTGGCGAAGCAATCAATATGTTTCAAGAAATGGTGGGTAAGACTTCAATCGAGCCTAATTGGGTGACATTCATTGGGCTTCTGACGGCATGTAGCCATGCCAGAAAGGTTGAAGAAGGCCGATACTATTTTTCTCTAATGAAGGATGAGTACAATATCACACCCTCTGATGACCATTATGTGTGTGTTGTTGACTTATTGGGCCGAGCTGGGCTCATGGAAGAAGCATTGGATTTTGTGAAAGCGATGCCTATAGAACCCTGTGCTGGAGTTTGGGGGGCATTGCTTGGTGCTTGTCGGATACATAGGAATACTACGATTGCTCAAATTGCTGCTAATCGTCTCTTTGAGCTCGAACCAAACGGGGTTGGAAACTATGTCTTGCTTTCAAATATCTATGCATCTGCAGGGATGTGGAGTGAGGTATCAGACGTTAGGAAACTGATGAGGGAGAGAGGATTGAAAAAGACCCCATCAACGAGCTGGCTGGAGACAAAGGACGGAAGAGCCCATCAATTCTTTGCAGGTGATAATAGGCATCCGCGGTCAAGAGAGATTAAGGATGCACTGGAGGAGATATTGAGGAGGTTGAAGGATGATGGCTACAAGCCTGTGCTGAGCTCTATTGTTTATGACGTTGATGATGACGAGAAGGAGAGGATTCTCAAGGGACATAGCGAGAAGCTGGCAGTGGCGTTTGGGGTTTTGATGACTGAAGTGGGGGAAATGATTCGGATAATGAAGAATTTGAGGATGTGTGAGGATTGCCATGTTGTGATGAGGATGGTGTCCAAGGTGATGAGGAGGGAGATTGTTGTGAGGGATAATATGAGGTTCCACCATTTTCAGAATGGGGAGTGCAGTTGTGGTGGTTTTTGGTGAATTTGACATGGGATTATGTGATAAAGCTCTTTCTTATGATGTTGAATCACACTTTATTTGGATATGTTTCACAATAATTCTACAGCGTAACTTCTGTTCGTTGGGTAAGGTGCCTAATGAGTATGAAGTTAACTGAAAAGCATATACAAGGAAAATGTGAAGATATGGTAGAAAGATCGCAGTTATTATCCCGTGAGGAATTAACATCAAGTTAGATTAAGCAAAGTAATATTCTCTATTCGATCGGGAAGTGATTAAAGAAGTTGGCGATTGTGGAGATATATAGAGACTGACGATGGTTAGAGGTCAGAAATGCCCCTGCTTTACATTCAGCTTGTAGATTAATTCTCTGTAACTGTTTATTTATTTATCTATAACAATATGATAATTTATTGTTCTTATGCTAAGATGAAGAGAGAGGATTGATGACGGATTAAAACCATGGTAGAAATAAATTCAGTGATTTATTTAGAAGACTTGTATTCATGTGGATGGGATTATTTGGTTAAAGCTTGGATAACAACCACAGGATATTCTTATTAGACTTGTACACGAGACAAATTAATTCTCGAAAGAGATTAAGCTCACACACGCTTCGCAATAGTCAAATTCTCAGGCTATGAACTCCTCTAACGATACAAACTCAAACTATAACATTTAAAGTGAACAAATGAATGACTCTACTGCTAGTTCCCATTGTAAACAAACGTCCCATTATTCAAAACATAGAAGTCGGAATTAAAGAAAAAAGAAATAACAAAAGAAATAAGTATTATATCAATGAAAAAAATTACAATGGCTTACATTTACATCCTCAGCAAATTTCCTGTCAGCGAAGAGTTAAAATATAGCAGTCATCTTGTTATTGGTCATTATCCTTCCTCCCGTGAACAACTTGAATCAAGAAAGCAGTGTAGAAGAAGCTAAGCTGATAAAACTTGAATCATCCTCTTCTGAAACCAAATTAATCCACCACTGAGAGAGTCTGGACATCTGGTCTCAGTTAAGGTATTCAGTTCCGACGCACATTATAAGTTTGGATTCAAGTTCTGTCCCGGTTTCTTATATTTTCAAAGCCTCAAAGACTTTTACAAAGAATCGAACTATGTTCTGTTCAAACTCATTGCTTGGAGATGCCAAGGAGGCCTCTGTAAGCTTTCTCTTTCACTGCATTCCTCCCCTCTTTCTAGTCTAGCTCCTGTATTAGACGAAAGAAGCTGCCTTCTTTCACTTGTTGGCTCCGGATGAATCCAATTATTCGGTTTCTTCTTGCTCGAGCTGCATCCAATACTTAAAGATAGATCAATATCGCACTCCTCATCAGCCCACAATTCCTTAGATTGGACACAAGAGATGGCAGCTTTCTCTTCAGTAGGTCCTTTGAGATCGAAGCCCTTATGCTTTATTGAATTGTGCTTGGATTTTAGTTGTGGAGTGGTTTGGTATTGATTGCTGATGTATGAAGAGTGACTTGTTTCTGATGTTGATGAACTGCTCCAGTATTTGTTCTTCGAGTCTGTGACTGCTCTCGGATTAGTGGCAGTTGAATGCAAGAGGGGCTGTGTCCCCCTAGTTCTCATATCAGCCATTAGCATTTTCTGAACTCGATATAGCCGGTGGAGTTCACGAACCTGCATCATTTGTTTATATTATAACAGATTCAAATATAAATATGTGAAGTAAACAATAATTTTATCTCATCCATTTTATTTAATGGAGGAATGTAAATAAGTAATGACTGGAGAGAGCATCACTTTAGGCTGCCAGTGTCTACTGGACAAGAAAGTAATCATGAATTATTTCTCATCACCTTCATCAACCTATTCCTTAGCTGCATTAGGAAAGGAAGTATAATTCCAGGAGATACTCTCAATTCACAATAAAAAATACTCAATATCAATCCAAATTTTCTACTTATCTAAAAATTTGTGAATGTTTTACACTAAGGTGTTGGTACTTAAAAATCTTCAGACCACAAATAATGCATGTACATTCGTAAAAATGTAGTCATCTTAATTCTTCAAGAACATAAATTCTTCTCTCATGCATACCATTTCTTGCTACATACATCTAATTGCACTTTTATGGAGGTAGAAGACATTATTCATGAACATAATACTTGTATATAATGCCATTCTGACTATTGAAAGATGATACTTTTATTAGTAGCAATAATGCTAATAAAGTTAGTAGCACCTGCTGTTTGAAGATCTCTTCTTGCCTCATCATAGTATTCCTCATACGTTCTTTGCTGTTTTGTTCAAGGACTCTTTCCATTGACACTGGAATCTGATCAAAACCAGTTGAGCCAACCAACTTTCGCGATCTATTGTTGAGGTCGAGCTTGGTATCTTGAGATGTGAAAATTAGAGCTCCCACATCATGGTTATTCTTTAGAAAAGTGGTCAAGAGATTACTAGAGGGTTGCAGTTTCAAACCCATGCCTGAAGAGTGAGAAACCATTTGTGTAAGTCATTTGTTTATCTATACTATATATTAAGAAAAGCCTCCTTTTTGGTCATTGTGAGCCACACTTTTGAATTACAAAAATATGTTTGGAAAAACTAATTCTAAATGCTCTTTTAAATGAACAAAAATGCCCTCACACTTAACAAAATTCAAAGGGAATTTCCACACATTTGGGAAAAAATCACAGAAATGTCCTTAAAAAAATCTCAAAGAAAATAGAAAAATACTCAAAATCATATTTATCCATTTCCTTGACTATCTGATTACAACATTTTCCCGACCATTTGTGTCATGCACACATTCACTGGAGTACTAGTTATTGTTTTTTATGATGTGTGCACTGAAGTACTGGTTATTATTATTATAATTGTTGCTGTTTTACTTACAAGTGTAAATACTGGTTAAGCCATTCAACTTCTACATTTCCTACTTGTATTGTTAAGAATCCGTATTACCTATGGGATTTTTCTCAAAATAGTGCATGAAATAATGTGTTAACAAGACATCTGCATCCTCAATTCTATGCGTTTTGCCATTTCTGGATAGATATTATGTGCAAGATATATTATTCAAGAAGAGGGGGGAAAAAGAGTCAATTTAATACAAATGCATTCCGTTCAAATGGCTCCATTTAATAAATATTAAAAATGCGAGTAACTAGAAAATATTAATAACTTTTTCTAACCTATTATTTAGAAGTATATAGGACCTTATGAACCCATCACAATTTCTTTTTAGTAAGTATCAAGGGCAGTTGTACTAGCTTAGCATAAAAGAGAAATAAAAAAAGAGTCAATTTTAAAATTAAATGGCTTTTAGTCAAATGGTAATATTTAGTAAATACCACCAAATATTAGGAACTAGCAGAGAAACTTCTCATGAACTTAGGACTATCGTTCAGAAATACTTGGGATCTGATGCACCCTCAAAATTATTGTTTAGGATTAAACTGGTTCTTCAAGAAAATATCAGAAAGTGTCAGGTAACGTGTACTGACCCATCACCTGATATACCACACGCCACAGTGTTTTCCGGGGGATTAGGATTCAGACAATTTCATGTTACCAACCTGAAAAAATTTGTTAATCTCAACAAGTTGTCATTAGGTGCTTGAGGTCATTTATTATCCACAAATTATTTAGCATATTTTTATGGTAATTGCTTTCTCTGGAAGTCACCAGATTCTTTTAGTGTGAACTTGCTTAATGACATTGTAACAGTATGGAACTATGGAGATTAGCATGGGTCAATCTATGGAATATAACAGTATAAAGTGTTAACATGAATAAATTAATTGACAATACATCACAAACCCTATTCACGACAAATGCAGCTTTTAACGCATACCCCTGCAGAACCAGGTACTCGATATAAAAACAAATGGCCTAAAGATAAATGTGATTTCTTTGATATGATTCAATGTAAAGTATCCTAAAAGTGAAGCAAATAAATACTAATCATTGTGAGGACTATGGAAAATGACGCATAAGAAAATAAAGGGGGGGAAAATATGAAGTTTAACTCGAAATTCATAGTAACATAGTAAGTAAATATCTAGTCTGGTTTCAGTGTTCCAGCGATAATGAACAATATTTTACTCAAAATTTTTACCAAACTTAATAACATAAGGTGACAATCAACCAGCATCAATTTGACCTTATCTGGAGGGATATTAGGAACGGCGAAGACAACCCTGTAGCGCGATGTTGAACAGAAAAATCTATTATGTTAAAGACAATATTCCCCTCAGTTTAAAACGGCCTAATGTCATCAATATGAGAGAATGGTTAGTGTTTACTTGAAAAGAGAACAAAAACAGGAAAAGAAAAAAGAGAGAGAAGGTGACAGATACTCCCCTGCCATCTTCTAAAACTGACTTGACAATACACGTCTTTTAATTACAAATCCCATTGTTATTCTCACCTACAGGTGAAGGCTGGTCTTATAAGTTTTATTGTCGATAACTCAATTTTATACCTTCTGCCTAGAGAACATGCTCATAAGGAATCCCTTTGAAAGAAAAACACAAACATCCATATGTGAGGGAGTTAAGAGATTCGTGTAGATAGAGATAACCCAAAAGGAAGAGAAAAGAAGAGTAAGGAAAGCGATTGAGGTAGTTTCTGGCTCGACATGATTGAGATGCCTTAATTCTTATCGGTAAAGAACAAAGTTGCGAGCGTTACTCCAATACTAATACTATACAAACACTTTGAATGATAGCCAAATAATTGTCAAACTATTATTGTGAAAATGAATGTAGAGTGATTAGGTTGTCCTTTTTGGGATCCAAGAACTGCAATTACCTAGAAGGCTTTGTACCCTGACAGGTGAAAATGGTTGTCTTTAGATCTAAGTATTCTCAAGCTATTAATAAAAGAAGAAAAAAAGCTTGAAAAGCATTATCCATATTATCTTGGCTAGTTTCCCTTCTTATAGCTTCCGGGGGAAGTTGGAATCTATGACATTTATAGAGCTACATAGGACACAAGTATTAAATCGATTTTTAATTGCTTAAGTTTTAACTAAGGAGGGAATTATAGCACATTTGGCACCTCGAGCATCACATTTGAACATGACATTCTCGGGTTCTCGTTCAGAATTTTCTAAGTTACATCGTGTCTAGTTTTTAATAAAGGAGAGCATACACCAGCTCAGGTTAATAAAATTCTCAAGAGAAAGAAAACAATAGGAAAATCATTCATATGGTTCAATACAGAGTTCTTCTTATTTGCCCTAAGGAAACCAAGGGACCCTGAATTTAGCTTGGATTAAATGAAATGTAGGAAGAAAGAAGATGGATCCTGGCTGTTTGATCTGCGAAGAAGTGTATTACCTAGTAATATGGAGATATGTAAGAAAAATAAATTGAAAGTCCTAGTGAATCCAGCATATATTTCGTATACAAACAAAGTTAGATGAAGCAAGTATCTGAATTTGGATCAGAGGAAATTCAGCTAATGCAGATATATGGTTTGCTTCAAGTCATTAATCAAGAAATTTAGCTCTATCCCCTTTTAGAACCAGAATTTCTAGACAACACCTTTTCTAGACCAAGAGATTCTAATGAATTTTAAAACAAGGCACATAAATCTTTTTTAAAACTACCAAAAAGCCCATATAATTCCCAATTGAAGTTCAAATTTCATCCTCACTGACTAATTTCAAACTCATACTCCTTAATAACTCCAAAAATTGTAAACAGGCTCCTTTCCTATAGAAAATAAGAAGATAGATGATAGTTCACCTGCAAGCTCCGGCTCCGCGGCTCATTGAGAATTTTCCTCTCTCCCACCTCTTATCTCATCCATTACTCACAGTAACTCATAAACCAAGAACAAGAATTCCATTCGAAAACCATTCCCGAAAATCGATGAAGAAATCAAATCCCAAAGAAGTTGATAGATTCGGGGAGATTCGATGAAAATCCTACTTGGATATAGGCAACTTCCTGCTGCTTACACAAGAACAAAGGACCAATACCCCCAGCTATTGCTTAGAAAAACAACGAAGCAACCCTCCACCCAAAAAAAAAGGTAAGCTTGGTTGCCAGGCTGTGAAAGGTGGAGAAGCCTAGGATCAAGATGAGATCAGATTTATTCAAAATCCTAAAGTGGTAGTATCAAAACAGGAAGCAGAGGTGAAACTCGTATATCTATACATAAAGAAAAAAGGAAAGGAAAAAAACAAATCTCACTCTTTTACGTAAGCCTAAAGTCTGTGAACAAAATATTCCAGACAACTCAACAGTCACAGGAGGAACATTTAGATACCAAAGATGCTGTCACATTGAATATAAATCCCAAATCTTATTCAATGCTATCCCCTCTGTCCTCATAGAGATCTAAGGCATTATCCAGAGCAAACCCATGTCCTTATTTTGATTCTAAAAGGCAATCATTGAGATTTTGATGGTCAAGCTTGCGTGTGTGAACCTCTCTCTCTCTCTCTCTTAAAATTCATTAATTTTTACTGCATTTTTTCAAATTACAGTTAATATGTCAGGTTTTTAACCGTTACCCACGTGATAGAATTAGAAAACTCTACAGAAAATGGATTGAGATGATGAAATGAATATCAATCATTTTCTTCTAAAAGGTGAGAGAGCAGAACAAGAAGAAAACCTGTGATCTAGGACCAATAAAGAAACAGAGGGACCTGGTTGAGTTGTTCTCATGCGGTGAGCCCACCAAAGAGAACAGGATCACATGCGCAGGGGGTGCTTAATTTAATGGAACCCATATCCTCTTCCCCCACCTCTGTCTTTTGTCTCTTCCTCCTCTCTCTATATCAAAATTTCCACAAATTAATAGGAGGGGAGATTTTGCGCATTCACCCCTTCAGATATTTATGTTTTACCATTTTAACCCTCATTAGAAATTAATTTCAGCTACATCTTACCATTAAAGTTGATTGGTGATGATTAGGTGTTGGTTACTGTTAAGAGTTTTTCCCCCCCTTGAAATCTTCTGAGGGTTAATATGTTTGTCTGAATGGTTTGACCTGAGAGATCTTGTTAATATTTGCCAAGGCCTCTGTGCTATAACGTAGGAGATAAAGAATCCAGTCAATATCCACATGTAATGTGGCAAATTATTAGGAATTTCATTGAGATAATTGAGATCAGATCCAATCTAGAACAAACAATCCAGCAAAAAATGGTCAGATCGACGTTTGTTCTTTTTTCTTTGATCATGCGTTTTTTTCGAGCCTATTGTTATATTTTCTCGTCAATCTTGAAGCAAGATTTGCTGAAGTCTTACGAAGATATTCTTTATTTATTTTTATTTTGTTTCTCATGTTTGGCAAATGGTTAAGAAAGAGGGATTAAGGAGAAGTATTAACGTAGTTAGTCCATTCGATAACTCGAATGACTAAATTATTAATACGTTAAATAAGTTTTATTTTAGCTCATGCGATCATTTTTAGTGTCCGGGAATAACAAGGATTTTGACTATTTTTTTTATAAATAGAGAGGTTAACTCTGAATCCTTCTAAATAGGAGTACTAGCAAATCGCTTATTTTGATGATTTAACTCGTTTTAATCCCTTTAGAGTGGTTAGCTTAACCCTTGTATATTTTTAGGCATTTGGCAAATTATAAAGTGTTAACTCACTTTAATCTTTGTATAAATTTTTGATGTTTGACGGGTTATGAAGGGGTTAAGTCTCCTTAACCTTTCAGTTAACGCATTGTTAATATAGGAAAATGATCAATATGAGCATTGGCATTCTTTTCGGGGTAATTGCGGAGAGACCTCACCTCATGTAGTTTATTATTGCAGATAGATGCATTGTATTATTACCCAATTGCAGATTGCCCCTCAAGTGGTTTTTTTTAACTCTTATCCACAAGAGGTCTATTTGTCAAAAAATAATTATCTCTTTCTCTGCGAGTAAAAGATTTATTAAAAAAAGTTTACTTATAGGGTCTATTGCAATTAACCCTTAATGTTCTTTTCATTTGTAGTCCATAGTGTTTATAGGCTAAAAGCAAATCAAATAGATAGATGGAGGAAGCTGCTTGCAAAGGGTTAAAACTAGGGGTGCTAAACCGTATCCGTATCCGAGGAAATATCTGTAACTGTATCCGTTAGGATACAAATATGGTTACTCAAATCTATAATCGATAGGATATGGTTACGGATATGGTTTTGTAGTGAAATATCTGTATCCGTATCTGAAATATCCGAATACATATTACTTATACTCTTACGATAGTTTCAATTCTTAGATTATGGATTTGTGGCTAATTTTAATGATCAAGATGTCTAATGTTAACTTTTCAGTTATAATGGACATATTAACGAACTCTTTTATATCACATGAACTATGTTTTTCTCAATACTATCTAGTTTTCTCATATCTATTTTGTATCTGCATGCATATCCGCTTATATATCCGCATGTATATCCGTAACGGTATCCGATTTTAACGGATATGATTATAAATTTTCCTTACCGAGGTATATCCGTATCCGTATCCGAGATGGGTAAGCGGATATTGATATGGTAAATTGTTGCGCGCAGCGGAAATTTCGGCAGCACGTCGGCAGCACAACAAGAGTTAGGTCACAATAAGAATTCTTGTTTCTCAAAGGGAACAAGAATCTGAAGCCTAATATCCCATCAAAGTGGGATATTTGCTCTTCCTCTCGTCAGCTCTAGGACTGCGCGTCGTGGGAACGTAAAAAGCTATTACAAATCACACAAATAGCGATACAACCAATTTTTACGTGGTTCGGCAAATTGCCTACGTCCACGGGGCAAGGAGGGGGGAGATCTACTAATAGAGGGAGAGAATACAACTAGGGTTTACAATCACTCACAAACTAAACCCTCAAACAAACTCTCAGATCCCTCACAATATCTCTCAAAAAGGATGCACAAAATAAACCCTAAAAGAAAAGCCTCTTCTTTTCTTTTGCACCTTCTCTGTAGCCGCAACACACCAAGCCGAAAATCAAATCTCCTGCTCTGCTGTGGTTTTCTGTCGCAGCCTCGATTAAACAAACTCCTTGCTTGCCACAAAACCCTAATAACATATCATTTATATAGGCAGGCGTTCCGTGTTGAAAAACGCGGCTCAAACAATCAACTTCGTCAAAAAATCATCGTGGGCCTGGGCCTTCTCGGGTTCATTCACAATTCTCCACCTCGGTGAAGTTTCTTTCAAAACTGAGCCGACACCAAAGTATCCAAATGTCCCACTTGTTGTGACCAGTACGAACTCAATCCATAACAAGTCGAGAACCCGAACGAGAGTCCAAACAATCTCACCCCCATCAAAATCAACTAATCTAAACCGACTACATCTGAAAGACTGCCTACGTATCTTCTTGCCCAAGGAATCAAGCCGAACATAGTTTACCAAATGGTCGTCAACGGCCTCAACAATCACGAATGTGCAACAAGTTTCTACAATGATCAAACTTGTTGTTCGGAACCACCTTAGTGAGCATATCCGCCGGATTATCCTTCGTGTGGACTTTCATAATTTCCACATCGCCATCTTCAAGAACATTCCGAACAAAGTGATAACGAACGTCAATGTGCTTCGTTCTCGCATAAAAAACCTGATTTTTTGCCAAATAGATAGCACTCATGCTATCACAATGAATAGTGACAGACCTCTGCGATATACCAAGTTCCTCCAAAAGTCCTCGAAGCCAAATAGCCTCCTTCACAGCCTCCGTAACTACCATATACTCTGCCTCCGTCGTAGACAAAGCTACCGTCGACTGTAAGGTGCATCTCCAACACACCGGTGCACGGGTCAAAGTAAACACATACCCCGTAGTAGACCGGCGCTTATCCAAATCCCCGGCATAATCCGAATCAACATAACCAATGCACAATTGCTCACCTGTAGTGTCCCGCTCATAAACCAAACCAACATTGAGCGTACCTCGAATGTACCTCAAAATCCATTTCACGGCGTCCCAATGACCCACTCCTGGATCGTGCATGTATCTCGATACCATGCTCACCGCCTGTGACAAATCTGGTCTCGTACATACCATTGCGTACATCAAGCTCCCAACCGCGCTCGCATATGGAGTCTTCGACATCAACTCACGATCTTCAACTGACTTCGGTGAAAGACTAGCTGAAAGCTTCAAATGGGCTCCCAAAGGTACACCAACTGGCTTCGTATCCATGCTAATATAGAATCGCTGTAGAACCTTCTTCAAATAAGCCACATGTGTCAAACAAATTCTGCCCTTCTTCTTGTCTCTGCCGATCTCCATCCCTAGAATGCGCTTCGCCTCACCCAAGTCCTTCATCTCAAACTCATTTGAAAGCTGAACTTTCAACTCATCTATAGCCGACCTAGAAGTAGAGGCAATCAACATGTCATCGACATAAAGCAACAAATAGATATACGCACCTCCTCTCAATTTGCGAAAATATACGCAAGGATCAAACTGGCTCCGAGTGTACGAATGACCAAGCATAAAACCATCAAATCGCCTATACCACTGTCGAGGAGACTGCTTCAAACCGTATAGCGATTTCTTCAGTTTGCAAACCAACTTTTCCTTTCCTGCAGCTCGGAATCCCAATGGCTGAGTCATATATATTTCTTCATCAAGATCACCATGAAGAAATGCCGTCTTCACATCTAACTGATCTAATTCTAAATCATACTGTGCCACCAAAGCTAGCAGAATCCGAATCGAAGAGTGCTTCACTACCGGAGAGAAAACCTCATTATAGTCAATACCTTCCTCCTGTGCATAGCCCTTCGCAACCAACCTAGCTTTGAACCTCAATGGAGTGCCCTCAATGCCCTCCTTCTTCGTGTATACCCACTTGCACCCAATCGCCTTCCGCCCCTTTGGAAGCTCAACAAGCTCCCATGTATCGTTCTTATGAAGAGATTCCATCTCCTCCTGCATAGCCCCCTGCCACGAATCAGCCTCCGAACTCTGCTCGGCCTCTCTGAATGTAGTAGGCACCAACTCATCGATACTCTCCACCGGAAGTGCATACGCAACTGTGTCGGCATACCGTGCTGGCATCTGTATGTTTCTCCTCTGTCTCCTAGCCGCAATAGAATCCTGAACCTGAGCCGTCGGTCCCTGATCCTGCTCATGAGTACCCGTATCCTCCGCATCACCGTCGTGCTCGCCTGGCGTCACCTCAGTCGGCACCTGCATGGATACTGTACCATCTGGACAATGTGGAGCTGCATCAATCTCCACCACCTGCGATATCTCCTCCGTCGGGTCGCTCTCCACCTGATGAGAGTTGGGAAGCTTCAATTCAAGATAGAAGCCTCATCGAATGTGACGTCCCTACTCAGCACAATCTTCTTATCAACTGGATCCCAAAGCTTGTATCCCTTGACACCACGCTTGAATCCCACAAATATGGCCTTCCTAGCTCAAGGTTCCAATTTATCAGTTCTAACATGATAATATGCAGGGCACCCGAATACCTTGAGCTGGTCATAGTCATGTGCTGGCTTTCCCGACCACATCTCTATAGGGGTTTTCCCCTCAATCGCAGATGAAGGCAGCCTATTAATAAGGTGGCTCGCATATGTAAGTGCCTCAGCCCAAAAGATCTTCTCCAAACCACTCTGCGACAATAAGCATCGGATCTTCTCCAGTAAAGACCGATTCAACCTCTCTGCCACCCCATTTTGCTGCGGTGTATGACTAACCATGAAGTGCCTCTTTATGCCCTCGTCTCGACATAGCTGCAGAAAGGGGTCAGAAGTATACTCACCACCGTTGTCGGATCGCAACGTCTTGATCTTTCTCCCAGTCTGCAGTTCTAATCTCTTCTTCCACTCCACAAACAAATCTAGGACTTCACTCTTCTTTGTCATGGTGTACACCCAACAACGCCTAGAATAGTCATCTACAAAAGTGATGAACCAATGTCTACCACCAAGTGTCGTCTGATGAATGGCAGTCCCGAACTTCACCTTCGTCTTCTTGCCAAGAACACAGTGCTCACAGAACTCAATCTTCCCACTCTTGTCTCCCTTCAATAGCCCCTGCTTGCACAATGCCTGCAGTGACTTTTCACCTGTGTGCCCCAACCTATAGTGCCAAAGTCTGCTCATGTCCGCTTCTGAAATAGCCGAAGCAACCTGGCCAATCTCGGTGCTTCCCTTCAGATAATACAAATTCCGATTGCGGACTCCCCTCATCACCACCAATGATCCCTTAGTAACCTTCGCTACAGCGTTTTCGAAAGTCACCTTGAATCCCTTCGCCTCCAAAGCTCCAACTGAGATAAGATTTTTCTTCAGTTGAGGAACAAATCTCACCTCTTTTAACTCACGGACTACTCCATCGTGCATCCTAATCCGTACGGTACCTATCCCACAAACACCACAGGATTGATCATTTCCCATGACAACAACGCCCCCGTCGACTTTCTCAAAAGATGCAAACCAGTCTCGCCTAGGGGTCACATGAAAGGTAGCGCCGGAATCAAGCATCCAATCTGATGCATCCACATGGTTCACCTCCGGAGTAATCAGTAGAGAAAAGCACGAATCATCGGAATCATCGCCTTTCGCAATGTTCACCTCATTGGCCTTCGGGCCCTTTTTCTTGCCATTCTCTTTCTCCTTGAGCTTCAGGCAGTCTCTCTTCCAATGTCCCTGCTCCTTGCAGAATGCACATTGGTTCTTTGTTAATTGGTGGCGGCCTCTAGACTTTGACCTCCCTCTGTTACCACCTTTCGGATATGGGCTTCTACCTCTCGTCGACAAGGCCTCTCCTGAAGTACTAGCGCGGGAAGTCTCCTTATCCTTCCTCCTCAAATCGTAGTTCGTCAAAGCGTTAGTCACTTCACTATAGCTGATAGAAGATCTCCCGTTCAACAAAGTGAGCACGAAGGTATCATACTCCTCATCCGGTAAGGAGCCCAACAAAATAATCGCCTTGTACTCATCCGATATCTTCTCATCAACATTCGCCAAGTCCGACAACAACTTCGTATAGTTGTTCACATGAGCCGCAAGCGAGGTGCCTCTGGACATCTGGAATCTGAATAACCTACGCAGCAAGTGCAATCGGTTCTCAACACTCTTCGTAAGGTACTTATTGTTGAGAATTTCCCACATCTTCATCGCAGACGTCACCCCAATCACATCATACTTCAGCTCCTGTTCCAAACAGGACCTGATCACCCCACAAGCGTTCCTATTCATTTTCTCCCATACCGCCTCTTCATATTTAGGTGGCCTCTCGTGGACCATGATGGTCTCTTCCAAATTCTGAGCATTTAACGCATCCTGTACGTCGCTCATCCACAAACCAAAGTTGATTTTTCCGTCATATTTCACCACACTAATTTTGGTGTTTTGAAAACCAACTTGTATCGTACCCGCCATCGATTTGCTGCTTTCACCTTCTTCTCCCATTGCGAACTAACTCCAAATTGTAGAGAAAGAACAAATTTGATAGAATTAGGAACCACCCAACTGAACCCTAGATCGGATTCCAAATAGATCTCCTATCCACACGAGGAAAGCGAAATCTCCAACGGCAACTCCTAATGCTATCTCCACCGAAGCCGAGAACTCCAAGAACTAAGCTTCACACAAGAATCTTCCTCCACCAAAAAACCCTAGATCTGAAATCTGGGCTCTGATACCACTTGTTGCGCGCAGCGGAAATTTCGGCAGCACTTCGGCAGCACAACAAGAGAGTCAGGTCGCAATAAGAATTCTTGTTTCTCAAAGGGAACAAGAATCTGAAGCCTATATCCTATCAAAGTAGGATATTAGCTCTTCCTCTCGTCAGCTCTAGGACTGCGCGTCGAGGGACCCTAAAAGCTATTACAAATCACACAAAAGCAGTACAACCAATTTTAACGTGGTTCGGCAAATTGCCTACGTCCACGGGGCAAGGAGGGGGGAGATCTACTAATAGAGGGAGAGAATACAAATAGGGTTTACACAAGAATCTCACAAATAAAACCCTCACACAAAACTCTCCCTACAAAAGATGCTCAGAACCCTCTTGACGGCTGCTGAAAACTCCTCAAGCTTCTGCTTTTTCTTTTCCTCCGCAGACGCAATTGATTTTGTCTGCAGCCGCAAAACTTTGCATCAAACTCCTTCGCACCTCCTTTTGCACAAAAGAAAACCTAATAAACAATTGTTTATATAGGTAACAGAGAGAAAACGCGTGAGCCGCAGCCTCGATTAAACAAACTCCTTGCTTGCCACAAAACCCTAATAACATATCATTTATATAGGCAGGCGTTCCGTGTTGAAAAACGCGGCTCAAACAATCAACTTCGTCAAAAAATCATCGTGGGCCTGGACCTTCTCGGGTTCGTTCACATAAATATCATATCCGAGCCGTATCCGGACCGAATGCACCCCTAGTTAAAAACTTTAAAAAAAACTCTTCATATTTTTGATATGTTACAGCAGCACGGAGGTGTTCATTGCGAGGGCATCGGCATCCATCTGTTCCTGTCATTCTAGTTCCAGCCTGATCCCCCGAAGATGAGAGATGGCGAAGACAAAGTCTTGTTAGTTCCTTTTGTTTAATTTATAATCTCCTCTAATATGTTTATGTTTTATTTGTTGAGTACCAAAGACGAATTGGATCTCTCCTCTTTTCGAAGAAGTGTCTGTTAAAAATGGGATTCTTGAGTAGTGTTGAGAATTTAGGAAGTGTTCTTTATATGATTTATGAGAATCTAATCACTCTCATGCCCTTGTTTCTTCAATATATCCTATATGTTAGCATCTCCACTCGCATGAAATCCTCTTCCTTATTGTGCTTATCATGTGCTGGTTTTTTGCTATTAAAAATATGACATTTATTAGGGTTTTTGGATATTAGTCCCTTAGTTATTTCGCATTTTGAATTAAGAATTGTTGTGAGGTGCTCAAATTATTGATTTATTTTGAAAATAACCTCTCAAATCACTAGAATTTCTTTTAGGTCCCCTAATTTTTTAAAGTTGACTCAAACTAATTCCCCTAATAGGAACTTCTATTATTGATTGCAGAGACTAATTTCAAAATAAATTAAGAATTGAGAGTCTTAGTAGTAATTTCAATGATTTGGAACTAATTTCAAAATAAGTTAACTGGGGGACCTTATAGCAATTTTAATGATTTGAGGAACTCATTGCAAATATGAAATATTTAAAGAATTAATAATACCTAAAGAAAACCTACTTATTAACTTGAAGTTAATATTTTTCCTCACTCAACAACCCGGTAACTAGTAATTTAAAAGAAAATTTTAAGCAACTCCTGAAATTTTCAATGTAAACACATGTAGACTTTATCAGAGCAATCATTGTTTATTCAACGCCAATCCCAAAGATGCTATCCTGATAATATTTAAACATATAGAAAAACAAATAAAGCATGTTCTTATCCTAAGCTTCTGCACTAACTAAAGCCCTAATCTTAAATTTAGAAGTATGCTTAGTAATGTTGGATATATCATACGTCAGGCCACATTAAGCCCACCACCAGATAAACAAATCCTTAATCACATGTCTTAACGATAATTAAAAAGTATAGCTACTTTTGGATATATCATAGGACTTTAATGAGCACTTGCTCTCCCCTTTGGCAATTGCTTATTAGTTCGGCAAGCATATATGCATGTTGCATAATTGGCACACAACTGGCAAGATCAAGGGAATCTTAATTAAGTTGACTTAACTCAGATTAATGAGCAAATCAACACTAACAACCATTTAAGTTCTTAAAAGAATCTAACAAATCATTTATTAAAATCACATCATTCCCTAATTGTTTTTTTCGATCCGCTCCGTTAAACTTGATCTACATATTCTTAAACCTAAACACACCAATTTTGGGGTGAGCCTGCCGTGTTTTGACCCTTCATCCACTCGCCGTAATTTTAACGGTTTCGAATGAATAGTATATATATATACATATATATATATGACACCTCGTACGTGTAAAGATTCAAGAACAAAATTCAATTAACACAAGCTCTTAAAACTTGTAAATCTAACTTTGATTTGTGGAACATTTATGTTAAAATCAAAAATTTATCACTCTATAAGATAGGAGAGAGATAGAGAGAAATAAATTATACACAGAAATTAATGCAAATCAGGAGGGGCCCATGAGCTATTCATTTCTCTTTATCTCTCTCATCTCTTATAGAGTGCTCACGGTCACTCCATAGAAAAACTCATTTATCATATATTATTTGTTCGTTCCGATGCAAGTAAAACTGATATTTATGTATTGATTCCATATGAGTGGGGTAAAGCTGCCGCCCTGGGAAATGACTAATACGTACTAATATATGTTTTCATCAAATAACATGTCTTCAATAAATACCAAGGTTTTTATTCAACTTTGTATGACTAGGTTGCTTTCATCAAATAGCATGCCTCTTTTTATAAAAATAAAGATTCCGGCACTAGATCTATCATATCAGTACCTCGTTGTGTTGTGTGGACGATATACGATCACATTCCGGCACTAGATCATATCATATTCATATCAGTGCCATGTTGTGTTGTGTGGACAATATGCAATCACTTGGCATGTCTTATTTTTATGCAACTTGACCTATGAAAATGGTAGATCCACAACTAATTAAGCATGCTTTGAGCTTAGAATGTTGATAGAGGATAATGCTAATATCCACTGTCTTTATACCTAATTTAACTTAGTAATGACATATCAAGTACTAGTTAGTACTAATAGTTTACTCATTCCTTCTAAAGTCCCTTTCTCCACTTCAAATCTAACATCTTTATGCATGGCACTCTGATGAACATGGAAAAAAGTTATACTTTTGTTACCGCCTAGGTAAAGTTGTTAGATCTAAATAAAAACTTGAGATCTAAACCATAAAGTCATGATTAATTCAAAGAGATTTACAAGAATCAAAAGAAAAGAGCGAAAACTTATACCTGAATCCATTGAGGAAAACCTGATTAGGGTTTTGATGATCTTCTAACCTTAGGGTTTCTCTAGCCAAATTTCTCTCTGGATGGGGGTGAAGAGAATTAGAGAATGTAACCCTAGATTAGGGACCATAACCTCTTATTTATAGATGTTGTATATTTGCAATTTGGTCCCTCATCAAATCACAATTACAACCTGGTATCTGCACATATAACCCCCATGATTTATTTAAATACCCATTAACCCAAATTAATTGATCACTTTAGTGGGTTATCCTGAAGGATAGCAATACACACAGATTAATCATATGTGCCCACAAATAGATTTAATTAGATTTAAATCTAACAATCTCCCACTTGGGCACCACATGATTCCTTAAATTGTGTATAACCTTATGATCTATAAATTGCTATCACTGAAAAGGTATTTCCGAACAATCTCGTCCATTGACTATATCAATATAGGATCAAAGCGGCCTTCGTCACATTTATCGTGACTCGACCCATCAATGGTCACATATACCAACACAATCAAATGACATAGATCAATCATGGATATGCAGCATGAAAATTACATGCAATGTGATCAGTACATGTCTATTTTCAACTGGTCCTCCTTTAGTGAGGTCAAAACCAAACATAATATAACAGAGTATCTTAACTGAATACTTTATTCTGATCAGACAATATAACCAAACATAAAGCACCAAAAATTACAAACTCCCACTAAATCATGATATCCTCAAATAACACCACACCCATATGAGCAGTGTGCTCATGAAAGACCTTGGGTGGCAATCCCTTAGTAAGAGGATCAGCTATCATGGAGTTTGTCCCAATGTGCTTTATGGATATCTGTCCACTCTGTACCCTTTCTTTCACAACCAGGAACTTAATGTCAATATGTTTTGACTTAGTTGAGCTCCTGTTGTTATTGGAATACATTACTGCAAATTTATTATCACAATATAACATTAGTGGTCTTTCCATATTTTCCAAAATACGTAGTCCCGTGACAAAGTTTCGCAGCCATATTCCCTGATTGGATACCTCATAACAAGCTACAAATTCTGCTACCATAGTGGAGGAAGCTACAAGTGTTTGTTTGACACTTTTCCATGATATAGCTCCTCCTGCTAACTTATAAATGTAGCCTGATGTAGACTTTCTGCTATCTTGACATCCAGCAAAATCAGAATCAGAGTACCCAATGACCTCCAGCTGTTCTGATTTTCTGTATGTGAGCATATAATCTTTTGTTTTCTGAAGATACCTCATAACCCTTTTGACTGCTATCCAATGATCCATACCAGGGTTGCTTAAGTATCTGCCTAACATCCCAATAATGTACGTAATATCAGGACGTGTACATACCTGAGCATACATTAGACTTCCTACAGCCGAAGCATAAGGAATCTTCTGCATTTCCTGAATTTCAAGGTTACCTTTAGGGCACTGATTGAGACTAAATTTGTCTCCTTTAGCCACAGGGGTGTCTCCTGGTCTGCAGTCTTGCATGCCAAACCTTTTAAGTACCTTATCGATATAGCTCTTTTGTGATAATCCAAGAATACCCCGAGAGCGATCTCGATGTATCTAGATTCCTAATATAAAAGAGGCATCCCCAAGATCTTTCATCTCAAAATTCTTTAATAGAAATCTATTGGTTTCGTGCAGCATGCCTATATCATTAGTGGCAAGCAATATGTCATCGACATACAGAACTATAAAGATATACTTACTTCCACTGAACTTGTGATATACACAGTCATCAACAATATTCATCTCAAAACCGAACGAGATAATTATTTGTTGAAACTTATGATACCATTGACGAGGAGCTTGCTTGCCCCCCTCTAGGGTCTAACAATTGGTATCAGAGCTTGGTGCTCTTTGATTTAAGGACTAACCGCCTTGCGTTAAAGATCCAAGTTATCTTATTTGTGCTAATCTAGATATGATTACTTTTATCTTGCTTGCATATTTTCACATATATATCATGAATATGAATATATTTCGTTTAGGCTATGAATCATATGTTGCTCCTAAATTCATTAATTTTTCATATGCTCAATGGGCTTCTAGATTTAAACTATTTGTTGAATCTAGAAATATCAACTTATAGAAAGTTATTGATTGTGCTTACAATGTGCCCACATTGGAGAAATCCAAGTGGAGCCATCATGATGAGAAAATGTTTTCAATGAATAAGCTTTTGTTAGAATTTTTGCTTAATGCTTTTGACTCATCCATTTCTAACAAATTTGTTCATTTTGATAGTGCCTACAAACTTTGGAAATTTATTGAAGCACATCAAGGGGACTTGGAGGCAATCCAACAAGTTTTGGAGGATTCTTCTTCCAACATCCTCAAAGAATGTTACTGTTCCCGTCTCAAAAATATTCCTTAGTGTGGGATCATAAAACTTATAGCCCCTAGAGCGTTCAGAATACCCAATAAAGTAGCTGCTAACTATTTTGGAGTCCAATTTCTTTTCATTTGACCTATAAGTCCTTGCCTCAGTTGGACATCCCCAAATATGTAAATACTTTAAAATGGGCTTTCGACCAGTCCAAAGCTCATAAGGTGTTTTAGCAACTGTTTTACTTGGTACTCTATTCAGAATGTAAGCTGCTGTCTTTAGTGCTTCTCCCCAGAGAGACTCTGGTAAAGAAGAATGAGAAATCATACTTCTTACCATATCCTTAAGTGCTTCTCCCCAGAGAGACTCTGGTAAAGAAGAATGAGAAATCATACTTCTTACCATATCCTTAAGAGTTCTGTTTCGTCTTTCAGCTACACCATGCATGCTAGGTGAACCCAGCATGGTATACTGTGGGATGATACCGCATTCCTCTAGGTATCTAGCAAATGGTCCTGAACGTTGTTCGCCTGAACCATCATATCTGCCGTAGTACTCACCACCATGATCAGATCTAACGGTTTTAATTCTTCTGTTGAGTTGATTTTCAACTTCAGCTTTATAGGTTTTGAACATGTCCAGAGACTCAGATTTTTCATGAATAAGATATGGGTACCCATAACGTGAGTAATCGTCTATGAATGATATAAAATATTGTTGACCATTCCAGGATTCCGTAGGGAATGGCCCACAAATATCCGTATGTATCAATTCTAAGACATCCGAAGATCTGTTGGCACCTAATCTTTTCACTTTGGTCTGTTTTCCCTTGATACATTCAACACATACGTCGAAGTCCGAAAAATCAAGGGAATCCAAAATGCCATCAGACACAAGACGCTCAACTCTACCTTTTGAGATATGACCTAAGCGCTTATGCCATAATGTCGCCGAATTTTCCTTATTTAATTTACGCTTAGTACCACGTGATTCCACATGCAAGGATTCATTGTAAGAAGCAATTGTATCAAGCAAATATAGGTTGTCATAAATACTCAAGTAACCGGTTCCCACAACATTTGAATTAAAAGATAAACTGAATTGACTGTTTCCAAATGAACAAGAATAACCTGATTTGTCCAATACAGAAACAGAAACCAAATTCCGTCTAAAAGACGGTACTACAAAAGTATCTTTTAAATCCAAATAATAACCAGTTCCTAACAACAACCTAAAGTGCCCAATTGCTTCCACATCTACCGATTGTCCGTCGCCCACAAAGATGTGTCTTTCAACATCACTTGGCTTTCGGTAGCTCAGGCAACCCTGCATAGAAACACTTATGTGAGTAGTAGCACCAGAGTCTAACCACCAAGTGTTTCTAGGTACTGAAGCTAAATTAACCTCAGAACAGACCAAAGCAAGGAACGTACCCTTATTATCACGCCAGGCGTGATATTTTGTACAGTCCTTCTTTACATGTCCAGGCTTCTTACAGAAGAAACAACCCTGATTATCCTTATGTTGTTTCTTCTCAACTGGACCCTTAGCAGCTTCCTTATCATTCTTCCTTTTCTTGCCCTTATCCTTAGAGGCATAGGCCAAATGAGCACTTTCTGTCTTATCTTGCTTCAACCTGTCTTCTTCTTGCACACAGTATGAAATGAGCTCATTTAGAGTCAATTTCTCCTTTTGACAGTTATAACTGACCTTAAACTGATTAAATTGTGCAGGAAGAGATAACAGAACCAGATACACCAATAACTCATCACAAAGATCGAGTTTAAGTGCCTTAAGCTTTGAAGCAATATGAGACATTTCCATAATGTACTCCCTGATATTTCCTTTGCCTTATACTTCATTGAAATCAAGTGAGCTAAGAGCGTGCTTGTTTCTACCTTATCGTTTTTCACAAAACGCTTCTCAATTTTGGCAAGGAAATCTTTAGCCTTAGTAATCCCTTCGGATTCTATGCCCCTGAAGGCTTCCGGAACGCCGCGCTTAATGATCATAAGACTCATGCGATTTGAACGCTCCCACTTCTCATACTCCTTCTTTGTATCAGGAGTGCTATCCGCATTGAGAGGTTGGGATTGTTCAATTCTTAATGCAAAGTCTAGATCCATGCAGCCAAGAACAATTAATATGTTCTCTTTCCAAACCTTGAAGTTTGTCCCATTTAGCATGGGAATTGAGTTGATGCTAGCAGAAATTGTTGTAGTAGATGCATTAGCTAAAATAAAATAAAAATGCTCACATCAATAACCATAATTAGTAATCAATAAAATTCAAATAATGACGAATCCCATCCAAGATATCTGGCATAACATTAATATCAAGTCTTTGGACAGTAATATTAACTTGTAAGTGATACTCAAGTCTTTGGACAGTAATATTAACTTGTAAGTGATACCTTGTTGCAATGATCAAACATTGACAATAATTCATGTCAAATAATAAAACTATCTTTGGATCGATTCATTATTCACATGTAAACCTTATAATTGTCACACGCTTATCATCGCAGATGTGTATACAGTCTAAATAAATATTAACTTTCCTTTGGGCCGATTAAATATTTACACGAAAGTATACACACAAACATTTCACATTCCTCATGAACAATCTACACAAGAGAGGTTACTTTGACAACTTCTTGTTTCAATTAATCAATTGGAGTGAGAGACAACCTTAATACCTTAGTGTCATAATATTTGAATTAAATAATTGATTAAAAACCAAATTAAATTTAAATTAAATTAATTTAAATTTTCATAGCTTAAATAGGGCCCATAATTTAATTGAATAAATTAAGTATATCACAGTGGACCCATGATTTAATATGAGAAGCCGAGGCTTAACCATAGTGAACACGAAGTTCGCTTGACTTCGAACGCGAGGTTCGTCTGTATTGAGTACGAGACTCATCTAAGCACGAACGCGAGGTTCGTCTGAAAATGAACGTGATGTTCAACTTGAGAACGAACGCGAGGTTCGTTTGAAAAATGAACGCGAGGTTCGACTGAAAATAAACACAGGGTTCAACTTGAGAACGAACGCGAGGTTCGTTTGAAAAATGAACGCGAGGTTTGACTGAAAACGAACGCGAGGTTCAACTTAAATTGAGCGCGAGGCTCACCTGAGAACTGAGCGTGAGGCTCACCTTAGAACTGAGCGCGAGGCTCACCTTAAAACAAACACGAGGTTCGTTTGATTTGAGCGCGATGCTCACTTGAGAACGAACGTGAAGTTCGGTTAAATTGAGCGTGTGGCTCATCTGAGAACAAACGCGAAGTTCGTTTGAAGCTTTCAAGCCTCGCCAAAATTTGAGGTCACAACCTCCTTAATTTTCGCCATGTTTTCACGCACGAATCCTTAGAGGGTTTAATCTGAAACCGCCGCCGCCATTGTTCCCGCACCCAAAGGTCGAAACCCTAGGGTTTCCTAACGCCGTCGTCGTCGTCAGAGTCGAGAGCGAGGCCGCCAGCGACACTTCACCGGCGAGGAGCACGGGAACCAACGACCAAACAAACAAGAGATACAAAAAATTTCTCGATTTTATTTCAAAATCAGATCCAGAATCGAAAAAAATAAGTTTTCTTGATCCAGATCCAAGAAAAATCGAAGAAAAAACCAAAAAATTTTAAAAAATTACTGTTCATCCGAAAAAAAAATATGTTACTGTTCATCCAGCAAATACGTTATTGTTCATCAAAAAAAATTCACCAACCGTTACTGTTCATCCGTGAACAAAACTGAATCCAAAACAATTAAGATCAAAAACCCTAATTTTAATCTTAATCTCTTAGAACAAATCAAGGTGGCTCTGATACCACTTGTTAGATCTAAATAAAAACTTGAGATCTAAACCATAAAGCCATGATTAATTCAAAGAGATTTACAAGAATCAAAAGAAAAGAGCGGAAGCTTATACCTGAATCTATTGAGAAAAACCTGATTAGGGTTTTGATGATCTTCTAACCTTAGGGTTTCTCTAGCCAAATTTCTCTCTAGATGGGGGTGAAGAGAATTAGAGAATGTAACCCTAGATTAGGGACCATAACCCCTTATTTATAGATGTTGTATATTTGCAATTTGGCCCCTCATCAAATCACAATTACAACCTGGTATCTGCACATATAACCCCATGATTTATTTAAATACTCATTAACCCAAATTAATTGATCACTTTAGTGGGTTATCCTGAAGGATAGTAATACACACAGATTAATCATATGTGTCCACAAATAGATTTAATTAGATTTAAATCCAACAAAAGTTTGATATTTTCTTTCACCTTCTAAAAGAACAAAAGAAAAGCTTTTTTTTTTGGGAGAGAAACTGTGAGGCTTAAGTCCTCCAGGATTTCATAAAAAAGATAATAATGAAACAGAACACATATCAGAAAGATACAAACTATTATGAGAACTCACATATTGTCTAAACCTTCGACGAAGAGGGGAAAAATACAAAACATCATATGAGGCCCTCATCATATGAGGCAAAGTGGCCAACCCCTTGTCAGCTCCAATGAACCAATGGCTGAAAATCTCCAACAAGTCCTTCATCGGCTCCGTGTTGCGTCATATTTTAGAAAAACAATAAGTGCCATTCGTGGTGTAAATAACTACTCGTTAAACTGAAATATCATACCTTAGAAATATCTCGTATCTACTGGGTTTGAAGTGTAGATTTAATATAACAAATTGGAGTAGAATTACTGTCTTAATATTTTTTTTAAAGAAAAATTGTAAATTGGATTAACTACGTACTTTTTTGTCAACATCTTAATATGACTGAAATAAAACAAACAGGAGGAATATTGCGGAAGCAATTCTGACGCAAAATGCTCTTATATAGAGGCTCGTGTTCCATGGATTTCTAGTCAAATCCACAGAAACAAACACCACTAAAATTTAAAAACTGAACATTAGCAATCTGATGCAAAGAATAACTCACATGGCTCTATTCACATTGAATTCTTTCAGGGGGTTAGTCACTTAGAACGTAAAATTATAACTTGGATAATATATGAGATAAAATTTTAAAGTGTTAGTCACATAGAACTAAAACTAGAATAAAATTTTACAGTGTTAGTCATCTCTAACAAAACTAAAATTGAGATAATGGTACAAAATTATCTCACTTATTTATTTTTTATATAAAAATGAGAGTTCTAGTCTCTCAAATTATTCTAAGTTTTAGCTTTGAACTAGGTGGTAAAAAACTAGAACTCATATTTATTTTGTTATTTTTTATTTTTTATATTTATTTTTTTTTCTTTATTTCTTTCCTATTATAACTATCATCGTCATTAGACCATCATTATAATAATAATTGTCAATATTTTATAGTCTTACCAAAAGTTATTTAATAGTAAAGAACATTCTTATTGTTGCGCGCAGCGGAAATTTCGACAGCACTTCGGCAGCACAACAAGAGTTAGGTCGCAATAAGAATTCTTGTTTCTCAAAGGGAACAAGAATCTGAAGCCTAATATCCCATCAAAGTGGGATATTTGCTCTTCCTCTCGTCAGCTCTAGGACTGCGCGTCGAGGAAACCTAAAAGCTATTACAAATCACACAAATAGCGATACAACCAAATTTTACGTGGTTCGGCAAATTGCCTACGTCCACGGGGTAAGGAGGGGGGAGATCTACTAGTAGAGGGAGAGATTACAACTAGGGTTTACAATCACTCACAAACTAAACCCTCAAACAAACTCTCAAATCCCTCACAATATCTCTCTACAAAAGATGCACAAAACACGAATTCACTTTTGCTCACGAACTCACGCAGCCGCAAAAACAAATCAAACCTCCTGCACTGCGCCAAGAGAAACCAAAGTCTGCCCTTGCTCCTGCAGCCGCTAAACACCTCCTCGCACAAACCCCTAGGGCAAAATCAAATGGCTATATATAGCCTGATGAAAACATGTTCGTGGGCTAGCGGTTAAAATCACGTTCGTGGGCCAGCGGTGAAACCGCGTTAAAGAAACGTGTTGAAGAAACACGTTCGTGGCGTTCACGTGGGCCACTGGTCCCCACGTATTCACACTTATAAGCAATTATCAATCAATAATTGTAAGTTTAAAATACATAAATAGTATTATATCTTTAAAATGCATAAATATATATTTCATGATTATAAAAATTTATCCCACGTTATTTTATCAAAATATCCCGCTTCACAAAATTATTCCTATTTATCTCACTAAAATATTTTACTAGCGAAAAATTATTTTATTTTAACAATTATTCTATTTTGTATGAAAATGTCTCAATTGACTAACACCCCTTCAGGAAAACTGCAGTAGGAAGAATAAAACAAAAAAAAGCTCATATAGCATACTTATAATGGAGGAGACAATAATTTTTCAATTTTGTCGAGCACCGAAATAGGCGTTTGGACTTCGCAATCTATGTGGGCCCACTACAGGATAAGGGAAATGAAAAAACAAATCAATTATGTGTAGGAAGGACTCTCTTATCGGTCTATGGATAGAATATAGGCTAAATATGAGAAAACTCCCCTCAACTTTGGATGATTATTGGATTACTCCATTTACTTTTGAAAATATCACGAAACACCTTTAAGTTCAGGGATTATCAAATAAGTCCCTTTAACTTTGAGAGTTTATTAGAAAACTCCCTTAAAATGATCGCTTTTAAGAGAGTTTTCTGATAAACTCTCAAAGTTAAAGAAGATTTTCTAATAAAAAAATGTTAAGTTACTTTTCCTTTTTTTTCCTTTTTTTTTGGAGGAGGGGGGGGGGGGTATTCCCTGTACTTAATGTATTTTTTCCTTTCTTTTCATATTTTAGAAGTTAAGCTAAGGGGTTTTTGATAATTTATGATATAAACAGCACAAAAATCCTTTATATTAGCATTCATTAAATCCAGTAGAATTTGTTAGGATGTAGTCCATATAATAGCTCTTGTTTAAGTAATAACAAAATCTTATTTGGTACTAATAATTGTTTTAGATGATATGGTGTAGGCGAAAATAGGTATACTTAGTGTACAAAGCTAAACAATATAAAAATCAGCATAAAAGCTAATTTTAGCTTGGACACATCGATGAGAGTCAGGAACCCATCGATGGGCAAGAGGTCATCGATGGTCCACATGAACAAAATGTAGATTTTTAGAATAAGATTTCAACTCATCGATGGATTATAGGAACCAATCGATGTGGGGTGCTCAGAGACCCATCAATGGTTGTGAGGCAGTGCTAAGGGACGCATCGATGGTTGTGAGCATTCGTTGATGGTTACATCAGCTGATTGCACATTTGATGATTTAATCACAATCGTCCATTGATTCCTTTCATCTCCAACTTCCAAAAGTCGTTTGAAGAAGATTGAATTGGAGTTTTGAACCCCTAGAACCTCAACGAACTCTTTCTTGTCGCTCCTATCATCTTTAGATCATCTTAACAAGGAGAGTTGTTGTTGGTTTCATCATATAACTCCTTCTTCATCAAGCTACACTTTGATTCATCGAATGACTGTTTATTAATAAAAAATGGCTATAAGATCTTTCTTATTTTCTATGTTTAAAATTATGCTTGGTGGTTTGCTTCAAACTTATTTTTATATCATACTCAAGCTGGTGTTAATTGAGGTTTGATACTAGCTAGGACTAGGTGTTACTCATTGTGGAGAGTTAGGTTAGATGATTGGTTTTGGGTATAGCGTGCGGTCTTTTGTAAGTCTATTGAATTAAATTGTGATTCAGGAGAACTCTTGGCATAGTGAGGAAGCCTCTTCGTGAGAAAGAATAGTGAATGTAGAATTATTATTCGAGCCACTTTAAAATCTTGCATGTCCTTGGTTGGTTATTTTTCGCTTTTGTTTTATCTATTCCGCTATTTATTCTATATTTTTAGTGAAAAATAGTAACAACCCTATTCCACGTCCTCTAGGCTTACATCTTAGATCGAACATATGTATGAGAGCCTCGTTACCCATTACCCATCTTTAGGATTCAAAACTTAGGCTAGAGATATCTCGTTTGACTATCGCAGCGGCTTTTCCTGAGGGATACACTATAAACCGACATCACTTTTTCATGGGCAAACTATACCTACTGGAAAGTACGTATGAAAGTCTTTTTGTTATTCACTGATTATGACGTTTGAAGTAGTATAGAAAATAGCTATAGAGAACCCACTACCATTGTAGATGAAGTTACCGTTGTCACTCCTAGAAGTGGACTGCTCAAGACAAAAAGATTTATTCTTTAAATGTGAAAACTACAAATATTATTTATTATTCTTTAACTATTAAAGAATTTAACCATGTGTCAAATTGTTCTATTGCACAAAAAATTTGGAAAACTTTGGAAGTTATATACAATGGAACTTCACAGATAAAAGAGGCGAAACTTACAATGCTTGTGAGTAAGTATAAGAATTTCAAGATGAAGGCCTCGGAGAGTATTTAGGATATGTTCACTCGATTCATGAACATAGTGAACAAATCAAAAGTTTTGGCGAAAGGAGTATGATAACAAGAACCTTGTGAGAGAAATTCTTTGTTCTCTTTGTAGGGATTGAGAATCGTGGATAACAGCTATTAAAAAATTATAAAAACTTTCTAAACTAACTCTTAAGAATCCTGTAAGGAATCTTCTCACCTATCAAGTGCGATTCAAAAGAGAGAGAGAAGGTGGTTTAGAAGATAATACCAAGAAGAAACCATTAGGTTTTAAGGCCAAAAAGAAGAAACTTTAGTCTAAAAAGAAGTTAGAGTCAAGTTAAAGTTCCAAGGATAAAAATAGTCTTATTGATCAATTGTTAAAGGTTATGAATCCTTCCTCAAATCAAAGGATGGTCGGAAATTCCTATAAGACAAACAAGATCATTATACAATAAAGGTAAATAAATATAATACTAATAATTCTGATACTGAACCAATTTGTTTTCGATGCAAGAAACACGGTCACTTAAGGAAGGATTGCTTGCTAAACAAAAAGGAATATGAAAGAAAAGGCAAAAGTTTCAAAGTAACTACAAGAAATGAGTCGGAGAGTAGCTCGAGCGATGATGATAAAAGACCACAACGTTGTCTCATGGCTAAAGATTGTAATTCGGATGAATGCAAACAAGAAAGCTCCGATAGTGAGATATTCCCTACATAAAATATTTAGTCAATTTAAAAAACTTGTTAAAAATGCAAAATTATTAAAAGATGAATTCAAGTTTAAAGAAGGTTAATACATTGTTGAGCGATAAAATTAAAGATCTTTCTTTAGTGTATACATTTAACAATACAAGTGATAATACCTCTTTTGAATACATACAATGTTCCATGTATAGAGACATAAATTGTGATTTACCAAGCAACTAGCTAAAAAATTAAGTAAAATTAAAAAAATTAGTTGCTAGGGTAAATGATCTTTTATGTGAGTTATCTTCTGAATAAAAAAAGTTTGAAACTAGATGCACTACCATAGTTTCTAAAAATAAACAACCTAAGTTTAAAAATATTAATTTGGAAAAGGTTATGAATTTTTTTATTGGGTTCTAAAAAGTTTAAATACGATCATTTCCAATCAACAATTTGCAAAACCTAAAACAATATTCATATTGAGAAAAAAATAAAAAAATTTAAAAACTTTTTTGTAAGAGAAACAATTTAACTATGTTTGCACCTACCTCAAATGCATATTCTACTATTTGTACTTTATATGGTAGTTTTAATGAATTGTTGCATGCAATATAAAGTTAAAACTGTTAAGCAGATTTGAGTACCTAAAAGCATAGTTACTAACCAACATAGATCTATATGGATACCTGAGTTATACATTTCTACTTTTCTATAGGTGTGCAGGAAGGCTAAGGAGCAAGGCAACATCAGTTTTGTTGCTCAATGAATATTCAGAAGACAAGAATATGTTCCTTAACCTACCCAAAAAGAAAAATGGATAAGAAGTTGCTAATACATGCCAAGAGGATCGCATTAAGCAAACAAGGATTTATCTCAAAGGCACAACTTGTGTAGATATTTATTTTAGCAAATCTTCTCAAAGGAATAAATAAAAGTAAATTCTACAACTCTTTCCTGTTGTATGTACATAATTTAATTTTTCTTAATTTTTTACATGATTTAATTTTTCTTTATTTTTTTCCTTTCTAGAGTTGTTTTTAGATTTTTTTTATTTTTTAATCAAAAATAAAATAAAAATTTATCTTTCTTTCTTTTTATTTTCTTTGAAAAATTAAAAAAATCTCTGGACCTGCCTATGTATTGTGAAATAGTGGTAAAGAGTTTTTATATTGTATTCATAAGTTTTTTTGGAATATATCATGAGTTTTTAAGCTTCTTTTTTGACTTGAATAATGCACACATTTATTCTTTATATGTACTGTTGTATCACAAAAATTGCTACGTAAATTACTCTCAAAAGGATGACACGTGTCTCGATTACCCGACTCAAACTTAATACACCAACCCAACCCGGGTATCACGAGTGCCTATTCTCCCTCCTTGAAGCACTTTGAGAACTAAGATAAAAGGCATCCTCACACGGGCTTTCTCAAAAGTTTGAGACAAAAGACATCCTCGCTTGGGCTCTCTCGAAGGACTGAGATGAAAGGCATCTCTACTTGGACTCAGTGACACATCTTAAACCCGGGGAAACTTATCTGCTTCATCTTCTTTAGAGACATGGGCCAGTGATCGTCACATTAAATGCATAGCTAGAGCCATCATTACCCCGTCGCTGAAGTCATAATGACTTCTCGGACCCCAGTAGCATCTTAGTCATTCTGTCACTGTCGCATTAAACACAAGGATGACTCGGATCGCTCACCCGATATGTATAAAGTGTCGGCTGACTAAGCCGACTATATGGACCCAGTCAAAATTACCCAAATATCCTTGTTGGTTCGCTATAAATAAGCAAATTGTCTTTTGCATAAAGGTACGCTATTATCTATAGAAAATTCTAAAAACTACTTCTTTTGCATACTTGTCCCCTTAAGATCATCACTAACTTGATCGTCAAGGGAGTCACTAGAGAATCTAACTCCGACCATCTAACATTTCATATTTGTGTAGAAATATTCTTCTACTCAAATTGATCAACTATCAAAAAAATTGAGGGATCCTCAGCTCTCCCAAATCCACCCTACCCGTATAATTAAATTTCTGACATAAACATGTACAAATATGCATTTATGCTAACATATAAAAAAAAGATTATATTTATTTAAAGATCCACGCTCTTATGAAATCTACTAAAAATTAAGTGTATTTGTTAAAAAATGGTAAATGCCCCACACTCGTGGATTATGTTTGTGCAAATCTCAAAGGATAGTCATTTGCTACTTAATATTTTTATATTTAGAGATGGTTTGAATCACTCGCCAAACACTATCATTCTTCCTCCTAAATCCAATACGATTGAGATGATATGGTGACACTTTGGTCTTTAGTTTTTAAGGTTAAGATAGTTCAAATCTTAGTATTGCTCATTATTCTCTTTGATATATCTGAATTTGTCCAATGAACTACTATAATTATTTTACCATTTATTTCATATATTTTACAATGAAATTTAATCATTTTGTGTGTGATTTTTAATATGATTTCTCGCGTATTCAAGTATTTTGTGATTAGATTTTTGTTGATGGTCGGGATCAAACAGTCAACCATATCCAGAAGAGGATAGGTGCGGATCCGGGGCGAGATCGGTTCCTCCGGAGTTCTCACCGGGATGAGGTAGAGGAGATTGATGAAGGAGCTGCTTCTTTCTCCGACTTTATGTATGGTTCTTGAATAGGAGGCTGAAGTCCACGTTGCACAGACAAGAAGAACTCGTAAGAGGACGGGGATCGGTCCCCCGTGGTTCATTCGACAGTTAAGTTAGTAAAAATTGAGTGGGGAAGGGGAAAGTCAGGAATCGGTGTGGTTCTTAAGGTGGCAATGTGCCGTTACAGAGGGTCTGTTATGAGTTCCCCTATGTGTATGAAGAACTGTGTATTTTTTCTTTCTTAGGGAGAGAGAGAGACAGAGAGAGAGCGAGCCAGCCTCCCTTGAGGTTAGGAGTCTACCTGTATATATGTCCGTCATGGGGATAAATGGGTCACTTCTAGCCAAGTTTAGGGAGGCAGTGGTGAAGTGCGGGCTAAGAGCCGAGTCATCCCTCTCTTTACAGGTGTCGACTGACGACTGGAGGAGAAGTCACTTTGGCACGGGAGAGTGTGTCTTCGCATTTTGCAGGAAGTGATTGAGAGCATGACAGAAGGCACACTGGCAGGTTTAATCATCCCTCGCTTTACAGGTATCGGTTGGCAACTGGAGGGGAAGTCACTTCGGTACAGAAGAGGGTGTCCTCGCATTTTCTGAAAAGTGATTGAGAGCGTGGCAGAATGCACGTGGATAGCTGACAAGTCATGGAGACCATCAAGTTAGGATCGGGATAAGGCTTATCCGAGGTGGATTGGGATGCTGACATATACTCTGGGGAAGAGGCTTGAGGCGGAGGTTATTCCTTAACTTAGTTGACAGTAGAGAATATCCATCAAGTCGTCTTCGTGAGTTGCCAAGTAAATGGTCGAGTGGACCCTTGGTGAGTCGTCTTCGACGATAGGGTCGTCTTCGATGATAGGGTCGACTGTCCCGTCTTTCGTGTTGGCATGAAAGAATATCGACTTGATGAGTCGGCGAGGTCGATGTCTCTGTTGGGCTTGGGCCACTAAGTTGATTGGGGCCTTGATTGTTAAAATGCACTCATCAGTGCTTTGCTTATACATTGTATTTCTAGTGAATGGGAACACCATAACAATTTTAATCCATTGTGCTATTTTACCATAAATATTTTATGAACCGGTATGTATTTCTCTTCCTTACACCTTTGGATGATTTTTATCTGACTTTTCAAGTATAAAGTGTAACCATTGATGTGTTTTTTATCTTTTACTAATAACAAAAGAGGGAGAAGATTTGGTGTGAAATTTAAAATTTTGATGATGTTTGCATGAGCGGAGTTTTCATCTAAATGTTTTTCAAGTGGTTTCATGTTTTTGATTTGCTTTGAAATTTTTTGAAACACTCGATGCATTATTTTAGGGGAAGTTTTTACAGAACCTATACATGTTTACATTATTTATGAATGCATGAATATAGGGGGAGCTTCGTGTATTTTTCCTTTTGCATGATTGTTTCTGCTTAGTACCAATGTTTATATATCTCAAAATATGCATATATTTAATATTTCAAATTTTAAGTTTGTTATTATCAAAATGGAGAGATTATTAGGATGTACTTCATACAATAACTCTTGTTTGAGCAATAAAAACCCCTTGTTTGATACTAATAATTATTTGATATGATGTATTACAAGCGAGAATAGGTATATGAAGTGTACATGGTGAAATAATGGGAAAATTAGCACGAAAGCTGATTTTAGCCTTGGACCCATTGATGGGCATCAGGAACACATCGATGGGAAAGAGGTCATCTATAATCTATAGGAACAAATTGTAAATTTTTAAAAGTAGGATTTTAACTCATTGATGGGTTACAGGAACCCATTGATTGTGCTTAGGGACGCATCGATGATCGTGAGCACCCATCAATGGGCATTAGGAACCCATTGATAGGCAAGAGGTCATTGAACGTCTATAGGAAAAAATTACAGATTTTCAAAAATAGGGTTTTAACTAATTGATGGATTACATGACAACGGGATGGTGCTCACAGACCCATCGATGGTCATGAGCACCCATTGATTTGTCCCTGACTTCATGTCCATATCCGGTGTCACACCCCGCTTCCCAAAATACCAAGGAATCGGGACGCGAGCAAGCCCGCGACGTATTAGACTGAGGAGAGATAAGTGCTAGACCCCATCTTCTTAATCTAATACGCTAAGCGTCTGGAAATAAATACAATGCAAAGGCACAGGTCCCCGATCACAGATAGCGAGAATATAATGAATAACACAGAACAGAAAATATACATATCACAACTGAATATCATCCCAGGCATAATATTCGGGTCAACATACCCTTATACAAGACTATCTAAAAGAAATGCTAGAAAATATAAAATACATCGATCAATAGAATGGAAGGTGCTACAAAAGTAAATGGAGGACCAATAACTAAGCTTCGGCTTCTTCTGCTCGGTCTGCAGAGCACTCCCGCGGGGAATCCTCTGGCTCCTGTACGACTCCGAACTGAAGCTGACCATCATATAAATCTGACGTACACCAGAGAAAACAGGTGTACGTCAGCGTGTATGGCACTGTTTGTTGGAAATTTGCAGTAGAAAGACAATGAAAGAAAATTTGACTTGTATTCCTCTCAAAATCAATTATAATTTGGATTCCGATTACAAAAGAGAGGAGAATGAATTTGATTCTCCCCTTTGTTTAAAACTGGGTTCTTCTTGGTGGCGATGGAGTGCCTCCTTCGATTGATTGTGTCGAACTTGCTCTCCGTTGACGATCCGCACACTTTGATTCACTGGAACGAAGTCTTCTCCTCACGATTCGACGCTGTGGAGAACTTGCGTGGCAAGTCTTAAAAAATAACTCTTAACGAGTTAATAACTCAGAGCGAGTTTATCTCTATGAAAGAGTTGATTTAAACCGAAAGTTCGGTTAATAAGCCAAGGATAAAGAAACTTCTATTGTCGACCTCTAAAGCTCCAGTCGAAGAACGAATGCTCTTCTTTGCTGCTAATCCTCAGGTCAAAAAAGCCAGCCCTTGACCGAATTTCCCTTTGTTGATGAGAGAAAATCCGATCCTTTAACTCAATTGAGTTTCTCGTATTTATAGGGGATTAAGGGGGTGTAACTGCCCCCTTAATTTGCTCCTCAATGGGCTGAGTGGGGTGTAACCGCCCCCTCTTAAACAGCTCCCTAAATCGTGGGAAAACGGTTTTGAAACCGTTCTGTTAGCGCTTTGAACGAGTCAAAACGCCAATCTGGGCGTTCTGGACCTTAACTCTGCGTCTTAGAAATGAGACGCAAAGTTGGGCGCTTGTTGGGAGTTGAAACGCACAGGCCGCATGCGTTTCAGAGATGAACTCTACGTTTTAGGCTGAAAACACAGAGTTGGGCCTGTTTTAGGCTGAAAACGCATAGGTCGTGCTGTTTTAGAGATGAACTCTGTGTTTTAGGCTAAAAACGTAGAGTTGGACCGTAACTCTGCGTTTTGATGTTATATCACAAGGATAACCTCTGTGTTTTGAGGTTATAACGCTGGTTCGACCTGTGCGTTTTGACTCTGTAATGCAGAGGCGAACCTTAGGCGGGCTTGGCGAGCTTCAAGCTAAGTCCAATTTTTCTAACGAAGTCTGGTCTTGCAGACGGACTTCAGAACATAATTTGCTACGAAGAACAAGTCATAACTTTCAAACCGTAAGTCGGAATTGGACGAATTATATATGAAAATCGGCTATCTCGACGAGACGGGGCCATCCGAACCAAGCCAAAGGCTTTGGGTCGCTTCCTCCGTTTCACCAAATTCCTTACGGTTTGAGAGATATCTGCATTCTAATATGAAGAGACCGTCAATTTGTAGTCTCTTTTGCTAGAGCTTTGCACAGATCGTCACCTTGTGACCTTCGCCTTGGCTCCTTAAAAATATGAGAGTCATCAGATTGTAACTCCTGATGTCGATTGTGAAGGCTATTGAATTGGGGCTTTCATTAGTTGTTGTGAAGGTCGTCAGATTTTAACCTTCTACGTGAAAGTCCTCAAATTGTAGCCTTCTGGAAGTCGTCAAATTGTAACTTCCGTCATCGGTGTTTGATGGGGATCAGCTATCTATTGTGATTTTTAGACAGCCTACAGAACCCCCTCCAAAGTTTTCAAAAGTTTGGATCTCAACTCTGATCCTGGAGCTGTTGATTCCTTATCATAAGGAGTTGTTCTCTGCACCCGCTTCAAAGAGATTTGACACGCAAGACCTATGAGAGGATGAGCTTCGAATAGAAACTGTAGCGACAATACAAGCCACTCATGAGCAGAAGCTCTCAAACGTCACGCCACGGCTCACATATGTTCAGCTGATGGGCCCGCAAACATTCATAGGATTTTTGGCAAACCCTCAGCCATCAACGGATTTGATAAGCCTTTACCGACTACCGTTTGAGTCGGGCTAGCATGTGAATTATCTAGGTCCGTTCCACATGTAACGTTGTGCTAAGAGAATGAACTCTCTTAGTCTTGATGCTATGATTTTGAATACATAGACTTTGTCATTTTGACGGGAAAAGACTAACCGGCAACGTGTGTTAGGCGTAGACTTATCTCTATTTAGGGATCAAGATAAAGTCCCCCATGCGTGTAAAGCATGGATTTTGGCGTTATTAATAACAACCTGCTACGATATTGAATACGTAGGCTTTGCCATTATTACAGGAATAGGCTACCCGACAGCATGTGTTAGATGCAGACTTATCTCTAATTAGGGATCGAGATAAAGTCCCCCATACGTACAAGGCATGGATTTTGGTGCTACGATATTGAATACGTAGACTTGGTCATTTTCGCGGGAACGAACCACCCGGAAGCATGTGTTAGATGCAGACTTATCTCTGTTTAGGGGTCGAGATAGATTCCCCCAGGCATGAATCCTGGTGTCTTTTTCACGGCGAAAGATTAACCGGCAACGCGTGTTAGGCGTAGACTTATCTCTAATTAGGGATCGAGATAAAGTCCCCCATGCGTGAAGGCATGGATTTTTGGTATCGTTTCTTCCTGTGTGGCTTGAAACACCGAAAGAAAGTTAGAAGTGCCAGAGGTATAGTATTAACTTGGCATGAATTTTCACCTAAAGTAAAATTCAAAAAGTTTCTTTATTATCACTAGGATAATTCCAGAAAATCTTTAATCCGCTGGGGATAATGAAAACTTGCTATTCTTGTTAAAAAAAGGATTAACAAGTTCATTAGGGGGTTGACTGTTAGAGGTGTTATGTTAACCTAACAGTATTTTATGGACCTATCGCTCTATTGAAGAGAGTCGATAAGCGGATTTTGTCAGAGGTGTAGTGTTAACGTGACAAGAAAGATATTGCTATGGAAGCAATTTTGAGAACTTATCGCTCAATTGGAGAGAGTCGATAAGTTGATTTGGTTATCGCTCTATTGACGAGAGTCGATAAGTTGATTTTGTCAGAGGTGTAGTGTTAACGTGACAGGATTTTGTTGCGATCGGAGCAACTTTGAGGACTTATCATCCTATTAACGAGGATTGATAAGTGGGCTTTGTCAGAGGTGTATTGTTAACGTGACAAGAATTTGTGTTGCAATTAGAGCAACTTTGGGGACTTATCATCCTATTGACGATGATTGATAAGTGGGTTTTGTCAGAGGTGTATTGTTAACGTGACAAGAATTTGTGTTGCAATTGGAGCAACTTTGGGGACTTATCATCCTGTTGAAGAGGATTGATAAGTGAATTTGTCAGAGGTGTATTGTTAACGTGACAAGAATTTGTTGCGATTGGAGCAACTTTGGGGACTTATCATCCTATTGACGAGGATTGATAAGTGGGTTGTCAGAGTTATCATCCTATTGACGAGGATTGATAAGTGGGTTGTCAGAGGTGTATTGTTAACGTGACAAGATTTTGTTGCGATTGGAGCAACTTTGGGGACTTATCATCCTATTGACGAGGATTAATAAGTGGGTTTTGTCAGAGGTGTATTGTTAACGTGACAAATTGGAAGTGATGCAAACTGAATGCATACTCTGTGGGGATTATGATCGTCAGAAGTGTAATGTTAACTTTACGATGTTAAAAATTCGTTACTCTTAATCCAGTGGATTCCAAGTAATCAACCCCCAGTCTTGATTAAGACTTAGCAGGGGCATAAAAGAGGTAGACAAGGCATATCACCTAGTGGGGCACTATCCATGAAGTCGGAATAGGGTCACATCACCAGGTAGGCCATTATCTGATGAGTTTGACTATCAGAGGTAACTGTTAACATGATAGTTTTGTGGTCCTGCCATCCTATTGAAGAGGATTGGCAAGTTGAGGGACTATCAGAGGTAACTGTTAACATGATAGTTTTGTGGACCTGCCATCCTATTAAAGAAGATTGGCAAGTTGATGGACTATCAGAGGTAACTGTTAACATGATAACTTTGTGGACCTGCCATCCTATTGAAGAAGATTGGCAAGTTGAGGGACTATCAGAGGTAACTGTTAACGTGATAGTTTTGTGGACCTGTCATCCTATTGAAGAGGATTGGCAAGTTGAGGGACTATCAGAGATAACTGTTAACGTGATAGTTTTGGCGGATTTCGTGATTGACAGAGGTATTTTATTGAATGTGACAACTCAGAAAATTTATTATTCATAATTCAATGAACTACAAATAAACCAACCCCCAGTCTTGGACAAGTGCAGGGGAAGAGGAGCAGACATGGCGCATCGCCTAATGGGCCACTATCTAACGAGTTTGACTATCAGAGGTAACTGTTAACGTGATAGTTGTTAGACCTGCCATCCTACTGAAGAGGATTGACTCCAGTGGCCGTAGTATCTTTCCCTTCTGACTGGGAAGAGTGAGCCTGGTCCGGTTGCTCAGGAGAAGATTAGGCTTGGTCTGATTGCTCGGACTGATCCTGCCTACTTTGTTCTTCAGCTTCGATCCTGGCAATGATTTTTTGAGCCTGGTCGCCTTGAGAGATTAGTTGTCTCCAAGAACGGCATTCTGCAACTCCTATTCGGGCTAGGAGGTCGGTTTGCAAGTTGTGTCGACAGGTCTCTACTAAGGTAGACTGTGTCATACCTGACGAACACCGGAGAGCCATGGATCGGAACCTTTTGACGAAGGCTTTGACGGACTCCCTCTTTTGCTGCTTGGTGGTGAGAAGGGTATGAATGGAGACTTCTGTATCCTCTTCAAAGAATCTTGATAGGAAGAGTCTGAGACTTCTGTATCCTCTTCAAAGAATCTTGATAGGAAGAGTCTCTCTAGATCTGTCCACTTTTGGATATATCCCACGGGAAGTTTCCTGAACCATTCAAAGGCAATTCCCCTGAGGGTGCCAATAAACAATCGAGCCAGTATGGCATCGTTTGATATTACATTTCCAGTCTGTGACTTGAAATGATAAATATGTTGGTTCGGTGATCCCGTGCTGTCAAAAGTTTGTAGCGTCGGGACCTCGAACTTTGGAGGATAATGGGTTGCATCCCATTTGGCAGGATAGGGCCTGATAACTTCCTCATCTTGGAGCTCGCTTCTTTTAGCAATGGCTTTGAGGCGGGCTTCCAATTCTTCCATTTTGGCAGACTGAAGATTCTGCTCGTTCTCCGTCTCTCTTCCTTCATCAGAGGAAGATTCCAGGCTGTGGGCTTCTTGGTCAGAAGCCGCATCATCAACCACTTTTCCCTTCCCTTTGCTTGTGTGAGGTTGGGATGGAGACGCTTTTCCTCTCCGGGAAGATTCTTGCCTAAGCGTCGAATATGTCTCCTGAGATTTGACCTTGTCTGCGACGATTTGAGTCAACATGGCCATGAGTTCATTGATGGCCTCCTGCTGTGATTTCAGCATGGCCTCCTGTTCATCAAGTCTCTTTGAAAGGTCTTCAGAATGTTCTGCCATGTAGGCGAAGCTCTCATGCCCAACGAAAGAGCTTAATGATTGGGACTCCGCAATGGCTGAGTGTTCGTCATCGGAATTAGTTCCTCTAGCTAAACTTCGATAGTTGATAAGAGGAATGGCTCCTGTTCGAGTCCGAGTACGTTGATAGATTCCTTCAAACTCATTAGTGATTTCTCTAACTCTTGGAGAACGATCTGTCTCTGACTCGTCAGAACTAAGGGTTGATGATCTCCCTCTACCAACCATGTTGGAAGTGACTCCAAGGTATTCATCCTCTAAAGTCTTCTTTCTGTGAGGATGTCGTCGATTATTGAGCAAAACGACATTCGTCGGTATCGACAGCAATTCCCGCAAGTCAGCGACTTGGGATGAACCTCTCACGGAGCGTGAGGGTAAAGATGGAACCCCCTGTCCGTTAAAGGATGGGACTGGTTCTTGGAAAACATGAATTTTAAATCCATGTTGATCATTTTGAACACGACGAATCACATCGTGTTCCAAAGAAGGAACATGAGGGTCGTGTTTAGCTTGATTAACGTAAGACCAAAGTCTGCGTTTTGCTAGTGAAACACAGTCCTGCAATCTGCGTTCGGATTATGAAACGCACTCCTGAGAGCTGCGTTCAGTTTGTGGAACGCACTCCGGAGAGTTGCGTTTTGGTTCCGGGACGCACTCATGAGAGTTGCGTTCAGCCAGATCAACACAGGTTTGATTTCTGCGTTTAAATATTAGAACGCACTCCTGAGAGTTGCGTTCAGTTTGTGAAACGCACTCCTGAGAGTTGTGTTTTGGTTCTGGGACGCACTCTTGAGAGTTGCATTCAGCCAGATCAACGCAGGTTTGATGTCTACGTTTAGATGTTGGAACACGCCTCTGAAGGTTGCGTTCTATCTGGAAAATGCACACCTGAGGGTTGCGTTTAGCTTGGCTTATGCAGAGCTCATGTTGAGGCTCACAAACGCGGAGTTCGCGTTGATTGGAGAATCAGCTCTGGAGTCGTGCCAAAGTCGAGACTTCTCCTTTAGGGAGGGGACTGTATGAACAGTGCAACCCCCTTTTTGGAGTTGTGCCGAAGTCGAGTCTTCTCCTTTAGAGAGGGGACTGTATGAACAGTGCAACCCCCATGGCAGATAGTCTTTAGATGAGGTGGCTACAACTGGAGCTTTAGTCTCCTCGAAAACTTTGTGGATCTTGCGTATAGCCTTGGGGCTAAGGGATCCGGAGGAGATGGCCTCCTCGTACTTGGCTTGATCAAACTCGATAATCAGAGTTTCAACGGTCGTTCCAGTGAGATGAACGTCGGATTGCACCACCACTTCTTCATCAGAGAAGCTAGTCCCCAGCGGAGTCGCCATCTTTTGTTTGTTGGAAATTTGTAGTAAAAAGACAATGAAAGAAAATTTGACTTGTATTCCTCTCAAAATCAATTACAATTTGGATTACGATTACAAAAGAGAGGAGAATGAATTTGATTCTCCCATTTGTTTAAAACTGGGTTCTTCTTGGTGGCGATGGAGTGCCTCCTTCGATTGATTGTGTCGAACTTGCTCTCCGTTGACGATCCGCACGCTTTGATTCACTGGAACGAAGTCTTCTCCTCACGATTCGACGCTATGGAGAACTTGCGTGGCAAGTCTTAAAAAATAACTCTTAACGAGTTAATAACTCAGAGCGAGTTTATCTCTATGAAAGAGTTGATTTAAACCAAAAGTTCGGTTAATAAGCCAAGGATAAAGAAGCTCCTGTTGTCGACCTCTAAAGCTCCAGTCGAAGAACGAATGCTCTTCTTTGCTGCCAATCCTCAGGTCAAAAAAGCCAGCCCTTGACCGAATTTCCCTTTGTTGATGAGAGAAAATCTAATCCTTTAACTCAATTGAGTTTCTCGTATTTATAGGGGATTAAGGGGGTGTAACTGCCCCCTTAATTTACTCCTCAATGGGCTGAGTGGGGTGTAACCGCCCCCTCTTAAACAGCTCCCTAAATCGTGGGAAAACAGTTTTGAAACCGTTCTGTTAGCGCTTTGAACGAGTCAAAACGCCAATCTGGGCGTTCTGGACCTTAACTCTGCGTCTTAGAAATGAGACGCAGAGTTGGGCATGTTTTAGGCTGAAAACGCATAGGTCGTGCTGTTTTAGAGATGAACTCTGCGTTTTAGGCTGAAAACGTAGAGTTGGGCCGTAACTCTGCGTTTTGATGTTATATCACAAGGATAACCTCTGCGTTTTGAGGTTATAACGCTGGTTCGACCTGTGCGTTTTGACTCTGTAATGCAGAGGCGAATCTTAGGTGGGCTTGGCGAGCTTCAAGCTAAGTCCAATGTTCTGACGAAGTCCGGTCTTGCAGACGGACTTCAGAACATAATTTGCTACGAAGAACAGGTCATAACTTTCAAACCGTAAGTCGGAATTAGACGAATTATATATGAAAATCGGCTATCTCGACGAGACGGGGTCATCCGAACCAAGCCAAAGGCTTTGGTTCGCTTCCTCCGTTTCGCCAAATTCCTTACGGTTTGAGAGATATCTGCATTCTAATATGAAGAGACCGTCAATTTGTAGTCTCTTTTGCTAGAGCTTTGCACAGATCGTCACCTTGTGACCTTCGCCTTGGCTCCTTGAAAATATGAGAGTCATCAGATTGTAAATCCTGATGTCGATTGTGAAGGCTGTTGAATTGGGGCTTTCATTAGTTGTTGTGAAGGTCGTCAGATTGTAACCTTCTACGTGAAAGTCCTCAAATTGTAGCCTTCTGGAAGTCGTCAGATTGTAACTTCTGTCATCGGTGTTTGATGGGGATCAGCTATCTATTGTGATTTTTAGACAGCCTACAGGCACACGGTAAGATCCCAAAAGGAAGAATAGAACGGTCGTACGACCAATGCAATAATGGTAATAACAATGGAAACATGCAACTGAAATACTAATAATCTAAATATAATTTACTACTAGAATAGAATAATCATAATAAATCCAAGGAAATCAACCAAGTAACAAGTCGATCATGCAGCTAACGATCAGAATAATCATCCAAGTACATGGTCATACACTAGCTGGGATTAATGCTTAAAGATCTACAACTCGAGACGTAGTACGTCGAGCGAAATAATCCAAACAAGGAAACCCTCATGTATATACCATAGTCTCAAATTGTAAATAATTAAATATTAATCCTGATCTATGTATGAAAAGAAATATAACTGGTCTGTATCTCACAATAACTCATAATCATCCGAGTAACGATGTCATGTAACTAGCCATTCTATAACAGGCCACTGATACATATCTCACATAGAGTCAACGTTCCTGTCATCGGATAACTGACTGTTCACAAATCCCCTACGTGCATCCAATCCCGCTACACATGCGGCCTAGAGGACTACACGCAAATCGTTTCTGCCTGGTCCAAACTTCAAACAGAACCCGGGTGACGAAATAAATTTCCCACTGACCAAAGTGATGTACACACTTTACTTTAGCCCTACAAACCAACCCAAGTGGTGACACCAACCACTGGCGCGAGCCTGGAAGATACATCAACAGCCTTATCCGATCACATGAACCATGACTTTCTCACCCCAACTCTTCTTGTTTTGCTAAGTCAACATACACATGTCTCTAGGTCTGGTACACAACACGTAGGGCCACTAAAGTCATAACTACTACGGTTCTCAATCAAGCAATGCAACTGATCATGAGCAATAAGATCATAGCATATTAGATAATCAAAATTAAGAATTTAAATCATAAAATTGTTCTAAATTAATCTTCTAAAATAATAAAGTTATTTACTTAAAATAATTCCTTTTACAATTTAAATTCTTTAATTTAATTTCAAAATAATCCATTTTTTCCAAAATAAGTTCTTTTCTCATTATAATAATTCTAAAAATAATCTTTTAAAATAATAAATTCATAAATTCAAAAATAACCTTTTTATAAGATAAATTCTCATTATTTTTAAAATAGTCTATTTTCCAAAAATAATTTCCTTTTTTAAAATATTTATCATTCTAAATGATTTCTTCCACAAGATAAATTCTAAAAAATTATTATAATTATTCTAAAATGATTCTTTTCCCAAAATAATTCCTTTTAAATTATTATAATTTTTCTAAAATGATTTCGTTCTAAAATAAATTCTTTTTCATTAATATAATTATTCAAAAAATGATTCCGCTACCGAAATAAATTCTTTTAATTTGTCATAATTATTCTGAAAATACTAATTATCATATTATTATGATTTATCTAATATTACTCATCAAACAATCTCATATAGATAATTATTAACAGATATAAAATTACAGATAATTCTTAATAAATACAAAATTCAGATCTGAGCAAGTAGGATCTTGCCTTGGGTATATCGTGGACCGTAAGGGGGGTCATCGGGGTGGTTGCACAGTGTTATGACGGGTTTCGCGGAATCGACGGCTAAAATTACAATTAGAGTGTTAATGCGATGTGCGATATTCAAACGAGTATAACGAGGTGTAGATAGGGAGCCCAAGTGAAAGAAATATACTGTACGATAGACAACACGAAGGGCTACGCACTGGCGAAGGAATCGACGGAAACGGAACTCGGAGTTGGCCGGAAAAACGGGCGCGAAGTAGCTCCGATCTATAGTTTTCTGGCAGCGAAACCTCCAGCAGATTCGGCTCGCTGGCGCCGGGTGGCCAAGGTGGCGGGAGGAGGTCGTGGTGCAGTCGGGATGAGGTGGAGGAGTCGACGCTGAGAAGCTGGGCTGCTCGCGAGAACGAAGTGAGGAGCGGGATGGAAAAAGAAGAAAAACAAAGAAAAAAAAAAAAAAGAAAAAAAAAAAAAAAAAAAAAAAAAAAGAAAAAAAAAAAACAAAAAAAAAAAAAAAAAAAAAAAAACAAAAAAAAAAAAATAAAAAAAAATGGTCGGCGGGCTGTTTTGAGAGGTTAGGGCGTCGAGGGCGAGGGCGGTGCTGCAAGGCGTCGCGCGATGGACTGGCGGCGGACTTGGGCGGCTCGCCGGTCAGCATCGGAGCTCGGCGGCGAGCTAGCGGGGTGAGGGGACTCGAGGGGAAGGAATAGGGCGGAGGACGAATATCGCGGTGTGCGCCGGCGTGGAGTTTTGGGACCGGTGTTTTGACGGTGGGATGAGAAAGGAAGGAGGGGGGGCTGTGGCGGCTCTGTGGGTCGGGTTGAAGGTGGGCTGCTGTGAGTTTGGGAGACAAGGGAATGCGGCGAGTGTCTGAGGCTGGAGGTAGCAAGAGGGGCGTAGGGCGTGGAAGGTCGGTGGGTCGAGCTGTGGGGTTGTTGGTTTATATGACGAGGACGCGAGGAAGAGAGTGTGTGAATGATTGAGAGAGAGAGAGAGAGATGCGCGTGGGATTAAAATAAGAGGGGGAGACAGAGTTAAGTGGGGTGCGGAAATTGGGGAGGAATCTAGGGGAGGTGGGGGTAGGAGAGAGAGAATGAATTATTGGAGAGAGAGGGGCTGATACGAAGGAACCAGGGGAAAGTCAGATAATAGATTGACTGTCGTGCTGATTAGCTGATAGCTATAAATAGAGATAGGGGATAAAGATACAGGCTAAAAATATAATACAAGATAATTAATAACAATAATAATAATAACAATAATAATAATAAATAATCAATATTAATTTTAAAAAGTTTTCACTGTAAGAATATAATTTATAATTAGCAAAATCATTAAATAAATATAAATTTGGATTTTTAAATTATAAAAAATTCTAGAAAATTAGAGAAAATACAAATACTCTTTTAGAAAATAAAATTTTAATATTTAAATGCTAGAAAATTATTTAAACCAGTATTAAAAATTTACGGTTATTACATCCGGCCTAATTTAGATTTCATATTTCCATCAACATTTAGGTCCCATCCTTACATCTCGAACACAAACTCATCAAAAAATTACAAGGTTGACGGCCCATGTCCCTTGTGGAGGAAATCTAGTTGTCCAATTGACCTAAGCCCTCACATCAACATGAGCAATAATGTTGCCTTCAAGATTGTGGTTGGAAGACATTTTCGATATGTAGCTCTTGTTTTAAGGTTGGTTGTCATTGAATAAGTACAAATAGGAGGTCTAGCCACGAGTACACAAGTTCTAGCATTAATATATTGGAAAATTATATACGAGAATAGCCTCATTTTGAAAAGAATAATGTAATAAGCGGTATTAGAATTCAGACCGTGATATTGGATGAATGAAATCTAATATGAAGTTTGATAGTGTAGGATAGTGGATCAAGGTTTAATTTGTTGGGAAAACAAGAATAAAAATAGATCTAAAAATAAACAGTACAAACCACACAAGAATGAAAGATTAGAGCAGAGTGTTATTAAAAACATTTCAAATAGACTTCAAGCTCGAGATACTTTATTAAATTACCGAATTGCTCTCTAAACAGAGGACTGACCGTGAAGAAATTATGCCCCACCTATGGTAGCGTTGGGTCTGCACAATACTCATGAGGATGTGACAACAGTAGTCCAAAGAATCGCTCTCTTCCATTGAACACCTCGACTACAACTTCTGTTCGCCAGAATCTTCAGTACTAACAGTTTATAAAATTGTAAAAAGACAAGAAAATAATTCATTTTGTGTGTTTCAAATGAATAGAGTACTCCCTTTTATAGGGTTTATGAGAGCTAAATAGTTAGACAAAACTTTGAATGCCAATTATTATAACGTTTGTAACGCCTGGAATAACTATCATTCAAACCTTGTAATATTTGTAATGTTTGAAACTTTTATGCTGGTTTAAAGACAGCACATGCAAAAGGAGCACAAGCCCATGCACACGAGCCCACACACATGCTCGTGTCTGCTCACTCGTGCCCGCTTGCTCGCACGCTCGCTTATATGCCAACATAAATGTACAATTCTAGCACATTCGTTATACCAAATATAACACGTATGCTAATTTGGACTAACTAAATACATTCAATTAGTCAATGTAGGACTAAAACTTACATATTACTAATTAAACATATTTTAAATTTTATCTATAGAATCTAGCCATAATGGCATCTTTCCATAAAGTTCCTCTTCATATATATCATCGATCCTCCACAATTCCATAACTGAAAGTAAAGAAGACTATACATATCATGCTTTTGGAGAAGGTATCTTCCGATTTGAGCCTTCTCTATAGTTATGCAAATTTATCACCACAAGCACGAAGTGAAACTAAGTCTTGAACTTGAACCTTTGATGTGGTGATATTCATTGGTAATAACATGATATATTCTACAATAACAATCTTTAGGTTTGATGCATTATGGCTATGCGTCATTCTCCTTTTCATGAACATTTTTAAGGAATAACCTACTTCCTTTATCGGCCACATAATTATGTTCACATAGTTGTCCATCTCTAGGGATACACTGTTTGCATCTCGTCTTAAAGACTTCATCTCATTCAGAGTCAAAACACTCTTACTATACTAGCAGTTAACAATACCTTCCAGGTATACGTGATGATAGACTCAGATACAACATATCAATCTATGATTAGGTATTCAACTCATACAATAGCTTGTTATTACCACATTGAAACTACTTTGTGGGATCTCCACTTAGATAGGTTGGGTTGCTACCGTCGATGAGTTAGGTAATGGTTTCAGTCCCATCACCAACCTGGGCTTAAGAACAAATGACAACTTAATTTCTTTTGTAAAGGGGTCTACTGTGTTGTCCTTGGACTTGATAAGGTCCACAATAATTACCCCTTCATCAACAAACTTTTTCACGGTCTTTATTCATACTTGGATACGACCTCGAGTTTTGTGGTTATACTTTAAACTTTTAATCCTTGTGATTGTGGTCATATTGTCACAATGCACAGAGATTGTAGGAATAGGCTTACTGATCATGGGTAGCTCGGACATAAGTCCCTTAAGCCATTCAGCTTCTAAACCAGTAGTGTCCAAAGCACATAGCTTTGCCTCAAAAGTAGACCAAGATAAAATGGTCTGTTTGACAGATCTCCAGGCGATTACGCAACCACCCAAGGTAAATGCATGCCCTGTACAACTATTGCTATCTGAAGCTATAACAATCCAGCTAGCATCACTGTACCCCTCCAGAACAGGAGGGAATCTATCGTAATGCAACGCAAGGGATATAGTTCCCTTGAGACACGGAAGTCTCCTATCCAAGGCCTCCCAATAAGCCCTACTTGGATAGCTAGTGTATCTGCTTAATTTAGAAACCGAGTAAGAAATATCTAGTTTTGTACAATTTGCAAGATACATCAAGCTTCCAATGGTCTGCGAATATTTTAATTAAGATACAGAGAATTCACTTACATTCTTGTAAAGAGTTACCGAAGGATTATATGGAGTTCTAACGGGTTTGCAATTCTTATAGCTAAATTTCCCAATAATATAGTGAGATTGAGAAATAGCTATGCCATCAGCTGATCTAATCAGTTTTAGGCCAAGAATCACGTTAGCGACTTTCATGTCCTTCATATCAAACTTACTACTAAGAAGAACTTAGTCTCATATGTTTGACTCAAATAATAGAATATCATCAACATAAATGCATAGAAGAATACATGAATCACCTCTAACTTTGCTATAAACACACTTATCAGACTCAATCATTTTGAAACCAAAATCAATGATAATCATATCAAACCTTTTATGCCATTGTTTAGGAGCTTGTTTAAGTTTGTATAGAGACTTCACAAGTTTATAAACTTTTTTTTCATTGTCTGGTGCTATAAATCCCTTAGGCTGATCCATATAAATCTCTTCTTCAAGGAAACCATAAAGAAAAGTAGTTTTCACATCCATCTGGTATATTGTAAAATCATATATAGAAGTTAATACAATAAGCATTCTGATCGTAGTCATTCGGACAACTGGAGAGTATGTGCCAGAGTAATCAATTCCTTCAACTTGTTTGAACCTCTTAGCAACAAGTCTGACCTTGAACTTTTCTACAATTCCATATGTTTTCATTTTCCTTTTAAAAATTCATTTAGACCAAATTATCTTGCACCTAGGAGGAAGATCAACTAATTCTCATGTCCCATTAGAGATAATAGAATCCATTTCACATTTGACAGCATCCTTTCACTACTTAGCCTTTTTTGAGCTCATAGCAGATCTGTAGGAAGTAGGATCCTCCTCGATATTGTAAGTGACAATGTTACTTCTAAAATCCTTGACAATTATTGCTCTCTCACTCCTTCTAGGTTCATCTAAATCATTTGAACTCTCATATTTAGATTTAGAATTATCTGCCTCCACATTTGTCATCCTTTCCACATGATCAGGAATGAAAGTTGAGACAGATACATGATTTTTATTAGAAATATTTTGAGGCGTTCTAGTTTTTATAGGGAAAACATCCTCAAAAAAAGTTGCATCATGAAATTCAACAATTTTTTTAACATCTATGACAGGGATTTCAGATTTGATCACTAAGAATCTCAAAGTATAAGTGTTTTCTACATAATCTAAAAAGATAGAGTCTACTGTCTTAGGACCTAGCTTCTTCCTCTTGTGTTATGGGATTAATACATTTCCAAGACACCATCACACTGTAAGGTATTTTAAGCTTGTCTTTTGACTTCTTCAAAGTTCAAATGGACTACTTTCCTTATGTTTCTGAAGGACTCTATTCAGAATATAGCAAGTCGTATTCAAAGTCTCTCTCCAAATATATTTAGAAAGTCCGGAGCTTTCAAATAAACTATTAATCATATCTTTTTAAGTTTTATTTTTTTGTTCTGCTACACCATTAGACTGAGGAGAAGAAGGAGCAGTTTTCTCATGCACTATGCCAAAAGATTAACATAGAAGAGTAAACTAATTCGATGTATATGCTCCTCCTCTATCAGATCTTAACTTTTTAAATTTCTTGCCAATTTGAGTTTCAGCTATATTTTTAAAAATGATAAAATTTTCATGAGCCTCATCTCTAGTTTTAAGCAAGTAAACATAACAATATTTGCTCTAGTCATTTATAAAGATGATAAAATATTTCGTCATGCCTTTAGTCAAAACGCCATTAAACTCACAAAGGTCAGTATGAACTAAATCAAGTAACTTAAAATATCAACAGAATGAAAAGACTTTCCTGTTTGTTTAGTTGTTACACATACTTGACACTTTTTACTATGATCTAAATTTTGGAATCATATTAAGATTCATCATTCTTTTTACAGAATTAAAATTAACATGACCAAGATGTTTATGCCAAATATCAGATGATTTAATATTGTTACTAACAGGATAATCAGAAACACAAATCTTAATTGATTAAAAAAAATAGGTTTTGCTCTAACCTTATGCATTCCATCAGAATCATAGCCCTTAAAAATAAAAGATCCTGAATGCAACATAACTACTTTATTACATTCAAAAGAAAACTCATAACCCTCCCTAGTTAGACATGAACCACTGATAATGTTGCATCAAACTATAGGAACGTGATGCACCCTGTGTAATGATAGAACTCGCTCTGAAGAGAACTTTAGGTCTACTCGTCCATACACTAACACTTTAGATGCAGCTTGGTTCCCCATCTTCACCGTTTTCTATTTGCTGGCTGATAAGACACAAACAAAATTTTATCAACACAAACATGTACATTCGCACCGATGTCTATCAACCATTCATTTGGTTTATAAATAGATAGTAACTCGTGGTTAATAGAGACATACCCTTCGATGGATACAGCAGACTCAGTCATAACTATCACGCCCCAGGCTCACTAGCCTGTTGGCACGTGCAAGCCATAGGTCCATAGAGAGCAACTCGTGGGTTGACTAAATCCACTGTCAAAATGTTAGCACTAGTTGTTCTTGGGCTTTAGGTTTTTTTCTATTTAAATCACTAATATTTCTTCACATTAGTCTATGTAGGACTAAAGTAGGGGTGTCATAATCACCCTACCTTACAAAGACAACGTTATCGTCGTCATGACATAACTATTGACACATCCCAGTATCACTGTCAGGCGATATGAACTCTAGAGGTGGCTCCTACGGGCTCTAGAGGTAGCTCCCACCGTATCCACGTGGTGTAACACTTAGCCCCGTATAGCACTTAGCTCCACACTTTTGATTGGTAACTACTCTGATACCATTTATCACGCCCCAGACCCATGGACCTGTTGGTGTGTGCAAGCCGTAGGACCCACCAAGAGCACCTCGATGTTGGCTTAAATCCACCGTCAAAATGCTAACACTAGTTGTTTTTGAGCCCTTCTCTATTTAAGCCACTAATATTTTTTTTTCACATTAGTCCATGTAGGACTAAAGTAGGGGTGTCACAATAACTATGTTAACCTGAAGCACACTAGTAGACCCTGGATTGGATTTAGCTTTCTTTGTAGGACAAGCTTTAGCCTAATGTCCAATTTGTCCACAATTCCAATTTGACTTTTGAATCATCAGGTTTGCCATTAGGTTTGTTTTTAAAAAAATTCCTAGAAGTTATAACATTTGCTTTAGGTTGGTGCTCAACAGTCATGATATTTTTTTTGATTCTTATGCTCTTCCTCAATAGCTATTGCAATCATCAAGTCATCAAGATTTATTTTTTTCCTTTAGATGCTTGAGAGACATACCAAAAGTCTCCCAAGGATGAGGAAATTTCTCGATAATTGTCACAACCTAAAATTTTTCAGAAAGCTCCATTTCGGCTTCTCAAAGAGCATGAAGAATGAGCAGAAGTTCATATTCTTGTTCTGTTACAGATTTATCCTTGACCATTTGAAACTTTAAGAACTTGGACACAAAATATTTTCCAAGATCGAGGTCTTTAGTATTATATTTTGTTATGGTAATTTATCATCTAAAGATAAAAATACCAAAAGATTGTCTGCATGGGCTAAAAGCCATGGTCCAAACCAGCTTAGAGGCTCAAAAGCCCAGCCAAGGGCAAGTCTATCGGCAAGTAAAGCAGACGAGTCACTTTTGACTAAGGATCATCATTACTGACTCGAAGTGCGGGACCAGTCGGTCCCTCGTAATCAAGACGACTCATCAAGCAGACGTCTCGACTATACACTCGACCCGAGTCTCACTAGCTCAGCTATCGATTCGGGAAATCACGAAGACAACTCACGAACCGACTCGCCTCTACTAAGGGGATAAGATCCAGCTAAGTTCACCTCAGATGTCAATCAACGTAACAGCACTGATCAGTCCCATCAAGATCTCTGCTCTGACAAATCCCCTGCACAAGCCGCTTATTCTACTCACAAGTCACTTCTCTGGGATCACCATGATGCTTTTTTGGGCTCGAATGACTTCCCCTCTAATCACCAACCGCCATCTGGAGAGGGAAGGATGACCGAATAACGATCATATCTTCTGTCCTGCCTCATTCGTCAAATCCAGGATACTAAGAGGACATCTCTCTCCTACATTCGAATGACTTCCCTTCCAATCGCCAATCGACACTTGGAAGGAGAAAGATGACTCAGCCTCCAGCTCACCCCTCAACCACCTCCTGTGCATAGTCAAAGCCGAAGGGTCAAACTCCCAGAGTCGATGGACTATAAAAGGAGGGAAATAAGGTAAAAAGAGGGAGGATTCTTTTCGACTACTTCTTGAAAAAAGCTCTGAATCTTCTTTTTTACATAAGAAGAAAATTTAATAACTCCATAGGAGGAACCCCCTGCAAGGACTTCAATGGCCCAGGGACCTCTCAATAAACCCTCCTCAAGCTCATCGGCTCACTTGACCGTCGGAGGTACCACGGGAGAAATTAACCCTGTACTCCTGCGATTCTTACATGTGCAGGCTATCAGTCCACCCCGCGCGCTCAGAATCGGGCGTAGAGTCGGAGGAGGAGTCGGCCCCATCTCTTATTCCCCCAACCTTCGTCATCAACGGAAGACCCTCTTCGACTGTGTGTTCACGGACATCAACATATTTTTTTATCTAGTTCATCCCATAGTGCCTTTGTAGTGGCCAAAGAAAAACAATAGACATTAAAGAGCATGTTGGACATTGCCAACAAAATACATCCTCTGGCTATTTGACCCTTCTCTGCTCACTGTCCAATTTTATCTGCACTATTAGGATCTTTTTCATCGAGTTTTGGGCAATCTGTTGGTGTTATTGCCCATAGCCCCTTAGTTGTCAGCCAAATCTTCATATGTCGCTGCCAACGTTTGAAGAACTGACTTGTGAACTTTTCTGATATCCAGCATGTCCATTTTAGGGGCAAAGGCACCTGAACCAACTCGTAAAATAAAAGACATCACTCCAGATAATATGAATTTCTTCAAGATTATTAGGAAAAACAAGAATAAAAATATATCCAAAAATAAATAGAACAAAACACACATGAATGAAAGATAAGGGCAGAGTGTTGTTAAAAACATTTCAAATAGACTTCAAGTTCAAGATACTTTATAAAATTGCCAAATCACCCTCTAAATAGAGGACTGACCATGAAAAAATTATGCCCCATTTATGGTGTCATTAGGTCTGCATAATACTTTTGAGGATGAGATGGCAGCAGCCCAAAAAAGTGCTCCGTTCCATTGAACACCTTGACGACTACACAATACTTCTGAGGATGAGCCCGCACACACGAGCTCGCGCGCACGTGCCCGCTTGCTTATATACCAACATAAATGTACAATTCTAATACCTTTGTTATACAAAATATAACATGTATATTAATTTGAACTAACTAAAATGGATTCAGTTAGTCAATGTTGGACTAAAACTCACATACTACTAAGTAAACACGTTTTAATTTTCATCTATGGGATCAAACCATATAAATGGTATCTTTCCATAAAATTCCTACATTATTCATTTATATCATCATGTTTTACTAAACGGAGTCCATGGAATATAAATATGTGATGAATGTTGCAGATTCATACGTGAGTAGAATCATATCGGAAACAAAAATATTTAAAAAAACAACACTTAAAAATTGAACAAACGAATAATAACTTGAGTTTTGAAATGATTTTATTTTCTATCTTCGCTAGTCATCTAATTTTGTGAGTGGCTCAATTTCTCTCCAAAATATATCTAGGATACATTATATATTTTTGGGGTGACAAGTTAGCAAAGCAAAAGCTAGTTAAAGAAATAAGGGAACATGATGGTGAAAGGAGAGGGATACGAGAATCTTTGTAGGCGATGTGTTTGCTCTATCTCATTATCTTCTTTGTCCTCATATTCCTTGTTTATGATATCTCATGTCATATCTTAAATTATCTTTTAGCTCGTGTAAAGGTGGTGAACACGGCGACGAACAGCTCAGGAAAAATCAGCACAGAGACAGTTTTCAGGCTGTCCGGTCGACCGCGAGTCAACTGTCGACCAGAAACGTGCATAGGTCGAAGACAGATTCTGAAGTTGGAGACGGTCGACCGTCGCAGTCGACCGTCGTAGTCGACCGCCAGGGAACGGTCAACCGTCACGGTCGACCGCCAAACCCTATAGTCGATTTATGTCTTTGTCGTTCCTAGGTGGTCGACCGCAACGAATTTGACGGTCGACCGCCAGTCGGGTCTAAGTCAAGTTTTGGTTTCCTGACCCGTTTTGTTTTGAGTTGGTATATAATCCTAAACCTAATTAATTAGGGTTAAGCAATGATAATTTGAGCAGACTTTTGAGAGAGGATTGTGCATCCTTTGTGGGAGGATTTGTGAGAGATCTAGAAAGCTTTGTTCTAGAGTTTATTGGTGAGATTTTTAAGCCTATTCGTATTCTCTTGATTTCTAATAGTAAGAACTCCCCCCTCCTCATGAAGAATGAGCAGAAGTTCATATTCTTGTTCTGTTACAGATTTATCCTTGACCATTTGAAACTTTAAGAACTTGGACACAAAATATTTTCCAAGATCGAGGTCTTTAGTATTATATTTTGTTATGGTAATTTATCATCTAAAGATAAAAATACCAAAAGATTGTCTGCATGGGCTAAAAGCCATGGTCCAAACCAGCTTAGAGGCTCAAAAGCCCAGCCAAGGGCAAGTCTATCGGCAAGTAAAGCAGACGAGTCACTTTTGACTAAGGATCATCATTACTGACTCGAAGTGCGGGACCAGTCGGTCCCTCGTAATCAAGACGACTCATCAAGCAGACGTCTCGACTATACACTCGACCCGAGTCTCACTAGCTCAGCTATCGATTCGGGAAATCACGAAGACAACTCACGAACCGACTCGCCTCTACTAAGGGGATAAGATCCAGCTAAGTTCACCTCAGATGTCAATCAACGTAACAGCACTGATCAGTCCCATCAAGATCTCTGCTCTGACAAATCCCCTGCACAAGCCGCTTATTCTACTCACAAGTCACTTCTCTGGGATCACCATGATGCTTTTTTGGGCTCGAATGACTTCCCCTCTAATCACCAACCGCCATCTGGAGAGGGAAGGATGACCGAATAACGATCATATCTTCTGTCCTGCCTCATTCGTCAAATCCAGGATACTAAGAGGACATCTCTCTCCTACATTCGAATGACTTCCCTTCCAATCGCCAATCGACACTTGGAAGGAGAAAGATGACTCAGCCTCCAGCTCACCCCTCAACCACCTCCTGTGCATAGTCAAAGCCGAAGGGTCAAACTCCCAGAGTCGATGGACTATAAAAGGAGGGAAATAAGGTAAAAAGAGGGAGGATTCTTTTCGACTACTTCTTGAAAAAAGCTCTGAATCTTCTTTTTTACATAAGAAGAAAATTTAATAACTCCATAGGAGGAACCCCCTGCAAGGACTTCAATGGCCCAGGGACCTCTCAATAAACCCTCCTCAAGCTCATCGGCTCACTTGACCGTCGGAGGTACCACGGGAGAAATTAACCCTGTACTCCTGCGATTCTTACATGTGCAGGCTATCAGTCCACCCCGCGCGCTCAGAATCGGGCGTAGAGTCGGAGGAGGAGTCGGCCCCATCTCTTATTCCCCCAACCTTCGTCATCAACGGAAGACCCTCTTCGACTGTGTGTTCACGGACATCAACATATTTTTTTATCTAGTTCATCCCATAGTGCCTTTGTAGTGGCCAAAGAAAAACAATAGACATTAAAGAGCATGTTGGACATTGCCAACAAAATACATCCTCTGGCTATTTGACCCTTCTCTGCTCACTGTCCAATTTTATCTGCACTATTAGGATCTTTTTCATCGAGTTTTGGGCAATCTGTTGGTGTTATTGCCCATAGCCCCTTAGTTGTCAGCCAAATCTTCATATGTCGCTGCCAACGTTTGAAGAACTGACTTGTGAACTTTTCTGATATCCAGCATGTCCATTTTAGGGGCAAAGGCACCTGAACCAACTCGTAAAATAAAAGACATCACTCCAGATAATATGAATTTCTTCAAGATTATTAGGAAAAACAAGAATAAAAATATATCCAAAAATAAATAGAACAAAACACACATGAATGAAAGATAAGGGCAGAGTGTTGTTAAAAACATTTCAAATAGACTTCAAGTTCAAGATACTTTATAAAATTGCCAAATCACCCTCTAAATAGAGGACTGACCATGAAAAAATTATGCCCCATTTATGGTGTCATTAGGTCTGCATAATACTTTTGAGGATGAGATGGCAGCAGCCCAAAAAAGTGCTCCGTTCCATTGAACACCTTGACGACTACACAATACTTCTGAGGATGAGCCCGCACACACGAGCTCGCGCGCACGTGCCCGCTTGCTTATATACCAACATAAATGTACAATTCTAATACCTTTGTTATACAAAATATAACATGTATATTAATTTGAACTAACTAAAATGGATTCAGTTAGTCAATGTTGGACTAAAACTCACATACTACTAAGTAAACACGTTTTAATTTTCATCTATGGGATCAAACCATATAAATGGTATCTTTCCATAAAATTCCTACATTATTCATTTATATCATCATGTTTTACTAAACGGAGTCCATGGAATATAAATATGTGATGAATGTTGCAGATTCATACGTGAGTAGAATCATATCGGAAACAAAAATATTTAAAAAAACAACACTTAAAAATTGAACAAACGAATAATAACTTGAGTTTTGAAATGATTTTATTTTCTATCTTCGCTAGTCATCTAATTTTGTGAGTGGCTCAATTTCTCTCCAAAATATATCTAGGATACATTATATATTTTTGGGGTGACAAGTTAGCAAAGCAAAAGCTAGTTAAAGAAATAAGGGAACATGATGGTGAAAGGAGAGGGATACGAGAATCTTTGTAGGCGATGTGTTTGCTCTATCTCATTATCTTCTTTGTCCTCATATTCCTTGTTTATGATATCTCATGTCATATCTTAAATTATCTTTTAGCTCGTGTAAAGGTGGTGAACACGGCGACGAACAGCTCAGGAAAAATCAGCACAGAGACAGTTTTCAGGCTGTCCGGTCGACCGCGAGTCAACTGTCGACCAGAAACGTGCATAGGTCGAAGACAGATTCTGAAGTTGGAGACGGTCGACCGTCGCAGTCGACCGTCGTAGTCGACCGCCAGGGAACGGTCAACCGTCACGGTCGACCGCCAAACCCTATAGTCGATTTATGTCTTTGTCGTTCCTAGGTGGTCGACCGCAACGAATTTGACGGTCGACCGCCAGTCGGGTCTAAGTCAAGTTTTGGTTTCCTGACCCGTTTTGTTTTGAGTTGGTATATAATCCTAAACCTAATTAATTAGGGTTAAGCAATGATAATTTGAGCAGACTTTTGAGAGAGGATTGTGCATCCTTTGTGGGAGGATTTGTGAGAGATCTAGAAAGCTTTGTTCTAGAGTTTATTGGTGAGATTTTTAAGCCTATTCGTATTCTCTTGATTTCTAATAGTAAGAACTCCCCCCTCCTTGCTCCGTGGACGTAAACAACTTGCCGAACCACATAAAATTCGTTTGTCTTGCTGTGGTGATTGTGTTTTGCTGGTGTAGTTATTTATCTTGTTCTTGTTTGTGCACTTTCGTGTGATTCGAGTTCCGCTACGCACAACAGCTCGTGCTAAGCACAGTCTTATTGCAATTCATCTATATTTCATTGTATTTCAATTACTTGTCTCCAAATATAATTTAAAAGATCTAATGACTCAAACCCTTTCGAACCACTTGAACATCCCCCTCCCCCCACCTCTATTGAAATTAGAGAACATGTCATTGCCTGTAAATAATGATATTGAAAAACTTATATAAATCTATAATTAAAATTAAAATTATTTAAACTAATTTTTTCATAATAAATGAATAAAATAAAGATAATGAAAATATACCTAAATGCAACTTGAATGAAATTAAGATATAAGACAATTTAATGTTTAAAAAATATTATTGGTAAATGATGCATCACCAAAAAAGTTCTTTATCAATCAACCAATTATAGGACGTAATAAGAAAAATATTAAAAAAAGCTCAAATAATTTTTAATTATTTTTTCTCCCATCTTAATCCTCTTCTTCAAAGTTAAAAGAGATGGTTCTTTATTCATTTCTACAAAATTAAAAAAACATATTTGTTTAGTAAATCTAACATTAAAAAATTATATATTTAAATTAATTAATGTATGAATAAGCCAAAACATATCTAATTTTGTGAGAGGCTCAATTTCTCTTCAAAACATATATAGGATACGTTTGTTGGGGATTCGAAACAATCAAATCGAACCATTGCCCTTCCGGACCTTGTGTTAAAAGTAGGAAAGTAGGAAAATTCACCACAAATAAAGATCAAAACTTATATAAACAATAAAGGAGACGAACACACAGATTTAACGAGGTTCGGCAACGTGCCTACGTCCTCGGGAGTCACACCACACAATTCTTTTATTAATTAAAGAAGAAATACAAGCTCTCAAACTAGAGTTTTATCTTTCTGAGATTCTCTCTCTTTTTCTGCCGTCAAAAGCTCTCTTTTTCGTGTTCTTGCTAAACCCTAAAACATTTAGGTATATATATAGAATCCCAAAAGATACAGAACCCAAAACAGATTAGGAAAATGTCAAACTGCGTCGCGATCGACCATGACAGCCGACCGTGCAGGTATCGCGATCGACCGTATCAAAAACCCGAGACAAAAAATCCTACAGGGTTGACGCGGTCGACCGTCTTCGGATCCAGCTCCTCCTGAGCTCCTGTGCACGTTCGCGGTCGACCGTCGTAGACTCGCGGTCGACCGTGAATCTGTCTGACAATTTTTCTTCATCGTTTTGATTCCAGTTTAGCTTCAAACTTTGGGTCTACACTTTAGACTAACAATCTCCCACTTGGAGACCAAAGTGCCATCAACGAGCTCACCCGAACTCTCCCCTTGTTCGCATGTATCTTCTCCCCCCGGAAAAATCATTTCTTCAATCAACAATAACCCAGCGATCACGCTAATCCTCGTAGTGTGGCTCTGCCTTCGTCTTCTACTCATGAAGGCCAACTGAAGTTGCGTACAACTTTAGTTTCTTAATGGTGACTGCTTTCGTCAACATGTTCGTCGGATTTTGACTCCCCAAAATCTTCATTAAATGCAACTTTCCGTCTTCAACTAGCGAGCGTATAAAATAGTATTTTATATCGATGTGCTTCGTTCTGGTATGATATACTAGATTCTTGGCAAGATGTATAGCGCTCTGACTATCACAATAAAGAACTCCTCTTTCTTGCTTCAGATCCAATTCCCAAGCACCCGTTCAACCAGATCATCTCCTTGCTTGCTTCAGTCACCACGACATACTCAGTCTCGGTTATAGATAAAGTCATAATCTTCTGCAGACGTGAGACCCAGCTCACTGCTGTCGACGCTAAGGTATAAATATACTCTGTGGTGCTTCGCCTCGTATCATGATCACCGGCAAAGTCCGCATTCATGTATCCCTGTAGCACCAACTCCTTCCTCCTAAAACATAGTGGTTTATTCGTTGTTCCCCTCAAGTACCGTAATATCCACTTCACGGCTTCTCAATGCTACTTCCCTGGATTACTTGCAAACTTGCTCACAACTCCCACTACATGGGCGATGTCCGGCCTCGTGTAAACCATCGCGTACATGAGACTCCCAATGGCCAAAGAATGTGGCACTCTGCTCATATGCTCTCTATCTGCATCTGTCTTAGGCAATTGCTCCTCAGATAGCTTGAACTGACTTCCAAGGGGTGTGCTAACAACTATCTGCATCTGTCTTAGGCAATTGCTCCTCAGATAGCTTGAACTGACTTCCAAGGGGTGTGCTAACAACTTTAGCATTCTGCATGTTGAACTGACTTCCAAGGGGTGTGCTAACAACTTTAGCATTCTGCATGTTGAACCTCTGAAGTACATTCTTAATATATTCAGCTTGGCTTAATCTCAACGTCCCTTCAGCTTCATCCCTACTGATTCACATCCCTAGAATCTGCTTCGCTGTACCCAGATCCTTCATTGCAAATTCCTTTGCTAGCTGCTTCTTCAAACTGTTTATATCTTCTAAACACGATCCTGCTACCAACATGTCATCAACATATAATAACATGATAATGAAGCTGGACTCGAACTTCTTGAAATAACAGCAATGATCCGAATTGCATCTTCTGTAGCCATTATTTTGCATGAAGTTATCAAACTTCTTGTACCACTGTCTCGAAGCCTGTTTCAAACCATATAAGCTCTTCTTGAGCTTGCACACCATCTCTTCCTTTCCTTCTTCAATGAAGCCAACAGGCTGCTTCATATAGATTTCTTCATCCAAGTCACCATAAAGAAAGGCAGTCTTCACATCTAACTACTCAAGAAAGAGGTCTTCTGCAACTACCAAACTCAACACCACTCTGATGGTTGTGACCTTCACAACAGGGGAAAATATCTCTATGTAGTCCACTCCTTCCCGCTGTTAAAACACCTTCACTACTAATCTGACCTTGAATCTCTTGCTTCCATTACTCTCCTGCTTGACCCGGTAGACCTATTTGTTATGTAAGGCCTTCTTCTATACAGGTAGCTGGGCTAACTCCCATATCTTATTAGTGAGTAGAGAATCCATCTCCCCCTACATAGTATGCTCCCACTGCTGAGATTCACTCACTTGCATTGCCTCTTCATAGCATTCCGGCTCACCGCTATCTGTCAACAATAGGCAGTCAAGAGATGAAAGATATCTGGGATTTGGTTTGGGTACCCTGGATGACCTTCTAAGCTCCACACCCTGGGTAGTTGCTTCTGCACCTGGAGCTTCCTCCTTTCTATGGTCAGAACAAACATCATCACCCCTATCTGGAAGTTTCTCTAAATCCATGTACTCGGATCCACCTGTATCCGTAGTGCTGCTCCCACTACTTTGGCTATCCTTGGTATTTTCCCTATTCTTGTACATCACATCCTCATTAAATATCACGTCCCTGCTTCTGATGATCTTCCTGTTTTTCTCATCCCAAAGGTGATACTCGAACTCATCAATGTCGTATCTAATGAATGTGCACTTCTGTGACTTAGCCTCTAGCTTGTCTCTGATGTGGTCACTGATATGAACATAAGCCACGCAACCAAATACTCGTAAGTGTGAGAGATTTATCTTCTTTCCACTCCAAACCTCCTCTGGAATCCCAAAATCCAATGGAACTGATGGTCCGTGATTAATAAGGTAAGCTGTCGTATGCACCGCATCCGTTCAAAATGTCTTAGGCAGACCTACATGTAATCGCATGCTCCTGGCACGCTCTGTCAAGGTTCTGTTCATCCTCTCTACAATGTCGTTCTGCTATGACGTCCCTGGAGTAGTCCTCTCTAACCGAATACCGTTCGTAGCACAGAACCTCTTGAACTCCTCCAACTCGTATTCTCCACCATTGTCCGATCTCAGACACTTCACCTTCAGATCTGTCTCGTTCTCCACCATGACTTTCCACTTCTTGAAGACTCCGAACACCTCTGACTTGTGCTTCATGAAGTAAACTCACACCTTCCTCGAGTGATCGTCGATGAAAGTGACATAATATCTCGAACCACCAAAAGAAGACACACTGACTGGACCCCATACATCTGTATGAATCAACTCTAGCTTCTGAGCCTTAGGTGACCTTTCACCTTTCTGGAAACTAACTCTCTTCTGCTTCCCAAAGATGCAGTCTTCACAAATCCCAACTTCCACGGAATCTATCCCGGTTAGCTTTCCCTATGAATGTAAGATCTCCATCCCCTTCTCGCTCATATGCCCTAGCCTGTTGTGCCACAGATCTGTACTTTCTTTGCTAGCTACAACTGCGAGGGTGCCACTCGCATGTAATGTGAGGTAGAGAGTTCCTAGTTTGTTACCTCGAGCAAAAACCATTGTACCGTTGGAGATTCTCTACGAATCCCCTGTGAATATCGAAACATAGTATTCTGCTCCAAGCTGTCCTACCGAAACAATATTTCTCTTTAGCTTCGGCATGTGTCTCACATTCTTCAAGGTCCACTTAGAGCCCTTCATCTGAAACTGCACTTCACCCTTTCCAACAATATTACAAGGCTCGTTATTCCCCTAATATATTTTTTTAAAGTCCCCTGCTACATAGTTCTGAAAGAGCTTCCTGTTAGTAGTAGCATGGAAAGAGGCTCCTGAGTCGATGACCCAAGAATCCAAGTCGCTATCCATAGCAAGGATCAAAGCATCCTGCACGATATGAGCCTCCTGCTCACCCGCATCCTTCTTTGGACTCTTGCAGACTGAAGACATATGGCCCTCCTGGCCGTAGTTCCAACACTTCCCTTTGATAGGCCTAACCTTTGAGTTTGGTCTCTTCTTCGACTTCGACCGATTCCTGTTCTGGTTTCCTTTCTTCTGGTTTCTGCCTCTTTATTCGAAATTTAGGGCTGAACCTGAACCTTCTGATTCAGACGATTTCCTTCTAACCTCCTCGGATAGAATCATGCTAACCACCTCACTCAGCTTCAACTTCTCTTTGCCCATCGAATTGCTGATTGCCGTCACACAACCTGCCCAACTATCCGGCAACTGTGATAGTAACAGTAGGGCCTGCACTTTGTCATCAAATGTGATGTCTACGGAGATAAGCTGATCAACAATCGTGTTGAACTCGCTGAGATACATCGTGAAGGACCGTCCTTCTACCATCTTGAGATTGAAAAGAATCTTGACGAGATGCACCTTGTTTACTGCCAATGGTTGCTCGTACATCTTCGCTAGCGCTTCCATAAGCCCCACTGTCGTCTTCTCCTTCAAGATATTGTGGGCTACTGATTTGGCGAACGACAACCGGATTTGTCCTAGAGCCTTCCTATCCAGTATCTCCCAATCACCATCTGACTCCTCTTTCTTCTGTCCCTTTTCCTTGCCCATCAGCGGGCGATACAAGTTCTTCTGGTATAGATAGTCCTCCATCTGCGACTTTTAGTAGGCGAAGTCTGAGCCGTCAAACTTCTCGATCTTTGATTTGATTTTCTCTGCCATGGCTTTCACATAAATTGCTGAACGAAGCTCTGATACCAGTTGTTGGGGATTCGAAACAATCAAATCGAACCCTTGCCCTTCCGGACCTTGTGTTGAAAGTAGGAAAGTAGGAAAATTTACCACAAATAAAGATCAAAACTTGTAGAAACAATAAAGGAGACGAACACAGAGATTTAATGAGGTTCGGCAACGTGCCTACGTCCTTGGGAGCCACACCACACAACTCTTTTATTAATTGAAGAAGAAATATAAGCTCTCAAACTAGGGTTTTATCTCTCTGAGATTCTCTCTCTTTTTCTACCGTCAAAAGCTCTCTTTTTCGTGTTCTTGTTAAACCCTAAAACGTTTAGGTATATATATAGAATCCCAAAAGATACAGAACCCAAAACAGATTAGGAAACTGTCAAACTGCGTCGCGGTCGACCGTGGCGGTCGACCGTGCAGGTATCGCGGTCGACCGCACAGGTATCGCGGTCGACCGCACACCAATTGCGGTCGACCGTATCAAAAACTCGAGACCAAAAATCCTACAGGGTTGGCGCGATCGACCGCCGCGGTCGACCGTCTTCGGATCCAGCTCCTCCTGAGCTCTTGTGCACGTTCGCGATCGACCGCCGCAGACTCGCGATCGACCGTGGATCTGTCTGACAGTTTTTCTTCGTCATTTTGATTCCAGCTTGGCTTCAAACTTTGGGTCTACACTTTAGACTAACAACATTATATATTTTTGGGATGACAATTTGGAAAAGCAAAAGGTAATAAAAGAAATAAGGGAACATAATAGTGAAAAGAGAGGGATAAGAAAACTTTGTAGACGATGTGTTTGCTCTATCTCATTATCTTCTTTGTCCTCTCATTCCTTGTTTACGGTATCTCATGTCATATCTTAAATTGTAGCAACGCACTCTCCATGTCCTAAGTCTAGGTTTGGCAGTAGTTATAAAATGCTTGTAGGGATTCGTCGGAAAAAGGAATGATAGCTACTATTTTTTATAACAGGATTATTAGTTACTCGTTGGATTTCTTCGAGACATTTTCCGTTAAGTAATTTATACGAGTCATTAATCTTCCTTTCATGGGGTTTTTCCATTATTCATATGATTTCCAAGATACGGAATCAGGAAAATGATTTAAGCGCAATAACCGCCCCAAGTGTCATTTTTATCCAAGGTTTCGCTACATTGTGTCTTTCAAGTGAAATGCATCAATCGTCAATATTAGTACCTGCTCTATAATCTCACTGGTTAATAAGGGAACATGATAGTGAAAGGAGAGGGATACGAGAAACTTTGTAAACGATGTGTTTGCTCTATCTCATTATCTTTCTTGTCCTCACATTCCTTGTTTACGATATCACCTGTCATATCTTAAATTGCAGCAACGCACTCTTCGTGTCCTAAGTCTAGGTTTGACAGTTTTCATATCAAGTGCTTGTATATATAGCAAAGTGGGATAGTTAGTTATTTGTTATAAGAATATTAGCCCATTAGTCAGTATTCATAAAGATAAAATTATATAACTTCTTTTCTCATCCTGAATGATATCTGAATCACGCCTTTGACCAGATATTTAATCCAACGATGCAATCCCCATTGCATATATCTTTTGCTTTCTATCTAAAACTTTCACTTCAAAGTTGCTTCTTTTTTTCCTTTTTATAGCCACATTGGCATTGAATTACATACACACAGAATTAAATTATTTGCATTGATGAAAGCAGATATTTGTGTGTATGTGGGGCAGGAAAAAAAAATCTAAATAGAGCAGCTGCTAAAAGAATTAATTATCACGTATACGTGTATCGAGGCACCCAGTCCCAACACTTTGCTTTGCAAACGTGGGCCTCAAGCCCCAACGTTTGTAGCAAAATGTGGGCACCAACAGCAACGTTTGCTACCAACGTTGGGATGCGTTGATGTTTCCTAAAACTTCCTTGTTGTCTGTTAGCTGAAGTTGCCAAACCAGCGTTTGTTCAAACGTTGTTTTCCAGTATAATAACGTTTAGAAAATGTTGCTAGCTGCGGTTTAAAATGTTGTTAGGTGCTAGTTGTTTAGTAGCGAATCACCCTTCGAAATCCAGCTTCATATGCAAACTTCGAAAGTACAGTTAACAACTGATACATGGTAAATTCATTAGTTGTATATCCTTTTCCTACGTAAAATTTTTTGTCATTGCTATGGTTTTTCTTGTGTTGTGGTGTAAATTACATTAACCAGATAATTGACATTTACATTAAAGTTGAGCATGCGCCCAAACTTTTTTGTGGCAATCACCCCAAAATTAGGCCCTGGTCGGTCCTAACCCTATTTTAAAACTAAATCAGTTCTGTTTTGGATCAGTGAGGAGGTGGTAAAAAAAAAATACCAGTTTAAGAGGCCAAATTTGATATTAGAAGGCCGGTGCTGGCCCAGTTTTACTCAAACACAATTTATTTGCACATATATCCTTAATGATCAATATTTGCAAAAATATTCTCTAAATCTCATTATTTGTAAAACTGCCCCCAAGTCTCACACATTCAAGTATGCAGGTGTGTATGTGAACCCGGATCCGCTTATCAATGGGCAATACTCGTAAAACATTTCACTCCTGTAGACCGATATCGCCCCAACTAAACCCTAAATACCGAAACCCTAAAATCGCAGCCGAGATCGCCGGCGAGACGATCAGATCTCTCCTAATTGCGGCGGAGACGGCCATGGGTCCCACCTCCATCTCTCATCTCTCCCAATTCCTCGCCGCCATCCTCTTCTTCCACGGATCCGAGTACGCCCTCGCCGTTTTCTTTCACGGCCGATCCAACGTCGCCGTCAGCTGTAAGTTCTTTGAGTCTCGTAAAATTTTCAACTTTTTCTTTGTTACAAGTTTGATCATTGGGCATTTATTGCAGCGCTCTTGATCAGCAAGCAGTATGTGATCGCGATGGCCTGCGCTCTGTTGGAGTACTTGTCAGAGGTGGTTCTGTTTCCAGAATTGAAGGAGCATCGTTGGATCAGCGGCGTTGGTGTTTTGATGGTTTTGTTGGGGGAGATCGTTAGGAAAGCTGCCATAGTGACAGCTCGTCGATCCTTCACGCATAATATTAGAGTGCACTATGATCAAGATCATCACTTGATTACTCATGGGATTTATAGGTAATTTATATGATCATAATTCTAAAAGACCCTTAATTTTTCGGGTGTCATTTTGTTAGTATACCCCACATTGAATGGTAACAATAGTAGGTTTAGTCACACTAGGCATTATTTGGTTCATATCATGCATTGTAAGATTTTCATGTTTGCAAGCTAATAGGACATTCTTGAAGTATGATACTAAATTGCTGACTGGTTGAGGTACTTATGTTTGGAATTGATGTTGACGAGTGACCGAAATTACAAGCGATGAAATTTATTGATCTTCTAAAAGCTGGAGGAGTGAATGTAGATACTCACTGGTGTAAGAACTCAAACATTGATGAAGTGGTTTCTATTAAAAGATTATAGCTCCTGAAAGGCTTCCTTTAGTATCTTTGCCATAGATGTCCCATTTCTTTGAAACACAAGAGACCGATAAAAGGGTGCTTTTTAGGAAGCTGTTATCAAGGGAGCTTATATTAATTAACATGGCATTGCTTCTAGAACTTGTTTTGCTCTATCTAGAGTTTGAATTTTGAGAGCTTTGATGGTACTTAAAATGAGAACATGAGTGCTTGTTTATGGTATTCCGGACTCTCTATGTCGAAGGGGGAAAAAATCTTGTTTGTTCATAACATGATAAACTTACCAGTTTGGCTGGAAGAAAACGTGTTCTTTAATATGGTATAATGTTGCATAAGATTTTTCTTTCCTTTCCATTAATATCACAACCTACTAATTAAGGTGACTAACATTATAATGTTTTATTTATGCAATCAAACAGATACATGCGCCATCCAAGTTATTGTGGCTTTTTCATCTGGGCAATTGGAACCCAGGTTATGCTTTGCAACCCTCTCTGCACTATTGCATTTGCTGCAGTCACCTGGAGATTCTTCTCAAGTCGCATACCATATCCTTTTCTTGAAATACTCTGAATTAATTGTGTTGATATCTATTGTTGAGTTCAACCAAAATATTTTTTATTTTCCTACAGCTTATTAGCATTATTTAACAGTTCTCATCTTTAGAATTGTTAATCCTTCACTTATAAATAGATATGAAGAGTTTTTCTTAAGACAGCTTTTTGGGCCCCAGTATATAGAATATGCACGGCGTGTTCCTTCTGGTCTTCCTTTTATAAAATGAATGCCTGCCAAATTGTAAGAGTATACTTTCACTCTTTATTCAGTTTATTCGTCCATTGATCCTTAACGATGATTTCTATCATCAGTTAGTAAATAAATATAGAAACTGTCTAAAATTATATGAAATTATCTTAGGTATTCTGTGGATGCAGGTAGGCCTATTATCAAGTGTAGAGAATTTTTGTTGGTCTCACTAAATTACATGAGCTGGCTCCCCAGAGGACTGCATAGCATATGGCAAAAGTTTAATTTATTTACAGAGCCAACAGGATGGATGGAAACAGGTAGAGAATAATTAGAGATCAAGCTTTCTATTTGGTGATCCTGAGGATAGAAAGGATATGAACTTGAGCATCTTAAATTAGCTTTAAATGGTCTATTTACTCGGTGCTCGATTTGTTAGAGGCTAATGCAGTGAGGTACTGGTGTGGATGCTGAGGCCGGGTGCCAGGCCCAATCTTGCTTATATTGGAACGTTACGATCTTTCAAAATTTTCTTGTATATTCATATTAGCCAACATCTCCATGTATTGAGGGCATTATTGTTTACTGTTAGCACTTCAAAGTAATTTCAATATCTGGTGATTCTTAAAATTCTGTGATGCCTTTGTTAGGAACCCAAAACACGGGCAAGTTTGTGGTAAGGATTTATGCGATCTGCGGCAGCACAGCGGACATGTTATGGATATAGAAGTTGTTAATTTTTGAAGACGTTTTAGGGTCCGTTTCAAGATTTTTTTTTTTTTTCCATCGTATATCCATTTCCTTTTGGCGTTGTTTATTATTCTGATGAAGTTTTTAGGAAAACCATAAATACTTATTCGTGTATCATTTAAATTCTTTTTTCTTTTCCTATTCTTGTTGACTATTCTGAACCCCTATTGCTTACAGGAGAAAACTTAAAGAGAGAACACTGTCGATGCAAATACTTCCCCAGTTATTTTATTTTTTAAGTTGGATGCTCGACGGTAGTTTATTTATCAACTAGTATCATTGATCGTTTCCAATCCTGCGAATTCATTTACAATGCAAGATTGCCAAGGCCCGTGGATTGGGCTGCCCCTTTTGTTAGGAATAAAAATTTCATAGAATCAAGAGAGGAACAGGACGAACTAGGGCTTTAGTTTGACAAGTCCTATCAGGCATCCCAAGTTTTCTGCAAAAGGTAATAAGAGTTGTTTTATATGCATTGATACAATAGCCCAGGCACTGATTTTGAAGTCGATAATTGCATTGATACAATAGCCTGATACATATTATGATTGTAACGGTATTTTATATGCTGGGGGAGTCGTTTTAGATTTTGTAGTTGGACATCCTTTCTATATGAAATTCGATGAAGGGCCCTGTATGGTGGTCTTTCGACAAAAGGGAGGTGTAGGATTGTCTTAGAGAGCTCTCGAAGGAAGTTGAAAGAAAGAAAAGGATGGCATCTAACATATCAATGCAATTGATGTCAGTACATATATCTATCGGTATAGTCATTATTAATAAAGTTATATGTTTACCAATGAAGTCGCTAGCAGTATAATCACAACTGAACTGATAAATGTTATTGATAGATATTAGTGATATGAACAAGAGCGGAACCATATAGGCACAAGAAAAAGACACCTATTAAAAAGTACAGGGTATACACTTAGTTGCACTTAAATACCCTATAGTTTCCTCTACCTTGCATTTATATATACTCAATTATTTTGTTGCAAACTAAAACTTGCACTTATATATCCTCACTTATTTTTTAGAGCTCTTATATATGTTAAAGGTTTTTTAAACTTGCACTTATATACCCTAAAGTTTTTAAAACTTGCCTTATATATCTTCAGTTATGCAACCCCCACCACCACCACCACCACACAGACACCCACCCACCCCAAAAAAAAAAGAAAAAGAAAAAAGTTTCCATGCAACATACCAATTTCAAAACTTATAACCCTTTTTTAATTAAATTTACTGTTTAAACTGTCCAAATTCTATTCTAAAATAGGATTTGAATATGCCTAACATTAATTTTAACAAATATAAGAGTTAAAAAAGTTCTAAATTAGCATGAAAGTTCACATGAGAATTTCCAAGTGGAAATATTCACATTTGCATAACTGAGAGTATTTAAGTGCAAGTTTTAGAAATTTGAGGATATTTAAGTGCAAGTTTTAAAAACTTTAAGGCAATATAAGTATTGTCGAAAACAAATGAGTGTGGATAAGACGATAAGTGTAGGTGTTAAAAACTTGAGGGTATACAAGTGTTGCCAAAAAAATTGAGGGTACATAAGTGCAAAGTAGAGGAAACTATAAGGTATATTTTAGGTGCAATCAATCCATTAATATATAATAACTATAAGTGCTAAATTGTAAATCTCTCGAACAAAAAATAATAATCCTCCTCGTTTTTTTTACGCAATTATTGTAATTTGCACGAGACAGCGATTCTAAACATGGAAGATAATTTTGTGAACTGTAGACCAAAACGTGGAGCTTAAGTGTCTACAAATATAATTTATAACATTGATTTACAAATATAATGAAACAGCTTTAAGAAATAAAGGCAAGAAAAATGCCATCGTAAACACTATATTCTAATTAGAAACAAGTCTCGTTTCGTAATGATCTTCAGATGCTAATTAATTATGCAAGTTTTTATTTTTTTATACGTTACCGTGTTTTTAAGTTTTTTGGACCCTCTTTGCTAAATTTCTTGGCCCCTGCCAGTAGATATGAACGTCGAGATTTAAAATATTTAGATGTAATGTCCTCTTTGACGTGTGATAGTTTCTATAGGGGCTGCATGATTTTTTTTGGCTTTGGGTGATCGCATGTAACTTTTTTATGCGGGGTATCCAGACTCAAAAGAAACGGCCTGCTATCCACAAGTAACAAACTTCAGCCCAACCCCAGCCAACCAAAATCTCTCCCATCACACAAGCACAGAGAGAGAGAGAGAGAGAGAGAGAGAGAGACTACTAAGAAAATCAACCAGCTTTCTTCCCCCTTCAGCTCTCTCTTTACAATTCCCAGGTCCTCTAATGGCTTCTCCTTGTAAGTAGACCCAGAGAGAGAGAGAGAGAGAGAGGGAGAGAGAGAGAGAATCACAATATGGGCCTAAATGCAACAGCTAGAGCTGCAGCAGCAATCAACCTATTTTCTCCTTCATCTGAGCACTTATCAACTTCCCATGTAGCCCTTCACAAGGTACTCTAACTCGTTCTTACGCACTAAAATTACCATATTCCGTAACTTACTGATACTATATCAAGAACGTTAATAACCCATCTCATCAAATTCTACTGCAGTTTTCTTTCTCATCAAAACAGAGCTCATTCTGCAGAGGCCAATTCAATATCAGGCACAATTTTCATCTCTCTTTGAATCATAGTAGGAGGAGAAGACCGGGTAAAGAAATATCCTCTTTTTGGGCGTACGCCAATATATTCGTTCGGATTATTATACTTCATGGTTTCTATTGAATTTAATTTTCAGTATTACCAGTTTGTGTTATGCCATTGACTGAAGAAAATGTTGAGAAGGTTTTGGATGAGGTGAGGCCTGGACTAATGGCAGATGGAGGCAATGTGGCTCTTCATGAAATAGATGGTCTTGTTGTGGTCTTGAAGCTTCAAGGGGCTTGCGGGTCATGCCCGAGCTCAACAATGACGTTGAAGATGGGCATAGAAACAAGACTCAGGGATAAGATTCCAGAGATTTTGGAAGTTGAGCAGATCCATGATACTGAAACTGGACTTGAACTCAATGAGGAGAATGTCGAAAAGGTTGAGACTTATTTTAGACTTAAAAAGTTCAATATAACTGCAAAATTTGTTTTTTTCACTGCTATTGCTTTAGCTAGCTCTAAAACGATCACGTACTATGATAAGAACAAGTTGTGGACATTATTCTTTTAGCTCATGAGTGAATTAATTCATCTCTCTTGAGTTCCATGGTCTTCCCAAATTCTACACAACTCCTGTAATGAACTTAGATTCACTCTATCAGTCATATTCATGTCCAGAATTTCTGCAATGAAAGTTGCGCGCCAACAAATTTCTCAACTTGTTCAGAAATTTGCGGCACATTCAATATAAACACAATATTTTGCATTATCAAAAGATTCTTCCATTTAAGGAATGCACTCCATGGGGCATCTACTCATAAAATACTTCTCAATTAGAGAGCTTCTGCCTTAGTTTCCCATCAAATTGCTGTCTCCAGGGAACTAGGGACGAATAATTTCAATGTTTTACACCTCCATTTCCCCCTTTCTATCTATTTCTGAGTATTCTAACTCCATTATGGATGAACAATATGTTTAATGCAACCAATTCAGCTTCAACTTCACATTTCTATTTTTTTTCCAGCATTTGTTATACATTCTCTATACAACTCAAAATATTAGCAGTATTCTAAATTAGGGAATGAACCCCCTCTGATATTGAATCATTAAAAAAATTTAATTATTCTATAGAGCTTCTGCCTTCGTTTTTGTCACAATTCCCCTATCTCAAGTGAACTAGTAAGAATCTAACTTGAAGTAATTCTTTCAGGTTCTTTCGGAGATTAGACCATATCTAGCAGGCACAGGAGGAGGCATACTGGAGCTTGGGCAGATAAATGGCTACATGGTTCAGGTCAGACTGAGCGGACCTGCGGCAGAAGTCATGACCGTTCGTGTAGCCCTAACACAAAAACTCAAAGAAAAAATACCTTCCATTGCTTCTGTGCAACTCGTCGAATAACAATATATCAATAGTTCAATACATTCTGAGAGCACTCAAAGTTCATACTATTGTAGGATGAGCAATTGCGAGTTCTAAATTTTATTACTTCATAAAATCATTTCAAGAACTCTGGTACATATGTAACCAAACATGTTGTTACTCAAGAAAACATTTGTAGACATTTTTGCTTGTAACATATCGAAATGGACTGGAGTATTACATGGGTCTAAATTTTTCATGCCTCTGCGCCATAACTTACTTAGACAGTGGACATTTTTCCATCGCTCGACATTGAGGGATCCTCGAAATGTCTGTCGATCCTCTTGCTGTAATCGCTGAGAAACCCAAGCAATTGAGGCTCTTCGTAAATAAAGAGTCAATGACCTAAGCCTCCCTATTTACAGTCAGAAAAACTCTCCTCCTCCTCATCATGGTCCATCGACTGAGACTCCCCGATCCCTCCCAGGCTCTCCATCATCTTCTTCATCTCTTCAACCTTCTCCAGCTCCTTCAACTTGCCCAAAGCCCCCTCCAACACCATAAAGCTCCTCTCCGATGGCAATCTCCCTCTCTCAACCACCTGCTTAAAACACTCGAACGCCTCCGCCACCTTCCCACTGCAACACAATCCAATCACCAACAAATCCAACGCGTGCCGATGAGGGCAACACCCTTTATCCACCAAATAATCCCACATCTCTAGCCCTAAGTCCGACCTCCTCTTCTCACAAAAATACTTCATTAAGAGCATCACCGTTCGAACCCTAGGCACGTAGTCCCTCTCCTTCATCTTCCTATAAACCTCACAAACCCCATCGAAATCTCCGGCCTTCTTCATCCCACAAAACAAAGTATAGTAACTCACATCATCAACCCCAACGTCTTTCCTCTCCATCTCATCCATTATCCCAACCCCACCCTTCAAATCTCCAACCCTAACAACGGCTCCCATAAGCGCGTTATAAGCCCCCCTATCAACCTCCAACCCTCTCTCGGTAATTTCATCAAACACCCTTCGCGCGCGGAAGGGATTCCTCGCGATCCCCGCCCCGTGTATCAGCGTCGTCAGAACAGCCTCGTCCAACCTCCTCTTCTTACAATACGCGTCAATCCTGATGTTGTAAGTGACAACGTCAGGCTCGAACCCCCTGACGACCGCATCGTTGTAGAACAGATCAAACGCGAGTAAATTCCCCGAGAGCTTAAACCCCAGCAACAGCGTGTTCAAGGTTCTCGAATTAGGGGGGAAGCGGGAGTGGAGGAGGTTGAAGGCGGCCCGGGCGTCGGGCATCCTGCCGAGCGAAGGGGAGACGGGGGAGGATTTGGTGGCGGTGGAGGGTGCCGAGGGAGGGGAGGGGAGTGGAGTTTATGAGCTTGGCGAGGCGGGTGACGACGTCAGA
>NC_033798.1:101848751-101923885 GCF_001876935.1 Asparagus officinalis | reverse complement strand
GGAGAACGCGCGCAGGAGCGCGTTGAAGTGGTCGACGCCGAAGGGGGCGCCGCGGGAGGCGAAGAGCCGGTCGAGGCGGCGGAAGTAGTCGAGGGTGGAGTCGAAGGGGTGGAACTTGGCGTGGCGGGAGAGGACGATGGAGAGGGGTTCGGGGGGAGAGGAGGTGGGAGGGAGGGATCGGAGGAGGTAGTCGGCGGAGGGGAAGAGGCGGGCGCGGGAGAGGGAGTGGAGGACCGAGTCAGGGAGGGGGGGAGTGGGGGGAGTGGGGGGAGGTGGGGAGGGAGAGGAGGAGGAGGCGGAGGGATTTGGGGGAGGAGGAGTGGGAGGAGAGGAGGCGGGAGAGGAGGGAGTCGGAGGAGGAGGAGGGGGGTAATTGTTTCGGGATGGTGGTTTTGGGGAGCAGCAGCATGGGTTTCATCTATATGGGCGGGTGATGATGGTTGGGTTTGGGACCTAAAAAATTAAGGCCGGAGATGAAAAGATCGATCCCTGAGCTATATTTGAAAGAGGCGCCAAGAAGAAAAATGAAATTGGGGGTCAGCAAGCAGCAACAGTAGTCCCTCGTGTCTTTTGTGTCTTGGAAATCAGCCCCCTCCTCAAACATTGCGAATTGCATTACGCCCCCAGATTCCCTATACCTCACATTCTTACTTGGTTGGAGGGGTCGATTTGGAACAACTTGTAGCAATTGACTCGTGTCTAAGCGGCTTAAGAATTCTGGGATGTAACAGCAATTTTAATGACTTAAGGGACTGGTTCGCGATATGACTAATGTCGGGGAAACCGCAAGGAATAAACATTTTTTCTCAATCATTTTTTCTTCTTTGTACGACCAACTGTTTTGGATCTCCAGACCGTAGATCCAAGATGCATCCGGTTAGGACAAAAATGTTAAAACCAGCCCCCTTCTCACAAACAATAACTATCTTTGCTTTAAAAAAAATACGACTAAAGTAACTCACGACCGTCTTACTTATATGTTAGCTGATGATGACGTATTTTAGATGGACTAATAAATATCTCGCCAATTGTAATCACTTTTCATTCAAGAGGAGTCATTGCCCAACAAATAATACATCTATTATTTAAAAATAAATCATTTTACTATCTACCAATAATAAAGTAAATCCAAATTATACAAAGTAACTCATACAACTTCATTCGACTTAATCAACGCCATCGCGGTAGGAACTCAAATTTTTCATAGAAAAGAAAAAACATACAAAGAAAAACCAAAATCATTACATATAGAATAGGCACATAAAGGAAATAGTTCGCAATCAGAACAATATACAAGGAACCACTCTGGAACCAGAGTTAGTAATGCAACCTGTGACTGCAGGAGTAGCAAAGCTAAAACAAGCAAGCTTCGCAATGTGAAACTTAACGCTATCCAAAATACCTATCGATGTTCAACAACGTGTTCTTATGATTTACCACATCCAGCAGCATGGTTCCAGTAAGTAACTTTTGCTTTTCTGTTTCAAAGTGAAATCGCAAAAGACTTCAGCAGCATATTATTTTACGTGATGTGCCGGTATGAACTTGTTATAACCCTCCAAGATGAGGAAATAGCTTCCGGAGCACTTGGGGCAGATTCAGCACAATTTCAGCATATGCTGCACGAAATGGAAAAAGTAATTTAGAGTGGACCTTGGGCAAAAAAAATGTAGATATACGGTGCTTATTTCTGTTACAATTCTGTCTTTCAAAAATGTTCAACTGAGGAGAAATTCAGCACCAATATGAAAAGTTCGCCAAAGTACCAAGAAACAAACACAACAAACTTGGAGAGAGAAATCTTTTATGTAAGTCCATGAGAAAAGCAATAATACAAGAAGAAATATTGTGAATCAAACAATAGCCAGGTATCATTATGAACACTTTCAACATCTTCTAAATGAAAGTGATGAAATACTTGTGGGCAATTCATGGAAACCTGAATTTACAAAATTCTTGTGAAAAAGAAAGGTTGCTGGATGAGAATTCTGGTAGAGACTTCTTTAACAAAAACCGAGGAATTTTTTTTGAATATTTTCCAAATAATCAAATAAAACCACGATTTTAATTTGATGTTTTAAATAATAACAATAATAATAAAGGAACACAATGATTTTGACGCTTATGGAAGAATTGTTTATTTATAGCACCTTCTGGCAAGCTCATGGTTCTCAGTGCATCCTCAGCATAAGAAAGGCGAGACGGAACAGACTGAACTAGTGTTGTGCCAAACCCTTTCCTCTCTATTGTTGAAATCTTCTTTGAAGGATGAACAGGCCATGCTAGCACTCTGATTCTACTTGGCAATACAGAAACAAGATCGGCATATCTAAGACTGACAGTCACCTTGCTGCATCAAATGTAGTGGAAAAAAAAGTTAAAAGAGGATATCATTGAACTTACATACAAAAGGGTTCCACTGGCTTTAAAGAAAAGTTGCAGAATGGCTTGCGTGTTTGTTATACAATAATTAGATTCTGACTAATCCCTCAGTATAGTAACCTGCGATGAGTAAAGATCTGATGAACAACCTCAAAATCGAGCATAGTTGGTAACACAAAACGATGCTGGCAATTAGTTCTGTCCTTGTTATTTTCCACACCTTTGTACCTTACGACTATATTTGTTTCTGTTGCAGTTATACTTGCTACAACAAAGCAGGAGAAAAACCATGAGATTTGTCATCCATCCAGATACGGATAGGATTCATCTACCCAGATTGGTTTTGCATTCTTCTGCCCAGAATGTCAGTGCTTAACCAACTCTACTATCATTCAACATGCAGCCGTTTAATTGATCGGTTCCTTTTGCCTATTGCTCGGCCTGTAGTTGTTCCTCCTTTTAATCAGAGCTAAACCATATAATCATATGGTGATTGATTATTGTTTTCTGGTATGTAACTACTTTTCAATCCAAAATGATGTTTGATACAATTTATCCTTTTGTATAGAATCAATTCTTTATAAATTTTGAGAAATCGCTACTAGCAAGTCTGGAACCTTATACCACAGTTTGCTTCAACATTGAGTTTACCATTGTATGAATATGCACTGTAGCCAATTTAATAAAGTGGTTTGGAGGTTTTAGTAATTCTATGAATCTTGATGTGTACCCTTGTCACATTGTCTGATAGACATGGCCTAAAGCATATACATGACGAATGGCGATGGCAAACATGTATTAGTATAACTATTAATGTGTGTGTATGTATGAATATGTGTGTGCGCGCGTGCATACATATACACATTCATGGACACAGGCATACATATACATCTATAAAAGGCAGCCCGGCACATGAAGCTCCTGCTATGCGCGGGTCTAGGGAGGGGTCAGACCCCTTTGGATCTACCGGACACGACCTTACCTTGCTTTTTTTTCCTTCAAAAGGTCGTTTTCACAACTTGAACCCATCATCTCCAGGTCACATGGTGACAACTCCTGACATTGCACCATGGCTCCCCTTTATATATAAGGGCATGCACAGGCAAACATGCAAGTACTTGTATCTAGATGGTCAAACTACTCATCGTGTTGATTCCTGTGTTGCATCCGTGATGTATAGATATTAACATTCTCGCAGGTAGGATAAAATGTACAGTTGAAAACTATGTTCTGGAGGATCCAGATTCCAGGATCACATATTAAGTTGATTGTGATTCATTTATTACAGCGTACAAACTTGTACCCTTGTACCATAGATTATATAGATACAGTTACAAACAAGATGATCTACAGTTCACAAAAGGCAACGTGACTCTGCCGCAACAAGTGAAAGATACAGGTACCTACCAATCAAAGTCATCCAATACAAATTCAATCAAATTGTAAGCAAGACTATGGTACAAATCCCCGATTTGGTTTCCATAGAGCTCCTTAATAAGGCGAACCTGCAAAATGTGAGAGAAAAGCAAGCTCTTTTTTGGTAATTTCAAGTTAAATCTACCAAGAAAGGCAAGAAATAACACCAACAGAAAAGTTGATTGTGTTAACATGTCTATATAATATTTCTGAGAAACAGTGAGAGTTTCCATAGCTTGACTATAAACCTTATAATCCTTCTTCATGGAAATAACCCCGATTCGGGTATTCTTTATCCAAATAATAATAATAATAATAATATCATTTCTACACTAGTGCAGCACTTGTGTTATTAAACCATATTACCTCCTTGACCCATATCCAGTATCCAGTAACAAAAAAAAAGTCTCAACTTTAAAATTTTCGACTATAACATATCAAGTCACTCAATTACAAGTTATCACATATCTAATGCACCTGCTCGCTTCATTTGCTCCAATTACCCACCTTAACATGAGAATGTAAATTATGTTTGAAACTATCCTTCAATAAGAAGCCAATTAGGTGATAACACTAAGATAATTGCCATTTTATAAAGGACAGAGGGGGAAGTGAATGTAACAGACAAAAATTATGAATCTAGTCAAAACAAAAACAACAACAACATCATCATCAATATACCTGCTCTCTTCTCTCCACATAACAATCCAAAACTTCTCCAATATAGTCAATGAATTTCTGAAAAAAGCAATTATGGAACATGTGCAGCAGGTTCATTAGCAAATATTAAAAGGGTCAGAGACTCAGACAAGAAAGACATTTATATAGTAACAGCAAGCAGCAGGCACACCTTTGCATCAGAAGAGAGTAGATCATTTTCTGCTTCTCGTATAGGGAGAAAGAAAGGAATAGTATGTTCAACTACACTCATTTTCTCAAGGAATGATTTGCTCTCAAGAACACAATGATAAATTTCACATGGTTCCCCTGCAAAATGGAAGATCATAGTTAATTCCTAGTAAAAGTTTCAACAAAACATTAACATACATGAAAATAGATATAAGAGTAGATATAACATCACATGTAGAATCAAAATATCCAACTTCTGTCTAAACTTCACATGATAACACACGTAACACACAAAAATAAAACTTTGATCTGAACAACTGCCCATGCACATAACAGGGAATTAAGTTAAGAAACCCTTTTTTTGGTTTACTTTTTGTGCCAAATGAATGACATATCAAGGGTTGGAAAATGTTATCCATAAATGAATATTATTATTTAAACATATCTATTACTCTTTTAGGTTGGGGCCTCATTTCCAACCAATTTGAAGCAATCCTGAACACTTAGTCTTGGACTTCTAAAATTGAACAGATTATTCCTTGGAGTATGCATCATAGGGGGGGAAAGGAAGGGGAAAAAAACCATTCTTACTAGATCGAGATATTGATGCTAAAAAAATCCAACAAAGTATGTTAGTGTTTCTGAACAAGATTTTTGTCACCTCCATAATGCTAAGTAAGGACATACAAAAACAGGAGCATTAGAGGTGGCATTTGCGACTGAAGAATGTTAAAAGCTATTGATGTATAATTAAAAGGCAAAAGCTATTGATGTGAAACTAAAAGGCACTTAAATAGGAATATAGAAGAGTTAAATAGGAATATAGAAGGGGCTGTCATTACATGAGAAGGTGAGAGTATAGGAGAAACAATTTAAAATTCTGAAATTGATTGTCAGATCTGTTAGATTATAAAGACTTCTATAGGTAAGGGTAGACATTATGTTGAATCAGTTAAATTTTAGGAAGTCATAATCATTTAAGTCCTAAGAAGGCAGGGGGGCTCTATCAGTGGTCTCAAAGAAATAGTAACTTCTAAAGATAAGTTTTTTCCTCGCCAAGGTGCTTTGACAAATTCTCATTCAGGGACATCAAGAAATCAAGTATTTACTGGAGTTGTCATGCACTAAAGCGACAGTCATAACAACAGGCAAGCAAAGGATAGAATTAAGTACATTCTGTCTGCCAACTGTGAAATATAGGTCAGGTTAAGGCCAGCCGATAGTGGGACCAAATCAGAATGGTCCCCAATTTACATTTTCACAGCCAGACTTAGCCAAAACTTGATTGAAAATGTGAGACCTATCATGCCTGAATGAGGCTTGCGGGAAGGTAACGAGCTGCATCAAGTCACACAGATCAATAGAAGCCAAACAACTGAGACATCTTTAAGCTAGACTTGGAAAAATAATGCAAATCACATAAGACTTTCCAGGCTTTGTTTTAGTTATAAATGAAACAACTTACTGACATAAATTCATTGGTATGATGAACTGAGAATTTAACTGGAATTATTTTGGGCAGTAAACATTACAGAGGTTATTTACTCACTAGTTTGATAATTTTGGTGTGTTTGGTAATCAGTGTGTTTTTTTGTTGTGTTTTTGTAAAAAACACCATGCCATGGTGTTTCTTTTTCAAATGTGTTTTGAAAATACCATTCTGCTCAAACTAGTTGACCATTGATATAGCGCCAGTGGGCGGGCGACGACGGCGAACAGGTGGCGCGCGTGTGCGCGGCGAGACTGCCGACCGATTGATCTACCTCCTATACATTCTGCGAACGACCGACTGTTAGCTACCGGCAGCGTAGCGCGAGTGGCCGTCCCGGGCGCAGGAAGGGGGGAACGTGGGTCCGACGGGCAGGCGGCGGCGGGAGGCGGCCGGGCGGCGGCCGTGCGGGTGGTAGATGTGTTCGGCGACAGGGCGAGGACGGCATGCGGCGACGGAGTGGCTGACCGGCGCAGGGGTCTGGCCGGGTCGGTGGTGGTGACGGCGGCGTTGAGGGTGCGGACGGCGGACGGCGGAGCCTGACGGTCTCGCGTAGTGGGAGAGTGGCCCCCGGCGGCGGCCCGGCAGCACAGTGCGGCCGGTGGTGAGGCGGGTGCCGACGTAGCGGGCCCGTGACGGGCCGACTGCGTGGCCGACGGCGGCGCCTATATCCGTGTGGCAGGTTTGCTGGCCGCGGGCTGACGGAGGGCTAGGCGACCGGCTGACGCGGGGATGGCAGCGGTGACGGTCGGTTGGCGACGGCGGGTGGCGGCGCCAGGGACGTGACTGGTCGGACGGGGCGGCCATATCCCGCAACTGGTTGTTGCGGGCGGCGGGCGGGCCCAGACGACGTTTTTTTGCGGTGCCTTTTTTTTTTTTTTTTTCGGCGGCGGGCCTATTTAATAGCGCGGCGGGCGTGCTTCTTCCCTGTTCTTTTTTTGTGTGTTGCGGTGGCGGCCAGCGCGGCAGCGTGGCGTGGCGACGGAAGCCAATAACCAACGAGGAGGTCGCGGCGGCCCGACAGCCGCGAACGAGCGGGGTGCCGCGCATTAGGATGAAAAAACAGAATCTTAAAACACATTTTTGGTGTTTTGAGAAAAGTGTTTAATTTTTAGATTTTGTAAAGGGACAAGTCAAACAAACACCCTGGTTGCCAAACGCGTTTTTTTGTTTTTGTTAAAAAAACAGAAACGGCAAAAACGCCACAGTTGCCAAACGCGCTCTTTGTTATTCAATCTTGTTTGAATATCAAAAGGACATTATAATGCAAAAAAAAGGAATCATTTAGTTTAAAAAACTCATGCTGAAAACACTTGATAAGTTGCATAGCACTGAACAAATGAAAAGTATGGTAAGATACTAAGACACATCTCCCGCGTTTGAATTCCAGTCAGCTAAAAGTGTTTAGAGGGGGGTAAGTGGCAATACAAAACAAGGAATCCATAAGAAAATACAAGTAGGCTTAATTGGCAATAAACTGAATGAGAATTGCTTGACATGACTTGGTATGTGTAACAGAGGCTATCAAATGTGCTCGGTTAAGATGGAGCGACAAAGACGGGAGTAGACCTAAGGAACTTGAAAAAAGGCAAACAGGCATGTGATAATTAAAAATTAATACAGATGACCTAAAATATTAATGTATCTGGCCCCAAAGGTTGGGACAAAGGCTTTGGTGTTTTCCAAAATTAAATATCTATTCTCTAACTAGTTTACAAAACCAGGCTATTACATCATCCTCATAGCAAAAGGGGAGAGAGAGAAAAGGGGAAATCCAAAGTTACAAAAAGAAATATTCTGAACTTTATAAAAAAAATCCATGTTACCAGCAAAAAATGTTTCGTACTGTATCCCAAACCTCGAACCATCGAGACAACAAATTACCTACAAACAAGGAAAACTGTCATTAACTAATCAAGTTATTAGAAGGTTTCCTAACATTTAAACCCAGCATGGCATCAAAAGAAAATAAGCACATACAGAAATTTGCCTTCTTATTCGGAGAGAGGAAAAAAAGGACAAATGCAAAAACAATAGTAATGCCACAATAACAAAACTAGTTGTATGTATGTCTACATGTGTATGTATATGTCTATGTACCACATTTAATATAACTTTCAGAATTATGGAAAAATAAAATGCAAATAAAGTTAGGCTTCAAGGTTATAAACTCAAGATATGGAATCTAACGTGCAAATGATCTCACCTTCTTCCCTCAAATAAAAAATTGTAATTGAATATATTTATATAGAGAATCAACTATGGCTCCTTATGTAACTGTCCAAGTCATTTGACTAGACATATTTTACATTTAAGAAAATTAAAGCAAAACTAAGAGAACCAAGTCCTTCAAAGAAACTTTGATAGCAATGAGAAAGTCAGTAGTGAAAGAGCAGAAAGACAAACCTAAAGAGAAGAAGGGCAAGAATAGAAGAAATGATTGGATCAACATCCTCCATCACCTCCACACAACCACACCCCACACCCACCCCCACCCCAAACCAAACTATTTTTCATGTGTGCCTGCACGTGCGAAACGTGAATGGCAAATAGCTATCTTGGGTCAAACAGATCAAGTCTAAAAATCCTAAATGAGAGGTTTTAGCAAATTAAGCTGTAACATTGATCTAAATATCCCCATATCGGTAATATATTCTTTAACAAGGTTTGCTGCAAAACAATATGGTCTCAATATCCTCCTCTTTTTTTGGCAGTTTTTGGGTAATATATCCTTGACATGGCCGCTATATTAGCTAATATGTTGGGTGATTGTCCTTTTATATGGCTTGTCACAAAACAATATCCTTTTATGCAGCTTGACACAAAACAATATAATTCTACGAAATTTCTTTAATGTTTTTTAGCAAAAATTCCATCCCTAGCAAGGTCTTTAGTAAATTCTTGTACGCTCATTTCTCTAAGCAAATTTCTACAATTAATTAGTGATCCTAAACATATATCAGTTACACTTTTGTATGTTTAGTTTTTATTAAGTATGTTTAGATTACATTTTAGAAAACTATATTATATGTATCCCTTATATTTCTCCACGATCTGATCCAATATGGATTTTGGCTGTTTGATATTTCCCTAAAATACAATATTTGAAACTTTGCTTGTGACCACTTCGGTAATCGACGGTCTATGTTTGTAAGGACATTTTGATATAAATCAATCCATGATTAAAGGTACCGACTCTAATTGGGTCCTCCATAGCCTCCATCCTAATATTTTCATAAGAAATTGCAGCCAAATATGAATAACCAAGCTGCATATAGTTACCTTGTTACCAATCCTATAAGTAACCTTTGCCTGAAAATGAGGATCTGTTGGCATGCTTGCCTCGCTCAATGTTGCCTTTCTATCAGCTTCCATATGAACCTTGTTCAAAGCATCAAGCCAACTCATTAGCAACATCATTTCACCTACCAAACAGTAAGTTATGCCAGTGTCCTCACAAATTGAAAGTACAAAGATTTATGATAAAACTCAATTAAAAAGTAATTAACACCCTGACATGCATACGTGAAGGATCCAAGGTCAGTACAAGGTAAGCACTACACAGGAAATTAAAGTTTAGAAAATAATCCTTACCTACTAATTGCCTTTTCAACATAATTAACATATTACTCAGAAAACATAGCCTGTCAAGTTCATCAAACAAGTCTAAGATAATTGGAATTTGAGAACTAAGGGAAAAGGTCATACGAAACACATAAAAATAACTATGAAGGTCTCTCTAAACAATTAAAGTTAGCCTCGTGTCACCTCCACTAATCATTGTTTTAAATATCCCCGACATGGCCCGATATATCCCCCGATATATCCATTTACAGGGCTTGCCGCAACCGATATGGTCTTTAAATATCCTTTACTGCTTTTTGGCTATTTTGAGTGATAAATCCCCGATATGGCCGATATATTAGCCGATATGTGGACCAATATATCTTTTTATATAGCTTGTTGCAAAATAATATACCGTGTTTGGAATTTTTGGGCAAGATATCAAGATTTCCCCATTATACAAATGACATTTTGCCCTAAAAAAGCAGATCGAATGTTGCAACGTTGTTTTGCATTTTTGTTTGTTTTAGAAGGTTGATTATGTTAGTCAAAGAATGTGTGCAGACCACCGAAAGCACACAAAAGAAAGTTTTTTTTTCAAACTTCTCATGCCACCGAAAGAGCCTTTGGCTCTTTCGGCTTTGTCAAAATTCTCATGCCACCGGAAAATCAGAAGAGGATAGGTGAGCGGGTCCCAGAGCAAGAAAAAATTGTACGTGGGCCCCACCGCGGGCCCCACCACTAATAAAATATTAGTGCATAGTGTTTTCCCAAACACTATAAATAGGCCCCCAAACTCTTGAGGAAAAATCATCCCAGAAACAACTCCTCTTATAGAAGAACAAGAGAGAGAAAAGAGAGGCTTAGAGAAAAGTCTTTGTGAGAAAATTGTGAGCAATTTTCAGAGTGGGATTGAGTTGTGAGAAAAAATTAAGAGTGTTGTAAAATTTCTCTTCATAGTGAAAGATCTGCAGCAGCCCGTGGACGTAGGCAATTTTGTGCCGAACCACGTAAATCTTGCGTGTCCCCCAATTTTACACATTTAATTTTCGCTCTTTCTTAAATCTGGCACTAAGGGAATCCAAGTAATTTCCCAACAACTGGTATCAGAGCTCTGGTTGTGACGTCTGTCAAATTTCTGCAAGATTACTATTCACGTGAATAGTAAATTTCGTGAATAGTGGAATTTTGCCGGGGGTACTGACTTGTCGGCAGAGGTGTCTTAATACACGGTGGTTCGCAGAAATTGTCAGAAACGATCCAGAGGAAGTCAGATTCGAGTGGGAGCGATGGCTGCAGACGAAGGGAAGGTAAAAATTGAGAAGTTCGATGGTGCGGACTTCGGCTTTTGGAAGATGCAGATCGAAGACTATCTGTACCAGAAGAAGCTGTATCAACCTCTCTCAGTAAGTAAGCCAGATGATATGAAGGATGAAGAGTGGGCTCTCCTCGACAGACAAGCCCTTGGAGTTATCCGATTGACGCTATCCCGAAACGTTGCCTTCAACATAGCAAAGGAAAAGACCACGCTGCAATGGAAACAACTTTCGCTGAAAACAATCTGTACCAGAAGAAGCTGTATCAACCTCTCTCGGGAAAGAAGCCAGATGATATGAAGGATGAAGAGTGGGCTCTCCTCGACAGACAAGCCCTTGGAGTTATCCGATTGACGCTATCCCGCAACGTTGCCTTCAACATAGCAAAGGAAAAGACCACGGCGGGTCTTATGGCGGCTCTCTGCAGCATGTACGAGAAGCCCTCTGCCTCAAACAAAGTTCACTTGATGAGGCGGCTGTTCAATTTGCGAATGACGGAAGGCGCATCGACAGCTCAACATCTCAATGAACTCAACATAGTCACAACCCAGTTGAGTTCAGTTGAGATTGAGTTTGATGAGGAAGTTCGAGCGTTGATCCTTTTATCTTTCCTACCAGAAAGCTAGAATGCTACAGTCACGGCTGTGAGTAGCTCATCGGGAAGCAACAAGTTGAAGTTCGATGATGTTCGTGATCTGGTTCTTAGTGAAGAGATCCGACGGAGAGAATCGGGTGAAGCTTCAACCTCCTCAGCTTTACACACGGAGTCTAGGGGAAGAACTTCAGAAAGAAGTTCAAATCACGGCAGATCAAAATCTAGAAGGAGCAAATCTAGATCAGGAAAGAAAGACTTCAAGTGCTACAATTGTGGCAAGAAGGGTCATTTCAAGAGGGAGTGTCGGGCACCGAAGAAAAATACTGACGCACAGGAGTCTGCAAACGTAACCGAGGAAGGAGGTGATGCTATGATTCTAAGCGTCAACAGTCCGATTGAATCATAGATTCTTGATTCAGGGGCATCATTCCATTCCACCCCATGCCGAAAAATCATGGAGAACTACGTCAGCGGTGATTTCGGAAAGGTACATCTAGCAGATGATGAAACCTTGAAGATCGTTGGCAAGGGAGACATTCGATTAAAATTGCCAAATCAGACCACATGGAAGCTGCAAGGAGTAAGACATATTCCTGGTCTTAGAAGGAATTTGATCTCTGTGGGACAACTTGATGGAGAGGGTTATTGTACAACCTTCTCGGGTCATGAATGGAAGATTACCAAAGGAGCACTCGTCATTGCTCGAGGTAAGAAAAGTGGTACTCTCTATATAACCTCTAACTTAGAGAATATCATTGCAGTAACAGATGCAGATGAAAAATCAAACCTATGGCACCAAAGGCTTGGCCATATGAGCGAGAAAGGGATGAAGACACTTCTGTCAAAATGGAAGCTACCGGATCTGAAGAATGTAGATGTCGGCCTATGCGAGGATTATATCTTTGGCAAACAGAAGAAAGTCAGTTTTGCAAAGATTGGCAAGACACCCAAGACAGAAAGGTTAGAATTGATTCATACCGACGTATGGGGACCATCTCCAGTTTCATCTCTTGCAGGCTCACTGTACTATGTCACCTTCATTGATGATTCTACAAGGAAGGTGTGGGTTTATTTTCTGAAGAAGAAATCAGAAGTCTTTGATACCTTCAGAAAATGGAAGGCCATGGTGGAAAATGAAACTGGTTTGAAGATAAAGAAGTTGAGGTCAGACAATGGAGGAGAGTACAAAGACAGTAGATTCAAAGAGTTTTGCGCAAACAGCGGGATCAAGATGGAGAAAACAGTTCCCATGACACCGCAGCAGAATGGCGTAGCAGAGCGCATGAACAGAACTTTGAATGAACGTGCCAGAAGCATGAGGATACATGCCGCCCAAGTTCCTATGGGCTGAAGCTATCAATACCGCAGCCTACCTAATCAACCGTGGACCCTCAGTTCCCTTGGATGGTGGAATACCGGAAGAAGCTTGGAGCAAAAAAGAGGTAAACCTTTCACATTTAAGAATTTTTGGTTGTATCTCTTATGTACACATAGATTCTGCTGAAAGAAGTAAACTTGATGCCAAATCTAACAAATGTGTTTTTGTTGGTTATGGTGGTGATGAGTTTGGTTACCGATTTTGAGATTATGAAAATCGGAAGATCATCAGAAGCAGAGATGTCATATTCAATGAGAATGTGATGTACAAAGACAGATCAACTGCAGAATCAAGTAGCTCCAGTACAAAAGCTGAAACAAAGGAATTTGCTGAATTTGAGGAGATTTCTGAAAAAGATGTTCAGACTAGCCCTGAAGCATTTCAAGAAGAACCAAGCACGCCAGAAGTGAGACGCTCCTCCAGAATTCCTAAGCCAACCCAGCGTTATTCGCCTTCTTTGCACTACCTGTTGCTGACTGACAGTGGTGAACCGGAGTGTTATGACGAAGCAATACAGGTGAAGGATTCAGTCAAGTGGGAGTCTGCTATGCAAGATGAGATGGACTCGCTCATGTCAAATCAGACATGGGACTTAGCTGAATTACCACAAGGTAAGAAAGCTCTTCATAACAAATGGATTTACAGGATCAAAGAAGAACATGATGGGAACAAACGCTACAAGGCAAGGTTGGTTGTCAAAGGCTTTCAGCAAAAGGAAGGTATCGACTACAATGAAATTTTTTCTCCGGTTGTGAAACTAACTACAATCAGATTAGTGTTGAAAATTGTAGCTGCTGAGAATTTACATCTTGAGCAGTTAGATGTAAAAACAGCTTTTCTTCATGGTGATTTGGAGGAGGAGATTTATATGAAGCAACCAGAAGGCTTCATAAAGGCAGGCAAGGAAAATCTAGAATGTCGTTTGAAGAAGAGCTTGTATGGATTGAAACAAGCTCCCAGACAGTGGTACAAGAAGTTTGACAGCTTTATGGACAGCAACGATTTCACTAGATGCCAAGCAGATCATTGTTGCTACATCAAGAGGTTTGACAATAGCTTCATTATTTTATTGTTATACGTTGATGACATGCTCGTTGCAGGATCAGATATGCAAGAGATTATAAATTTGAAGCAGAAATTGTCAAAACAGTTCGCGATGAAAGATCTTGGTGCTGCAAAGCAGATTCTTGGAATGAGGATCAAGAGAGACACGAAGTCTGGGACTTTGATGTTATCACAGGCTGAGTACATCAACAAAGTACTCTCCAGGTTCAACATGCAAGATGCAAAACCAGTGGGTACACCTTTAGGTGTTCATTTCAGATTTTCTAAAGAACAGTCACCGAAGACAGAAGAAGAGCGTGCACACATGGCGAAGGTCCCGTACGCCTCAGCAATTGGAAGTCTGATGTATGCCATGGTCTGTACAAGACCGGATATTGCTCAAGCAGTGGGAGCTGTTAGCAGGTATATGAATGATAAGACCGGATATTGCTCAAGCAGTGGGAGCTGTTAGCAGGTATATGAATGATCCAGGCAAGGTACACTGGGAAGCAATCAAGTGGATCCTCAGATATCTACGAGGCACTACAGGTAAAGCACTTTGTTTCAAATGTGGAGATACAATACTAACAGGCTATGTAGATGCTGATCTAGCAGGAAATGTTGATATCAGAAAGAGCACTACAGGGTATGTATATACTCTAGGAGGTACTGCAGTGAGTTGGGCTTCTCAACTGCAGAAGATAGTTGCTCTCTCCACAACTGAAGCAGAATATGTCGCTGTTACAGAAGCCAGCAAAGAAATGGTGTGGCTTCAAAATTTCTTGGATGAATTAGGCAAGAAACAAGAAGACAATGTCTTATACTGCGACAGTCAAAGTGCTATTCATCTAGCGAAGAATCCGTCTTTCCATTCCAGAACGAAGCACATACAGATGCGGTATCATTTTATCCGGTCACTTCTGGAAGATGGAATTTTGAAGCTTGAAAAGATCAGTGGAGCTCAAAATCCGGCAGACATGCTGACAAAGACGGTGACTATTGACAAACTGAAGCTGTGTTCAGCTTCAGTTGGACTGCAATAGTATGAAGCGTGGGCCCCACCGCGGGCCCCACCACTAATAAAATATTAGTGCATAGTATTTTCCCAAACACTATAAATAGGCCCCCAAACTCTTAAGGAAAAATCATCCCAGAAACAACTCCTCATATAGAACAAGAGAGAAAAAAAAGGCTTAGAGAAAAGTCTTTGTGAGAGAAAATTGTGAGCAATTTTCAGAGTGGGATTGAGTTGTGAGAGAGAAAAGTCTTTGTGAGAGAAAATTGTGAGCAATTTTCAGAGTGGGATTGAGTTGTGAGAAAAAATTAAGAGTGTTGTAAAATTTCTCTTCATAGTGAAAGATCTGCAGCAGCCCGTGGACGTAGGCAATTTTGTGCCGAACCACGTAAATCTTGCGTGTCCCCCAATTTTACGCATTTAATTTTCGCTCTTTCTTAAATCTGGCACTAAGGGAATCCGAGTAATTTCCCAACAGATTAGTGATCCTAAACATATATTATTCATATTTTGTATGCTTAAATTTCATTACATGTGTTGAGATTACATTTTAATGCATTCTACTATGTATGCAAACATTCATTATGGCATTCCGATATATACCACATATCCCCGATATTTCCCCGATATCCGCAATCCGATATGAATTTTGGTCATCCGATATTTTCCCGATATCCGATATTTAAAACATTGCCACTAATATCCCCACAAAGGCAATGTAGCCTGCCGTAGTAAAGCTTAACTGCTACTAATTGTGAAACAAAAAATTTCTGAGATTAAAAGCATAAATTAAACAGAATACAACTGGAACCCTAGGAACAAAAGGGATCATAAAAGGTTTTATGATGAATACCCATAATCAATATAGTAAACTACAACGAATAATAAATAGTCATTATCAAAATAAGGGAAACACATGATCAAAACTTGCAAAAATTAAAGGAAAGCACAGGACACAACAACTCACTAACTCACAGTTATCGAATGACTTAAGCACATTTGATAATAAAAAAACAGTTGCATATGGAATTAACACCTCGTTTGGTATGCAGGAATTGAGTCAAGTGAGAATGGAACGAAGTAAGGAACATAATGGAATTAATGTGGGAATGGAATGCTCAATCACATTCTCATGTTTGGGCGCGATTAGAGATGAAGTGATAATTATAATTTTTTATTTTTGGTATTAAATAATTAATAAGCAATCATGCACATTTGGAAGTTATTTTAATTTTCAGATGCCCATTCCCTACCATCGCATTGGGAATGCGAATTCCCACAAAATGTGGGATGAATGAGAAGCGGGAATGGGTATTCCAGCTTCCAAAAAAGACCTCGTGTTTGGTTAGCATGAATGAGAAGTGAGAATGAGCATTCCATTCCCACTCACTCCCATATACCAAACGAGGTGTAACGGAAAGCACAGGGGTACTTTAGCAACTCGGAGTTTTGAAGTTGTTTTAATAATTTTTGGGGCTTCTATTCACAAATATTAGTCAAACCACAAACTAGATTGCCAAATCAAACAATTAAATTTTAACTAAATAAAGAAATAAAGACCTTCTCCCGGATTGTGGCAAGAAGCCCATCATTCCACTGATCACCTTCCAAAGATATTTCTGTAACATGGAAAATTTTTAGCTCAGAGTGCAGAATACACCAAAAGTACTTCCTCGTGCAACTAGACACGTACAATGTAATGCAGGTTAAAAGATGGATAGAAATGCTAAAAAATAGTATCAAAAATATCCAAAGCTCGCTAAGGAAAATTCAACCCACAACTCAAATAAAGTATCGATGTGTCTTCTATTGATTTCTATCATGCATTCCAGTGACTGTACCAAAAAGAAAAAGGAATACAGTGCAAGTAAAGAAGTTCAAGATACTATCATACTTAGAAAGCACTTCATGAAGGCTGGAAGCCTGGAAGTTTGAAATTCTAGTATCTACTGGTGATCTGGCACAACCTAAGAATTTACTTCCAGGAGATGGATTGAGAGGTGCAACAAGCTATGAACGGAAAACTTGAACTGCATGGGAAGACATCAGCCTCTCACAGAAAAGAAATATAGTCGGATAAAAATGGTTTCTAGAGAAGAAAGGTATAGAAAGAAGGGGAAAAAAGTTAACCGAGGGGATCAGCCATAGACAAAAAAGAAAATTTAGCAGGACAAGAAAAGATACACGCATGGAAGACAACATCTGCCACCTAGCCAATACCATCCTATAAAAATACGATGGACAGAAGGAATAAAAAGTTTGGGAAGCCGTGAAAAACATAAATATCCAGATTGCCTAATAATATAACCCAAGCTAAAGTTACAGAACATAGGCAGGCAATATGCAGGCACTAATGCTTGCAACGAACTAGCACCCAGAAGCAGGTCTAGTATTGCACTTCTTTTGTTGGGGTCCTACAAGCTCGCACCTGTATTGAACCATAAAATACTCATGAGGCCAATTTTGAGGTTCCTTCAATTTTTATTAATCGAGCATGGATCATTGTACCAGTTAGCTTTTCACATCATTGCAAATCCCCAGTATACCTATTTTCTCTAATATAACTGAAAAGGCATATGATAAAGCTTACCTGAAAACATCCTTAAATTTTTGTGATATGTCTCATGTTTGATTAGTTATTTACCTGACATTTTGGTTTTTCAGCTCGTATCTGATCATAACCTCAACAAACAGCTTTAACCCAGCTACATTGGTTGAGTTTACGAGCTCAGATTTGGGGACGCTCTATAATCAGTGGTTGTCAATCTGACATGAGATGAGAGACACAATTGGAAAAGAGAGAGCCTTCCATTATTCCATAATACTGCTTTCGAAGAAATCAAAACCCAGATGAATCAGATGTTACATTCGGTTTAGTCTCCTGTGTTAACTGATGTCCGATTAAATATGAAATCAAGGTCTTGTGATGCCACTGAATCATTGGTATTTGTTTTAAGTTAAATTTAGGTTCTGTAACAGCCCAAGCAAGTAGCTGAGGCCTTATCTTGGTTTTAGGAGTATTCTCAACTGGTTTTCACAACTTTCAGAACTTTGGCAAGGCGAATTACAATTTAGCATTTAATTTCTTGGTTCATTAAGTACCTGGAAAGAAGAAAACGAGACTTAGCATGATGGCAAGAACTAAAAGGAAAGGAAGAGGAATTGTGATTTCAGTAACAAGTGCATAGCTAGATCAAATTGCCAGCACATAAGTACCTAAAAATGATTCCATAAGAAATATATAAAGAATGCTCTTACTTTAGAATGGATACAGGATGTTCATTCAGACTCTCGAAGAGTGTGATGTGTTCCCATGTAAAGGCTCTTGATTTGGACTGAAGAAAGAACTTCACCCATCTCTTAGAGTGCAATTGGTTCTCATGTAACTGAGTGAGAAGACTTGAAGGAATGGAAGTTATCTTATTGTGAATTCTTGGTGGTACATCTAGGCCTTCCCTTCTTGTTCTTCATGTACTGTGCACTCCAGTGTCCATGTAACAACCTAATGTTGATATGCCCAGATGGTGACACGGATACACTAGGGAAAACCTTGGGTGCATAATTGTTTCTATTCTACTGACTCAATCATAGATTCATATATAAGGATTGAGACATTGAGACAGAAACTAAGAACTCTTCAGTCGAGTGTGCTCAAGTTAGAGTAGCATCGTGATGAGTGTTTTCCAAGAACTCTTTAGTTAAGGGTATGCTCGAGTAACAGTATTGTGATGAGTGTTTGCTAAGAACTCTTAGTTTTTATGTAAGTGAGCTTGAGTAAGAGTAGCATCGTAATAAGTTACCAGTCGAGGCGTCCTTGCTCAAGGTTTTAATTGCACATGAACCAACACCAGCCAAATGTTTAGCAAATTATATGATACCAATAAGCAAGTGCAATACTCTCAAGCAATGAAGTAAAGGTCAATGCAGACTCATCAAGATTCAACCTGCCATTTCCTAATTTGAAAACTATAATAATAAAGAAGAGGCAGGCAAATAACTAAACAACAAAAGTAATTCTAAAAATGGAACCTTCAGTTTGAGCAGCTCTTGCAGCTTCAAATTCTTTTTGCAAACGCAGAAATATCATTTTATCTGAATCCCTGTTGCAGAAGAATCAGAGAATACAAAAAGATACCTAAGATTCTGTCTCTAAAGATATTTATTCTTAGCTTTTCCCCCCTCAAAATAAGAAGAAACTAGTATATTGCTAAAGTAGACTCAACAGGATGCTAAGATTTTCATAACAAAGAGAAGTCAACAGGAAGAAAACAATACATAATCAATATCGAAATCATGGTTCTGTATTTTGATGAGGAAGAAGCATCATTACCAACTGCAATAACCTGTAACTATAGAATTGTACAATGCGGTAGCAAACTTTTCGATTTGATGCTATCACAGACTCAAAAGCTGCCGCCAGATCACATGACTTACAAATCAGACTGGGATTCATGTCAATTTGGAGTCTGGCAGCACCCAATATTTTCTGCTTTTTCTGGAACACAGTCTTGCTTCTCAATGTTTAAGATAGAATAATGTTGCTCACTAAGCTCAGATCCCTTTGGTAAATGGATAAAATCTCAGAAGGCAACCAGTGTCTCAGACAGTAATACAGAATTATGGAGTTATCAACCTATTGGTTCCAACAGGGATGTTATCAACCTATCATGAGATATATCAATGACCAAAGCTGAAGGTTGCACAATTAGATAGCATCATCGAAGTATGCCTGTGGGCAAAATGACTATTGTGCCATAGTCAAAGTTTGTGAATGTTCATCGAATTTCAGGAAGACTGCCACAAACCAGAATACCAATGTCCTAAAGTTGTCAACATATTTAGTTAAAGGTCAAGCATCCTCTAACATTCTAATGTTGGCCTGTTGGTTTTGATGGACTGCACCTTGGAAACTACTAAAAGAAAGAAGACTGAAATGACAGCATTTTTCTGAATAGCAGTTCTGAGATGTTTTCTAAATTGTGTCTCCTCATCAAGATTCTAAAGACGCTACACTAGCTCATTGACTATATTACGAGGTAGGCATTATTCAGCTGGCTGTCAAGTACCATAACATAAGAAGAGCTGAAGAGTTCTAATGGATAGAAAATCTTAAATTACTTATCGTGCAGCACGTGTAATGTTAACGTCATTAACACCACTTAGATATCTTACCAAATTATTATTATTTGTGAAATGGTCATTGTTCTGCATGTAATGTTTATTGTGGACATGGGAGAACCAGTGCAGAATAATTTGAAGATAAAGTGAAGATTTTGCTGAAGAGTCATAAACCATAGAAGAATCTCTGTTCCCAGTCAAAAACATTGATGAAAGATCCTTAATAGGTGATGCGAAACAACCAAGATAAGATAACATATTCTAGCGCTAAAAAAGGAGGTTACCTTGAAAGGCGTTCCTTCAATTCTTCATGCCTCCTTAGAACTTTTGATACTATAGACAACAATCAAGGCTTTAAAGCTTCAGAATGAGACAGATATAGATTTAAAAATCAAACGAAAAACAAAAACTTTAATTACATCTTGCTCTTGTTGTCTCCAGTCGTGTGTCCTCCTCTTGTACAAAATTCTAAATGCATAGATGTAAGTGCAACATTAAAACTTTAACTAGCTATCTCCTTCAGCAAGAAAGAAAGATGGGGGATATATATGATAACATACTACTTCTCCAGAAAATGGATACGGGCGCTTCCTTAGTTGATCCATATGCTGTTAAATCAGGAGTATAGGTTAAATCATGTTCCAAATATTTTGCAAAAAAAAATCAAAATGAAAAGAATAATGATTAAAAATGATATTTAAATTCCTCATATGCACCAAGGTTACAAGACGAAAAGGTAAACTAAAGAAAATTGACATGTGACCTTCAAATAAACATTAAGTCAACTTATTCCATCCTAAATCAATAGCCAACAAAAGCATCAATTTTTAGAAACTGCACACATGAAAGTAAACATATGCATTCCAGATTATATGTTACTCAATTTTGTCGTCGCATTTCAACACTACTCCCACGTTATCCGCTGAAAATTCTTCCATTCATCAATGATCATCCAATACAGAAAGCTTAACAGCATAAATAGAACTGCCACAAATACTGACATATCTGCGTGAGGTTAAGTTTGATTGCTAGTATTTCAAGTCAGATTCGGTTTTCATTCAAATATAGAGTCGCCTTTGAATATCATCCACTGCATTGTTTTGATATTATAATGTTGAGCCTACATAATTCATTTGAACGACTATAATTTTTTTTCGTTCTTTTCCCCTTTCCTCTCCGGACTTGGAACTGCAGAATGATTTCATCATAGGCAACAGTATTCAAGAATTTACGACGAAAAATGATGCTAATTTTTGACGTCTTAAAAGCAATTACAATAAATTCTCAACAATTATTTTGCCATTCCCAGAGATAAAAATGATCGCAAAGTTCAAAATTCCAGAAAATTGAGAAACTACTAAGGATTAAGAACGAAGAAACTACTTGATGTTTGATGAGCTCTGAGCGTTGTGAGATCGTTAGGGCTTCCTTGATTGTGGAAATCGAACTCTTTTGGAGGTCGGACCGGGATCGCTAGGTTTTTGAGGTTCTGGAGGAGGCCGCGTGAGCGATCGCGTGTGGAGTTGAGGAGGGGAGAGACGAAACGCTTGCGGTTAGAATCGCCTAACCCGAGTCCAATACAAATCCGAACCCGTACCCGACTTTTGTCCGATAACTCGATGGAAGAGGTTTGCATAGAGGTCGGCAACGGGTCCAACTATTCACACTTCCAAACAGTAATTTTGGGGTGTGTGAGGACTAAATTGTCCTTCTTCTAAACCAAACCAGACCAAGTCCAAAAGGATATTTTCGGCAATCCAACTCCCAAAGCTACTGTTTGGGAGTGGATATAGCAAACATGGTCGGCAACGGGACGAGCTGGCTCTCTCGCGGGCTCCAGGGGCGAGACAAGACGGCCCACGTCCCGCAAGGAGACAAGTGGACCGAGTTTTGCTGTTTGTTCGCGGGCTTAGACCTCAGCTCAGCCCACTTAGGAGACAAGAACAAGCGAAGCAGGCTGTGATACTTGTGAACCAACATAACCCACCATTTTTTATTTTTTGGATTTTGTAAATGATTTTTAGTCTTTTAATAATGTTTAAGTATTGTTTAACACTTAAAAATTATATATAATTAACTAATTAACTAACAATCTAGCTATTATAGAAATGAAAAAATAATTTATCAAGTAAAATTATATATTTGTAAGGAACGGTAGAGAGAAATATCGCAAACATAGATATTTTATGTGGTTCGGGGCAAGTCCCTACTCCATGGCCAGCAACTAATTGTTTTTCACTAGTTTAACAAATACAATAATAAGTTACAATAAACTTTAAGTAAATAAAAATAAAAAAAATGCTAACTTGTAATAGAGCTCAATCTTTTTCATTTTCTTTATCTTCCTCCTCAAAGAAAGACGCACGTCCTCCTTGTAGTCGTTCTTCCACATTCAACCAAAAAAATATAAGAAATGTAAAAAAAATATAATTAATAAAATAACAATCTAATCATTATAAGAAATGCAAAAAATAATTTTATTAAGAAAAATTGTATATTTTTATACTTTAACAAATGAAAATATGGCAAATATGAATGTGCAACTTGGTTCGAGCAAGTCCTACATCCACAAGCAACAAATAATTGCTTTACTAGTTTTAAAAAATTCCAAGAACAAAGGAAGTTAAAACAAAGTGTAATAAAAATGTTTGTATAGAACAGAAAGATATCTAATTTGGATAGGCTCACGGGACAGGTCTAGGGAGTCGACCCACCCGTATACAGTCCCAGTTTACTTAGCGGGCTTCATGGGTCGAGCAAGTTGCTGGCCCACATGGGCTTGGGGCTAACTCATCCCGAACCCACGGCCCGCTACTGTACTGGGCCGAATCTGAGTTGCCTCTCGTCAGGGCGAGTTGGGTTGAGTCCAAACACGGGCGAGTGAGCGGGCTCATGAGCCGACTCGGCCCAGCCCGACCCCTACGTTTGCAGTAGATATTTAGCAGGGCTATTCGCTATGACAAATTGGGTAAAGTGGGATAGTTACTCTAATAGGGTAATTTTAATCCATTGGGATAATTTAAATAGGATAAAGTGAGATAAGTTGGGATAATGAGATAATTTTAAATTTTGATGAGACAATTTAAATGGAACAATGATGACATGATGCTAGTGGCGTGGCCAAAGATTAGAGTTTGAGGAGGCACTCTTGTTTCTTCTCTTACTAATACTGAAACAGTTATATCAATAACCTCAGCTATACAAGTGCAATTAGAATTAACACAAACAGCTCTTAAAACATAATGAGATGAGGTTGAAAATCACACGTACAAATTACTCCAACGATTTTCTATTTTTAAATTGTGCATAATTGCACCATTACTAATAGGATCACAAACACCAGATTCACTATATGTTACGAAGCAATCATTTATCCATTGACCTATCTCATACGCCAAGCAATCTAGTTTTCATTATATTCATATCTAAAGATATTCTCTTGACACTTGCAATTGTAGCCAGTAAAATCAATTTGAACTTTGAAGGTTGTGAAGAAAGGGATAAACTACATATTTTTCATCTCCACCATCTTTTGGGTAAGAGTTGAAATTCGATTCAAGTGTAGACTATAACTTTTGAAACCCATATTAAGGATAAATATCTCAAGTGGAAACATGTTTAAAACAACCGTCAAAGTGCATGATTACCAAAATTCTTCATTCATCATAAATCTGCATCGTGTCCTAGAAGCACCCGATGGGCTTGTGACTAGGCTTAACAACATATACAACCGGGCCTAACACCACCCAAAAGTATATACATAAGCCTATAACAATGATAGATACATACATCTCTTTTATCATATTCAAAATAGAACCATAGAATCACACATCAAGGCAAGCACAAGGAACTGATATACAGTGAAGCAAGTATACAATGCAAATACATAGTAGAAGCAATATATTGAACAAATATCCAAGTCCCACAGATAATGAATAACATAAAAGATATCACGAGTTTGATATCAATCTCATCAACTCAAAATACATAAAAGCCAGACATAAGTCTGAAATAACTACTGCAATAGCTACATATATCAGAGTCACTACATAACAACGGAAAGAAGAACATAAACGACAAAGTCTGGTAGCAAAAGTTTAAGAAAGACTGATTTAAGTTTAAGAAAGACTGTATAATTGTATCACTTTACTTGCTTTTATAAAATAAAAAACATGCATCTCAAATCCAGAATATTAAATAGATAAAAATGGATAACTAGAAAAATATCAACACAGAGATATTAGCGAGAGTGCACCTACAGCCAAGAGTGTGTTGTAAAGATAGTGTGCATCTAACTAGTCAGCTTTTACTTAATCTTATTTAGGATATGCTTGTGTGTTTGGTGTACCCATTGGGAATGTTACTTGAATTATTACTTTACTTCGTTTGTGTGCACATACCCATCTGCCACTAATGCTCAAACACAACATCGGGCTGCACATTATCTAAGAGATGTCCAATTCCTCCCGTTAATTAACTCACGTGAATATTTTTATTACTTGGTTACACATGATAGCTGCTAATAACTTAATTCATTGAGAACACCCATCTCATGGGTGCCCTCTTCGACTGGATTTTCAAAGCAAACAAAACATGCCTGTTAAATACCAAAACAAGTCATCATGACTTGATACATGTAAAAACCTAAAATTTTGAAATTATTATTGCAAATAATAATAATAGAGTTTTGTTATGGTTAGTGATCATTATGGGATGAATGGATCTGATTGTAATTGATTTGAGATTGATTATGTGTGTGTGTGTGTGTAAATGTGCATCAATATATAAAACTTGTCGAGTTTGCTTTAGTGTTCAGGTCGTTCGACTGACCCCAGTGATCAATCGAACGATCGACAGCTGGAGATTTTGTTTGGGTTTGGGTCGGGTCAGTCTTGTATATATAATATATACATATATATATATATTTATATATATATAGTATAAGTATATATAGTATATATATGAGATTAATGGTATCCTTATCATAGGAGGGGATTTCCTCCCTTGACGACTCTAAAATCACATGATTGAGCGACATTAGGATGATCCTCCGTTGAACTTGACTCAACATATCTAAAACCCCAAACACCAAGTTTGGGTGAATCCGTCGTCGATTTGACCCTCATCGAGCCATGTGAAAAGTTCTATTTCATTCAAAACGTTAAAATTGATACGAGTGGATGAAGGGTCAACGATGACGGGTTCACCCAAACTTGGTGTTTGTTGGGTAGAATACGTAGATCAAGTTCAACGGAGCTGATCATCCACAATATCGCTCAATCATCTGATTTTAGAGGCTCAAGGAGGAAATCCCCTCCTATGACAAGGATACTCATTAATCTCTCTTCTCTCTGCTCTCGCTCTCCTCTCTCTATAGTATACTATATATATTATATATATACTATATATATATATATATATATATATATATATAATATATATTATAGATATATATGATATATATACTATACTATATATATATATTACCCGAATTTCCCTATCTCTTTTCCTTTCATCTATCACGTTTGAGCAGCAGCCACCCCCTCTTAAAATCCTAGAAACCCCAAATTTATTTTTGAAGGAAATTTTATGAAGCAAAGTTCAAGAGGAGGGCGAGATCTACAACCTTTGTGAAGGAATATCAAGTATTTCTCATGTTTGCAAATTTATCTTAAGCTTATACTTGGATGTAGATTTCAGGTGCTACTTGTTTTTTTTAAGATCTTTGGAGAGCAGCAATTTGATCATGCATATTTTTTGTCAATTTCATGGACAAATTATTTGTGTTTGTTGAAATTTTGGGACCAGTTAGGAATTTGGGATCAGTTAGCATTTGGAAATTAGTTAGCTGCTGCTTATTTCCGAGTTATACGTGTCAATAGCATGAGATCCTCCTTCACGAGCTCCAGTGCGCCACCACGAGATCCTCCTCCACGAGATCCATTCTCCGATCCTTCATCTTCATCATCTCGAAGTCGTAGCTGCTCAAGCGCTTAGGCCGTTGCTGCTTGCGTCGCCATTGACGCCGCTCAAACTCATCAAGGTCTCGCCTTTTCAGGTAATTATTCTATAGCTTATATTTTAGGTCTCCTGATTCTGTGATTTTAATAATGAAAGAGGAATTAATAAAATCCTATAATTTTGGTCTTTTGATTGGATTCAGTAGCAAAGAGTGTCAATTTTGTAACAGATATTCCTCATGATGAGCTAGAAACAATTGCAGTTGAGCTCAAATTGATTTTGGTTCTACATCAATGTTTTTTTAAATTTTGAATATACATGAGGTTTGTAGCTGGTTATTTATGTGCTTTGTTGACTTTGAGCAGTTCATATACATTATCGCCTCTTAGTTTCCTTTTTTTTAAAAAAAATCTTATCCAAGTTGGGGGAAATGTAAGTATAGCTTGCAACGCTGACTGACCTACTAAATAATATGTCAGAATGCAGCAGGACTCACTGATGGTCAAAGTTGTCAAACAATTTAAACAAAGCTCTTGTTTAGTTTAAACTGAAGTATTTATTGGGTATTTTATAGTTGTTTCTTGATGAATCCATGTTGTCTATTTGGTCATGGATGTGTCTATTTGGTTTAAGTCTATTAACTTAGAGCTTTTCAGATGTTCTGCTGAGTTATAATTGCTGATTTGTAACATATTTTATTTTGTAGGCTTTTGGATCTGACAAGGTGACTGCATTGAGATCCTTATTTTAAAGTGACAGAAAGATGATAAGGAGTTTGAATCAATGGTGGGTTCTCTTTTCTGGGTGGTGTGCAGTGTTGGAGATACAATTTATATACTTCATGTGGATAACCCGTATGCATTCAAGTTAATATGAATACTACTGGAGATACAATTTATATACTTTGTTTGGCAACACCTTGCTTTTATTATATTGACTAGCCTTCTCTGATATCTGCAACTCTGGATTATATTGATTTTTGGCCAAATATTCGGATCTGGATTATATTGTATCACAATGGTGTGCAGTGTTGGAGAAATTTTGCTTTCTCTGTGCTTTTCCTGATGCATTTTGTGGTTTTGGCATAAGCATTCTTGTTCTTTTGTAAATATTCAATTGTTCCTGCATTCTTCCTCATGTTTCACAGTGATTGTCGCCATGCTATATCAATAAGCGATTCGTTTGATTCTTGCAATAGAGGATTGGAATGCGAGGGAAGGCTGAAAGTTGAAACTTGAAAGTGCTGTGAGTTGAGATATTTGTTTAGTCTTTGTCACCTAATGAAGACAATGTGAGCTTGTATGTGCTATTTGACGGCTTCAACTGGAAGGTGACAATGAAGACAATGTGAGGTTGTGTATGCTTGTATGTGCTATTTGCTATCTGCTTACTTCAACTTTATCCTTCCACTTTTATTTGAAAACAATTCCAAATAGCTTACACAAACAGTACATATAATGATACCCAGACCAGCTCATTTTGCTCTCTAATTGCTCCTTCGCAACCTGTAATTCCAAACTGATACCTAGTGAACAAGCAAGCTTAGCAGATACACACTACAAACTGAGCACAAATCATAATAGTGTACAAAATGACCACAAATAAGCCCAAAATTGAGGACAAACTGACCACAAACAAGCTCATAATTGAGTACAAACTGAGCACAAATCATAATACAAGCTGACCACAAACAAGCTCAAAATTTAGTACAAACTGCGCATACATTTTTTATTTCTAGAAATCAAACAAAAGGTCAAATTAAGTACAAACTGAGCACAAATCATAATACAAGCTGACCACAAACAAGCTCAAAATTTAGTACAAACTGCGCATACATTTTTCATTTCTAGAAATCAAACAAAATGTCAAATTAAGTACAAACTGAGCACAAATCATAATACAAGCTGATCACAAACAAGCTCAAAATTTAGTACAAACTAAGTACAAAATGACCCAAGTTATACAAGCTTATCATCACATTGAAGAATCATCCACAAATCACATCACAACATAAGACCTACTGCATTCTTCTTGATATCAGAACTCCTAAAGAAAAAGTGACAGCCAAGTTTAGAGAAGATTTAAAATTCTAAGAGAATACCATACCAATTAGAAACAAATAAAAATGAAATAGAAGAATGATAAAATGGTTGGTAAACCATGAGTTGATACTTATAGGTCCAACCTTTTTCTGCTCAAATCTAAAATAACAAAAGAAATAAGATTAGTAAGATTATGAAAAGAAGGCAATGATAAACCATTCCAATCTTAACAAAATGTGACAATTCTTTACTTACCCATAACATAGAGGAACAATTAGTTTCCTCTTGTCATCAACTCTAATGCATGTCACCCAATATGCAGGACTTCGATGTCTTCAACTTTGTTGCATTGAAGTAGGACTTTTTTTTACAATACATTGTAAAATAATAAGAAAATTTTCATTCGGACAAATCGTTGAAATACTTCAAATTGACAAATTGACAAATATTACTATCAAATACGTGAATCATTTAGTTCAACAACAGCTTTTAAAAAAAAATATTTTTCACTATCAAATACTTCAAATTGACAAATATTACTATCAAATACTCAAGAAATAAGGTTAAAAATTACTATTAACTAGGTGAATACGGATTAATAAAAAAATCACAACATATGACTTAGGATCTAAGGTTGATAAAAATTATTTTAATATTAAACTACGTGTAATGTACGTGCATAAAAACTAGTATACCTAAAAAAATCCCCACTCACAAAGTAAACAGCTTCCATTAAAATTCGTCCTCCCTCAAGGCCCATAACCAGAGGTCCATAAACAACGGTCCACTATTGAACCCACTATGAAAAAATCTCCACCGTCCATTTTCAAGTCTCCCATCAACCGTCCAATCGTCACCAAGATCTTTCGGCGGTTTAACTGTAACCTCCCCCGAATCTGTACCCCAGCGGGGCCCACCGAGAATCAATTCTTCAAAGCGTAGGTTAAAAGGTAATTATAATAATGAAATAATATCCCTTCCTACGGACGAATCGATACCCCACTTTCCACCAGTATTATAAACTCTTGGGTCCCACCAGATTAAGGGCGGTTTCTTTTTTTGGTTTCTTCTCTGGAGTGCACTATCGATTCCGATGCTCGGCGAATCCACGCAAACAAAGCCGCATAGAAACAAAGGATCCACCGTTTATATTTCTATATGGACTACATCGTACGGTGTATGATATGGTCGTATAGAATATTTTTATGCGGAGACTTTTGTTTGTAGTGTCGGCGATAGGAGAGGCGGTCTACTCCATTCCCTCGCTCTTTCTGCTAGGAGCAAGACTATCGTCCTTCTTTCTCAACAGGTGCAAGTTTTAGAGAGAGAGAGAGATAGAAAGAGAAGAGGAGAGAGAAAGAGAGAGGATTTATAGGGTTAGGGTTTCTGGTTATGGGAATTGAGCGATGGCGGGTGAGAAGCCTCAAGTTGAGATTGTGAAGGGCGTCAATGGCCTCGACAAGGTCGTGCTTCGAGAAGTGAGGGGGAGCTCTGCTGAGGTCGGTGATAGTCTCTTCATTCACCTCAATTTTGGGAAATTTTTTTTGCAGGATTTTGGATAATTAGTTTCTATGATGATTAATTTATCGATTATAACGGTATCTGGATGCCTTGCTAGCGCAGTGATAGACCTGGATCTATTTCTCTGTTTCTTGATTTAGGGTTTCTATCTATTTCTATAAATTTTTTCATGCCAGGTGGTGGTACGAAATCTTCGTATTGGGGTTTAGTGTTAGTTTTACATTTAGTTGTTAAATTTTTTTATTTTTTTTCAGAATGTTGAAATTGAGGAACACCTGAATCGAGACATTCTAGATGTTTTAGCGTTTTTTAGTACATCACTATTATTTGCTCGGTGGAACGAATGATTTTATATTATACGTATCAATTCACCTGGATAGTAAAGAAAAAGGTCATTGATTTGGGGCGTTTTTGTATTAATCATATGGAGAACATAAGGTATGGCAGAATATTGAAAAATTCACCATATACCACAGTCAAATTTATACTTTTAATTGGTCGGTATTTTGTTTTCCATTTCGATTCACTCATTTGTTAGTTGGATACATTATTACTGTTACGGTTTTTGACTAGCATTTGAACTCATTGGATGCATAGTTTTCATTGTAGCCTACCAATCTTGAAGTTCCCTTCTCGCTTACTATTTTTTTTTCTCAATTATCTATATTTTTGGCATGGAGATGGTGTAAAATCATGGGAAAAAAAATCTTATTCAAGTAGTATACATATATTTTTGCATAGTTAACTTCTATTATAGATGGTTGTCACTTGAGAATAATAATATATATATTCACATGTGGTCTGTAGGTGTATTTGTATGGAGGACATGTAACCTCTTGGAAAAATGACCACGAGGAGGAGTTGCTTTTTCTCAGCAATAAGGTATTGAAATCACTTGCTTGCTTAGTAATTCTCCCTGGTTAATGTTTTCTAGAACATATGTTCAAATTATATATATGTGTGTAGCAATAATGGTTGTGAGGTGGCGGCTCATTATGCTAAATGAGCTACCAAGATTTAGCCATGTGGTGATGCCCACTTTAAAAGTCACATCACATGGGTGGGCCTCATCACCCTTACCTCTTGATAGCTCATTTAGCAACATGAGCTGCCACCTCACAACCATCAACTTATATATATATATAGCAAAGTTGCCAAAGCAAAGTTGCCATATGATATTTGATACCTGACTTTGAAGATTGTAGAGAAACAGAGAAGGCAAAGTTATAATTTGTCTGACCTAATCTCTCGTAAATACAGATTAGGAGGTTACATAAGCAGGTATGGATATTAACCCAATCACCGAAATACCTAAACAAATAAACATCTAATCACATCTAAGAATTTTACTTTAACAACCGCTGATTTCATTAAGTGCTACAGTTAAACAGTTTCAAGTTATGAAACAGCTTTGTTCATATAAGGATTGTAGGAATTAGCTATCTTTTGAATCACACTTTTCTTTTCCACGTTTTTCTTTGTCAGACCATCTTAGTATTCCATTTTGCTGTAAGAGAAACAATAGGATTTTAGAGCAGCTTCTTTCTACATATCATTTTGCCATATTTCTCTTTGCAGAAGATCACATTTAGCAACAACTTAGTTTGGAATATCACATAGCTGATGTAATGAGTTTCATATGGTTAAGAATAAGAGCATAAGAGATGCATAAAACGAGAAATTAAGAAAACTGGAAGACAAAATGACATGAAGAAATTGTAAGCTGTGGAGAAGTTGACAAATCAACGACCTAATGAGCAAAGCTCGTGGCAAATATGAAACCGGTGATAAGGTGCTCAAATGTTAGCATGATCTCATTGGGATGCTTGGAAGCACATATTTATGCAGTATTTCACCTTCACACCTGGGCGAAGATAAATCCACTTACTACAGATGTACAAACTATACAAGAATGTTTGCACATATATGGTTGAAAAGTATTACAAAATAATAAAGATGTGTAGGTCCAGCTACCGCCAAACAATAGTCTATTTTTATTTTCTGTCTTTTGTTTGCTTGTTTGTGCATGAGCTGTTGTCGGGCGATTCCCATGTAGCCCTTGAGTCTCTATTCGCAGCGTGAGAGATATGTCTAAAAATATCAGGAATATGGTTAAATTAGGCAATAAAGAGAGCATTTTGGTTAATTGAAGAAGATTGTTACTACTTACTAGTAAAGAGAAACAATGGAAATATTATAGATTTCTTGGAGTTTGTTTTTCGAAAAATTCTTGCTAGTAGTAGTATCATATACATCAATTTTATGAATTGCAACTTGTAAGTTATTGTTATATTCAATTTATCATGAATTTGAGGTGATGTAGGACAAACAATTTAGAATGTTGCACCTATGATTAGAATTTTTAAAAATTTTAATTTTATTTAGAACTAGATAATTTTGTTATGATTTGATTTGTTATTTAGTTTGGATTGAATTTGTTAATTAGTTAGATTAAATTTGTTATTTTGTGAGGATGAGTTGCAAATTTATTTGATATAGTTTGTTAGAATTTTGTTTGCTCATATAAATATTATGATTGTACGTCTTCATTTTAGAAGACGAAAAAAAGTTTATAAAGGCTTAGTTTGTTGCATAAGTTTCTATATCAGGCATGTGGGTATTTGCTGTGAGGTCCGTTATTAGGCACTAGTTCTCCAGTGCACGTCAATGTGCGCATTACGCAGCAAACTTGTGATAAAAAAAATCGTTGGCATCTTAACAATCAATGGTAATATGAATGGACTTTTGGAAATTATTGTCAAAATTGATATAAAGTATCTTACTATTAGGAAGTATGGAACTGGAAAGTGAGTAGAGTTGACAACTAATGGATGATAATAGGGTGTTTTAGATCTTCCCAAGTTTGTCTTATACAATAAATTGTTGAGGACGCATGTTGAATTTTTTGAAATCTTGACGCATATCGGGGCAAAATCAAAAGTATGGTTTTCTTAAATAGTAGTAATTGACAACTAATGTTTGCACATATATGGTACTCTTTTGAGTTCTATAAATTTTTCCTACAAATTTTATAGAATACAAGGAAATCAAATTTTGAGTACTTTTCTTTTTCCTCTTTTTTTATAGAAATTGAACCAAACAGCCCCTAAGATTATTTTCATTTACTTTTCGTTTTTGTTACTACAGGCTATGTTCAAGCCTCCAAAAGCTATACGTGGGGGCATCCCTATATGCTTTCCTCAGGTATGACCTCTTTTTCCTTATTGTTAATTTTGTTTCCATGTAGTTTTATCTCTCTTACCCTTTAACTGGCAATTGCAGTTTGGCAGTCATGGAACTCTTGAACAACATGGATTTGCAAGGAACAGATTTTGGAGCATTGATACCGACCCTCCTCCATTTCCGGCAAATATCTCCCACAATGCTTTTGTGGATCTAATCCTCAAGCCATCTGAAGAGGATGCTAAAATCTGGCCCCATAGGTGCAACAAATAGCCCTAACACTTGTTCTATTTCTGGTGTTTTCTGGATTTATAAAGATTTTTTTCTTCTGCTTTTCTTCTCATTATTTGCTAATAATTGATTCATTATATGTATACATTGGTGTATATTTATGTGTGTATGCGATCTCATTATTTGCTAATCATCATTGATTCATTATATGTATATTGGTGTATATTCATGTGTGTATGCGTGTGCATGTGTGTGCCTGTGTGCGCGTGCGCTCGCATGTGCGTGTCTATGTATATTTATGGTTTGGGGGAGGGTTTGGGGGAGTGTGTTAAACTGCATATAAATTTATGTGTATGCGCGTGCAAGTGTGTGCCTGTGTGCGTGTGCGCTCGCATGTGCGTGTCTATGTATATTTGTGGTTTGGGGAAGGGTTTGGGGGAGTGTGTGTTAAACTGCATATAAACATTCTTCAAACTAAACATTCTTCAAACTAACATATCAGCAATCTATATTTTCTTTCTCAGTTATGAATTTCGGCTACGGGTTGCCCTTGGACCTGGAGGTGATCTCATGCTGACATCACGGATAAGAAATACAAATAATGATGGAAAGGCATTTTCATTTACGTTTGCATACCACACCTACTTTTTGGTTTCTGATATCAGGTTTGTTGGATGATATTCTAGAGGTTCACTTGTGCTTAATTTTCAGGGATATTCATATCATATGTTCATTCTGGTTATACAAATGCAACGCCATTATATTCAATGAATCTGCAAATTTGTTTTTTGTTATTGCAATTTTTCTTACCTCAATTACATTTAGGAATTGTGGTCTTAGACCCTCTAAAAACTGTTTCCCTTCGTTAAACGTGTTTTGCTATTTTATAAATCAGAATTGTAGCTTCTTTTAACAATTTTACTTTCTTACAGAAGCTAGAATAGTGTCTTATGAGATTCATAAAATGTAGAAATTACGTGATGAAGTGAATGCCAGTGAATCTGTGAAGTTTTTCATCTCCATTTTGCTAAGCCAATGATAATTTTGGGAGCAATAAGTGATCTGAATGCAAGTTGGTCTAAATGAGTAGAGCAGGAAAAGATCAAAGCATAATGACACAAGACAAGACAATAAGGGATCACTAACCTAATATGAATGCAAGCAAACATACGGATGCAAGTAGATATCGAGTTAAACTGAATGTATGCAACTAAATGTGAAAACAAATCCTAAATCACTAAAATAGCAATGCAATCTAGAAGATGTGACACAAGAAATGCGATAAGATCTAACGATATAACAATAATAAAAAATTAATTATAAGTTTCTAAAGATCTATAAGCAAAACAATATTACTAAATGAAAATTATGATTTGTGGGTAGAATTCACCTTGAGGGGTGAGAATCTCAAACCCAAACTATGTGAAGTCTGTATAAAATATGCAAGTTAATTAGACTCCTCAACAGATGTGATAATCTAGCACAAGAGCTTGGGAACAATCGGATTCAACAAGGATAAATCTTATCAAGCAGTTGTCGACACAAATTGACAGTTGAATCCAAAAATGACCAAATAACAAATAATTAATCCAAAAATCAAGCCTGTTGGATGTCTATCAGAATAGTCGAAACGCCGCAGGATGAAATTTGAAGTGAGAGAGGCTCACTGGCGATGGCGATCAAGGATCTTAGATGAATTACTAGAATGTTGAAGATGAATGCTGGGGAGGATTGGTGGTGGTGCATGGGAATTGTTGTCGTTGGAAAGTGCTTGTGGGTGTCTGTCAAACGTCATGGCTGAGCAAGACGAAGAAGATGGCCGCTTCAGGTGCAACTGAAAACTGGCCCAGGGGAGGGAAGGAGGGATGAATAGTGGATCAAAGTTACTGTTCACACGAGAACAGAGTGTAGGGTTACTGTTTACTTGAGGTTAGGGTTAATTTGGTGGATGGCTTAGATTATAGATGGATATAAGATGGACGGTTAGATGGCAATTCATATGTCCCATATAGGATTTGCAACTCACATGCAAAAATGACAACTCACATGCCAAAAAGATCTCTCACAGAACATATCCGTTTCTCAAATTCATAAGTTATAAATCATCATCTACCTTCTCTCATGAGAACTATAGATATTTATAACAAAAGAAAATTAAATCCTAAAAGATAAAATCAAATAATCCTCAAACTGGAAACCTTGTCAAAACTAATCCTAAAAACAATAGCAAATAATCTCAATAGCAAATAATATCTGAACTGAAATCTTATGCAAACACAACTGAAAATCAAACCAAGTATCTAACAGATAAAATTTCATTTAAACAATCTGCAATGCTGATCCTTATCAACTTCCCAGGCTTCAAATATTCGCCTCTTGTGAATGGTGGCAATGAAAATCTAGAACCTCCGAGTTGAGATGAGTTGTCTTCTCAGTATTCACACCTTGTGGAAAACCTGGCCACCCATGCCAATGGATCAAGAAATCTCGAATCCCATCACTTGCCATGCATATCATTTCCTTTGCAATGTGTTCCTTTTGCTGCCACTGTGGCGGATTGTGCATATGATGAAAGCGATGGTGCTATTTTTGGAGCGGCTGTTGCTGTCGAGTAATCCACAGGTACCCAATAAAAAATAAAATCTTTGTTAGTTTGTTAGTTACCAAGCTGATATCAAACTCTTTGGGATACCGAATAGTCGTGGAATCTGATAGCCCTTAGAACTCTATGCAGACTTGTATGTTAGGTAGGAGGTTTCCCCATGGTTCCTTTGGGGAGCCTCTCAAGGCGAACTATGATCACAATCATTCCTTTAACTGTAGAGTTTGGCATTTGCTTATTAGTGATACGAGTTGCCGTGCGAGCACTCTTGATCGCGGAATTATCAAGAGGGTAAAGAAGAAGAACGACAGAAGAACACAAGAGTTGAATTAGGGCGAAGGAAAATACCTTCTCTAGATTATGAGAATCAATTGGATTTTACAAATCTCTCTCTCACAATCTCTCTAGATCAAAGAACAACCTCCCTGATCTCTTTTCTGATTACAAACTGAGTTCTAAACCCTAGAAAAGTCGTGTTTCTATTTATACTAAACAGAAATCCCAACTGGAGCAGGAAACAGACCCAGGCCCGGATCCGCGACGCGGTCGACCGCAGTGCCCAAGTCGGTCGACCGGTCAGAACGACGAAATCTGGAAAATCGATTACAGGGTTCTCCGGTCGACCGCAGTGCCACCATCGGTCGACCGATCTCAGTCCCGAGACACAGTTGGGGTCCGTGCACGATGCGGTCGACCGCCGTGACCACGCCGGTCGACCGGACAGAGGAGTCCAACTGTAATTTCTGCAGTTTTGATGAATCCTTTCGACTTCGTTGCTTCCAATGGCCTCGTCCACGACTCCTCTACTCTATTCTCAAGATACCATGAGAATCATCTATCCTCAAGCTCCCATGAGGATCGCTAAGCTCCCGAAGAGAAGATACACCCGTATCATGGGTCCCCCCTTTAGGAACTTGAAGTCCCATTCAAGTTAGAACTTCAGCTGAGGGAACTCGCGAGCCCCTCCTTCTCTGTTGAACCACTTGGCCTTGCTAGGTACCTGACCTTGACGTCCAATGAGAAACGACTCCTTCGTCCCCCGCCTCGTCGTGGTCGTCTTCCGTTCCAAAATGCAATCTTCTTTCAGTGGCTCCTCTCTATCAAACCACAAGTCTTCAACATGCGGTAAGATCAACTTGTCATCACCTTCATCATCCAATAACGGAGGTTCAAACAACTTCAAGTACTCGGCATTGATCACCGAATACATGCCTAAGTAAGGTGGCAAATCTAAACGAAAAGCGTTGTCGCCAATCTAATCGATAATCCGAAATGGACCATAACGAATAGGCTTCAACTTCTTCCCTTCTCCTTTGAGCCTCTCCTTACTCAATTTTAGCCATACCATATCGCCTTTACCAAAGTTACAAGGAACCCGATGTTGATCATGCTTCGCCTTGTACTTAGCTTGCGATTTCTTCAATTGAGCTTCAACCGTGGCATGAATATTTGCAATCTTCTCAAGAAATCGCTGAGCACGTTGTCTCTCACTCCCCTCCTTGCCGTCCACTGTGGCTTCACTTGAAAACACAAGATCGAACGGGCTCGGCGGTAAAAATCCATAACAAGTCTCAAACGGTGACTTCCCTGAAGATCCATGAATCGCCCGATTGAAAGCAAACTGCAAATATGGTAAACTCTCATCCCAAGTCTTAGGATGCCTAGAATTATACCCCCGCAACATGTGCACCATAGTCCGGTTGACTACCTCCGTTTGTCCGTCTGTTTGTGGGTGAAATGCCGTGCTCTTCTTCAATTTGGTGTCCATCAAACTCCACAAAGAATCCCAAAAATGCCCGAGAAAACGGCTATCCCGATCCGAAATAATCGAACTCGGCAACCCAAAGTGCTTCCACACATGTTCGAAGAACAATTGTGCTGCACCCGCTCCCGTCACGGTCTTCTTACAAGGAATCAATATCACCATCTTGCTGAATCGGTCCACCACAACGTACAAATAGTCATGCCCGCGCTTCGTAGTTGGCAACCCTCCTAGAAAATCCATAGAAATGCTCTCCCGCGGCCTAGAAGGAACCGGTAATGGTAGGTACAATCCCCTCTTTCTGTTAGAAGGCTTCGAAATACAACATAACTTACACCCTCCAACATACTTGGTCACATCATCAAGCATCCGTGGCCAAAACACATGTCGCCGTAGATTGAGAAGCGTTTTCTGAATGCCAAAATGCCCTTGCACACGCGAGGTATGTGCTTCCCGAATCCACTGCAACCTATCACCATCCTCCGGAATGCATAGTGATGCCCCACGATACAATAAGCCATCATCTCCAAGTGCATACTCCCCCCTTCGACCAGCCTTCGCCTGCTCAAACACACTACCGAAGTCTCTACTGGATGCATACAACTGAACATACTCAAAAGGAACCAAGGGCTGAATACGCGTCGCCACCAACAACGACCTTATCGGTGGGCGAGATAACATATCGGCCAACTTGTTCGTCGCCCCCTTCTTGTACCTAATAATGATGTTGAAAGCCATCAAATAAGACATCCACTTCATGTGCCGCGCCTGCTGTAGCTTCGTCTGGGCATGTAAGAACTCCAACGGCTTATGATCCGAATGCACGACCACCTCCTTCCCTAACAAGTACACCCTCCAATGCTTAATTGCTTGATATAGCGCATAGAACTCCTTGTCGTAGGTTGGGTAGTTCGCAACAGCACCCGAAAACTTTTCAGAATGGTATTCCACCGGTTTCCCATCCTGAGTCAACACCGCGCCCATCGCATAATTAGACGCGTCGGTCTCTACCTCGAAAGTCCGCTGCAAATTCGGCAACGCCAACACTGGTGCCTCCGAGATCTTCCTTTTTAGCAACTGAAAAGCCTCCTCATGCGTCTTTCCCCACTCAAACTGAACTTTAGCCTTTGTGAGGCCATGTAACGGTGCCGCATAAGTCGAAAAATGTCGAATGAACTTGCGCAAATACTGGCAAGCTCCCATGAAGCTCCTCACCTCAGTCACTGTCTTCGGCGTCGGCCACTTTGTGATCACCTCCACCTTGCCTGGATCTATCCTCCGCTGGCCCTTCCCTACGATGAAGCCGAGATATACCAACTCGTCCTTCCCGAACTCGCACTTTTTCCCGTTGAGCTTCAGCTGTCCGTCCTGCAACACTTCAAATACCTTCTCAACATGAACGAGATGCTCCTCCCAAGTCCTGCTGTACACCAAGATATCATTAAGGTAAACTATCACAAAATCCTCTATAAAGGGTCGCAACAAATCATTCATAAGCCTCATAAAGGTAGCCGGAGCATTGCACAGTCCAAACGGCATCACCAACCACTCGAACAGGCCTTGCTTGGTCTTGAACGCAGTCTTCCAAGTGTCTTCCTCCCGAATCCTCACCTGATGGTAACCAGACTTCAAATCCAGCTTCGTGAAAAACCTCGCTCCCTCCAACTGGTCCATAAGATCATCGATCCGCGGTAATGGGTAGCGATTCTTGATTGTGATCTTGTTGAGTGCCCGATAATCTACGCACATGCGCCAACCTCCATCCTTTTTGGGCACCAACAACACTGGTGACCCGCAAGGCGAACAACTTGGCACAATCACTCCTGTCTCCAAGAGCTCCTGAACTTGCTTCTTGATCTCCTCGGACTCTAGTACTGATGTGCGGTATAGGCCTATGTTAGGTAAGGAACTCTCCCCTGTCAACATAATCTCATGCTCTACACCTCGACGTGGTGGTAGTCCCGTGATCTCCGAAAACAAGTCCGCATACTTTGCTTTTAACCTTTCAAGATCTCCCTCCTGAAGCTTGCTCAAGGCGGACAAGCACATCCCACTCAGCTTCTCTTCATACGGTCGAATGAACAATAAAACGAACTTCCTGCCCGCATTCACCAACCTCTTAGCCTGAGTCACTGTCACCAAGCTCGTCTCCTGTGGAAGAGACGCCGAACGAAAAACGAATTGCTCGCCATCCTTGGTGAACGTATACTTTTGGGCTCGCCGATCATATACTGCGTATCTATCCCACAAATAAGGATTGCCCAAAATAACTTGGCAAACATCTAACGGAACCACGTCGCATGTGACCTCGTCAATATACGACTCGTGGAGTGCAAATCTGAATGAACACTGGTTCACTACACTCAATCCCGCCTCCTTCTGAATCCACCCTAATGGATAGGGCTTTGGATGCTTCACCGTCTTCAATCCCAGCTTCTGTACTAATGCCTCAGATATCAGATTTTTCTGACTCCCTGGATCTACAATAGCATCCACTAAGCTGGTCTTGACCTGCAATTTCAGAACAAAGAGCTGCTCCCTCGGGTCGTCATCTTCCTTGGTAGCCTGCTTCCCCGCCATAAGGTTGAGACTGCTATTGGGTTCGGTCATCCCGGGAACCTCCTTCGGACCCTGTGCTATCACGTACGCCTTCTTCTCCTCCTTCTTCTTCAATCCTTTTGGCTTCAGATGAGGATACTTATCCCAACAACGATGAGCCATGTGCCCTGTCTGTTTGCAGTGATTGCATGTCAATCCTGCTTTCCCCGAGTCAACCTTCTTCTTCTCATCCTTAGACTGAGAGCCACCCGTCTTGCTCCCCGATGGTTTGGAATCCCCCTTTGTCTCATTGCCCTTCTTCTGCCTGCCCTCAATGGCAATGGCCTTCACGCTCGCCTCTGCGATTGTCTCCACTGAAAATAGCTTCATCTCCTTCCGGATGTAATCATTCAGACCCGCCATGTACTTCATGAAGATGGGATACTCGTCTGTTGCGATGTTTAGAACCATCGCCTGCTGTTGGAACTCCGTCGTATACTCCTGAACGGTCTGATTAAACTTTTGGCGCAAGCCATACCACTTGTACCAACGCTCCTCAAGGAACCCTACTGGATAGAACTGTTTACGAAGTAGTTCCTTGAACTTGTTCCACGACGCCGCTTTCCTCTCCTGTTTGCAATAGGATTTCCACCACGTCAACGCGTGCCCGGAAAGCTTCAGTGTCGCGAACACTATCTTCTCCTTGGACGAATATCCGTAGAGAGTGAAGTACATCTCCATACGTTCGATCCAATCATCAAGCTTCTCCACGTTGATACTCCCATCATAAACAGGAATCTCAACCTTGAAGTCAATCTTCAGATTTTGGTAATTGTTCTTACCCCTTTGATGTCCAGCAGTCTTGACAATCTCAGTCTCCCCCTCTGAATCAGATTTCTCGCTCTCTTCGTCGGATTCGACGAGTTTCTTCTTACCCTTCGAAGAAGATTCCTCCTTTTTGTCTCCTCCGTTGATGAGGCCCACGAGTTGGGTAAGAGTCGTCCCGATCGTCTCAATCTGCTTCTCCATGGCATCAAGTCTTGTTGAATTATCTGCTTCAGACATCTTCTCCTTCCTTAATTTCTGGACCCCCTCCGAGGAATTAAGGATCTCGCCAAGCTTCTTGTACTGTGAGCGAGTAAGGACCATACACAGGTTCCCCCTTCACAGGATCTAGGTTCTCTGATACCAACTTGATACGAGTTGCCGTGCGAGCACTCTTGATCGCGGAATTATCAAGAGTGGGTAAAGAAGAAGAACGACAGAAGAACACAAGAGTTGAATTAGGGCGAAGGAAAATACCTTCTCTAGATTATGAGAATCAATTGGATTTTACAAATCTCTCTCTCACAATCTCTCTAGATCAAAGAACAACCTCCCTGATCTCTTTTCTGATTACAAACTGAGTTCTATACCCTAGAAAAGTCGTGTTTCTATTTATACTAAACAGAAATCCCAACTGGAGCAGGAAACAGACCCAGGCCCGGATCCGCGACGCGGTCGACCGCAGTGCCCAAGTCGGTCGACCGGTCAGAACGACGAAATCTGGAAAATCGATTACAGGGTTCTCCGGTCGACCGCAGTGCCACCATCGGTCGACCGATCTCAGTCCCGAGACACAGTTGGGGTCCGTGCACGATGCGGTCGACCGCCGTGACCACGCCGGTCGACCGGACAGAGTCCAACTGTAATTTCTGCAGTTTTGATGAATCCTTTCGACTTCGTTGCTTCCAATGGCCTCGTCCACGACTCCTCTACTCTATTCTCAAGATACCATGAGAATCATCTATCCTCAAGCTCCCATGAGGATCGCTAAGCTCCCGAAGAGAAGATACACCCGTATCAATTAGATTCTTTAGAAAATCTATAATTATAATTAATCATTGTCATACTTTTATAGATCTCATTATGCAGTTCATACAAATGCAATGCAAAGGATGGAAGGTGCATAGTAGGATTTATCCTAGAATCATGCAACCTAGACACTTGGCTTTTTAAACTGACTCTTGTTCAAAAGATGAACATGTTTATTACTCGTTTTAGTTATGACTAGCTTATCCTTTTCATTTTCTTTAAATGTTTTAGGTTGTGAAGGAGTTAACACCATCTTTTTCCCTTAAAGTTAAACTCTTAAGTGTTAGATTTTTCACAGCTAGTCACATCTAAATCATATAACTAGAGCCTACCCAAAATAATGTGTGCAACATCCACAGAAAGGATGTCGCACCAAATGCAATATTCATAACTTAAAGTTTGAATAGGAACTAAACAACGGTGGGTTATATGGAATGCAGTCTTATCGACCCAAGCTATGTTGTATGGTTAGGGATGAGGTTCAGGTGTTAATATGAACATATTTATAGCTGTTTTGGCGACAACATTCACATCAGTACCTCCATCATAGTTTATAAAAATTATCCTTACTTTAAAAATAGGTGTGAAAGATACTAGTACTCTGCCAACCTACCTAATCTTTAGGTGAAGCAAGTGAACACCGAACAACGTATACATGTGCATCGGTGTCTCCTAACGTATTCTAAGCGTCACTAGAACCATCCTCAGCAACATAGACATTTACATTAGTCTCGGGGTCATTGGTCTTATCATCGTACTTTTTGTGGCTATCGTGTACTCTATTAATGTGTAGACTCCTAGTAGGGGGCACTGATAAGCATAATGTCCACATCCCTCATAAGTATAATATTTAGGTCTTTTCAAGCTCTGTTTGGATGACTCTCCACTAATTAACTTACCTTTATAGTCCTTAACAATAGTGATTTCAGATTTATCACTTCTACCAAACTGTTGCTTAGGTTGGTCCCCTACAGAAGGTGTGAACTTTTTATTGATAGGTGTCTGAAGATAGTGCTTTATTTCTAGAGCCAAATAATATGTCTCATTTAGAGAAGTCACTAATGTGAAGGTGGAGCCATCTCACGTTGGATATCAGATCTCAATCCAGTGCGAAATTTAGAAAGGGCAGCCCGAGGTTCCTCCTGGACATTACAATTAAGTCGTCAAACTTGTCCATATATTCCCTCATGGACAAGTTTTCTTGATGCAACGTGGACAACTGGTCGGCCAATCTATTTAGATATGAGGGTGGGCGATATTTTTCTTTGAGTTTCTCTTTCATTTCATACACATCTTAATAGGATCCTGGTGTGTTCTATCAAGATGTCTTTCTATTGAGGTCCAATAGATCTTGGTCAATCTTATCAATTTCATCTTAACAAGCCGAACCCTACGACTTTGGGACATGTACCAGTCACTAAACTCTGGGGGTTCGTGCTTATCGTTCTACCTTTACTTTCCTATTGATATCATCTTCCCTAAGCCTATAATGGGTGCCGTCAAAATCAAAATACTCAATGCAACTCTTATACGGCTTACCACGCGCACTGTACCCTCTACTTAGTTGGGGTTTATACTATTGTTCTTTTGTAATAAGTTATCTATTAACATTTTGTTCGTCTCTATCCCGAGGGCCTTGAAATCGAGTATCTAACTCATCTAAAAATGCAAATGCAGTGAGCTCATCATGTTTAGTTTTTTGGTCCTCGATGAATTTGTTAAGTGTCTCGGCTAATGTAGTCAGTTGTGCTTGCGTGTCATGTTGTGAATTGTCCATATTATCCCTAAATGTCCTACCACTACTTAACATAAATGAACTAGCAACATATACAATTTTTTTGTTTTAAACAACTAACAAATAGATCTAGGAGGGGAAGAGGGCTAGTTGCATTTAAGATCTTTATCTACAGTTTGTGAAAGCATGAATTAAAGCATGAATTACATGACACCCCCCACACTTCGTGGTTAAATTTTTTTTTTAAAATAGGTTGCTTACAAACCTAAGCTCTGATACCAATTTGACACAGGACAAGACAATAAGGGATCGCTAATGCAATATGAATGCAAGCAAACATACAGATGCAATTAGATATAGAGTTAAACTGAATGTATGCAGCTAAACATGAAAACAATCCCTAATAATAAATCACTAAAATGACGATGCAATAGAAGATGTGATGCAAGACATGCAACAAGATCTAACAATATAACAATTACAAAAAATTAATTGTAAGTTTCTAAAGATCTATAAGCAAAACAATACTAAATGGAAATTATGATTTGTGAGTAGAATTCACCTTGAGGGATGAGAATCTCAAGCCCAAGCTATATGAAGTTTGTATAAAATCTGAAAGTTAATTAGACCCTCAACAGATGTGGTAATCTAGTACGGAGCTTGAGAACAGTTAGATTCAACTAGGATAAATCTTATCGAGCAGTTGTCGACACAAATCGACAATCAAATCCAAAAATTACCAAATAACAAATAATTGATCCAAAAATCAAGCCTGTTGGATGTCTATCAGAATAGTCAAAACACTGCAGGATGAAATTTGAAGTTAGAGAGGCTCGTTGGCGATTAAGGATATGAATTACTTGAATGTTGAAGATGAATGTTGGAGAGGACTGATGATTGTGCATGAGAATTGTTGTCATTGGAAAGTGCTTGTGGGTGGCTGTCAAACATCATGGTGAGAAAGACGAAGAAGATGGTGGCTTCAGGCGTGACTGAAAAATGACCCAGGAGAGGGAAGGAGGGATGAATAGTGGCTCGAAGTTACTGTTCACGTGAGAACATAGTGTATGGTTACTGTTTACTTGAGGTTAGGGTTAATTTGGTGGATGGTTTAGATTATAGATGGATATAAGATGGACGGTTAGATGACAATTCACATGGCCCTATATAGGATTTGCAACTCACATGCCAAAATAACGATTCACATGCCAAAAAGATATCTCACAGAACATATTCGTTTCTCAAATTCATAAGTTATAAATCATCATCTACCTTCTCTCATGAGAACTATTGATATTTATAATAAAAGAAAATTAAATCCTAAAAGATAAAATGAAATAATTCTCAAACTGAAACCTTATCAAAACTAATCCTAAATATAATAGCAAATAATCTCTGAAGTGAAATATTATCCAAACACAACTGAAAATCAATCTAATTATCTAACTAACAGATAAAATTTCATCTAAACGATCTGCAGTCCTGATTCCTATCACATAAGGTGGTTGATTAGAAATGGTGTAATTATTTTAGGTTCGACTATAGGGCAATAAGGGCCACCATACCTTGTAGCTCAAATGAGAATGTTGAGATGGATAAGTAGAAAATGATAAAATAGGATAAAGTAGTTCAATTGTAACCAACTGTAATAAGTTAATAACTTCACATGAAGATGAAATGAGAAATAAACCATTAAGATGATTTGTAAGAGCATGTGCAGCAAATACTATCAAGTTAAGCATTGTTAATATATAGTTAGTAGAGGAATAAGGAGCAAGTGACCTAAATGAAAATCGATCGGGACGGTTAAAGTGGATATCCCCTATCGTGTAGCTAGTAGTCTTAAAGAGTCATACCCAGAAACAAGAGGAAACAGGATTATGCAGCAACACTAATATGGGATGAAGGTTTTTTTTCTTAGGTAGATAACTAATTATAAGTGGTTGGAGGCTTCGGGGGGGGGGGGTAAAAACTGTATGCAGACGGATACTAGTTGTTGAGCACATTGGCTTAAGATGGACAAATGGTTAATATGGACACTCCAGATTCAAAAAATGATTAGGCATGAGATATAATTATAAGTTGGAATGTGTAAATTTTCATATGTTATTTTGATGTAAGTTTTATATGAGGTGAAAATGCCCGGATGAATTTTAGATTTCATGTAAACAAGGTTTTAAATGTCGGATGTCGGGTTCATGTCGGATGGCTGAAATCCATGTCGGATAGCGGAAATCGGGGATATATAGGGGGACATTGACTAAATATCGGATTGTCATATCGGGTAGTGTGCATATGTATAATATCATGTCCTAAATGTAATCTAAGCATTTATAAATTCAATATAAACATACTTTATAAATTTTATAGACTAAACATATAAAAAAGTAAATAATATATAGATTTGGGTTCATAATTCTTTCTATTGGGTTCATAAGAAACCCTTAAACATGAGAACGGGTCAAACAGGTTTGGGTATTTATCACTAAACCCAAACCCGATAACAAAAAACAGATCTTAAAAAAAAAACCATATCAGCCGATTTTTTAAAGCTAAAAAATAAGCCGATATGCTCGATATGACCCTGATATTTCCGATTTGGCCCTGAAAACCGACATACGAGTTGAAAACGTTCATGTCGTGTCGGTCAAGCCCTCAAACCGATATGTCGGCCGACATGTCCGACATGTCGGCCAATATTTAAAACCTTGCATGTAAAACATGAGCCACTTTAACATTTCATACTAGAGGTGATGAGCGTAGAAAATTTTAAGATTTGAGATGTCATATGAGAGGTAACGGGTCACTATAAATCATATGAGAGGTGATGATGTGGATACTGGATAGTATATAAGACACAACATGTAATCATTTAAGAGGAGGAAAGTAGAATATGCAAACAACGGAAATGAGGCATATAAATGAGGGGGAGCAAGAACCACGTCAGAGGAAGATAGACATGCAATATGCAGTCAACTAAAGGATGTACACATGTGAAAGATAGTGATAGACGCAGACAGCTTAGCTATTGACACGCGTTTTCTTTTTTATCCTTCATTTGATGCATCAGCGGCGGTTAGCTACTGTGTGCTTCCATCTTTTCTTTATTCTTATTATAACCTTGCCCTTGTTTTCTTCACTATCAATATTGCTAAGGAAATTAAAATGATAAGGGATAGCGAGGTGACTATGGGTGCAAAAATATATCCGTATCTGGGGTTTTATTAGTATCCGTTAGGATATGGATGTGGTTACTAAATATCTATATCCGATTGGATATGGTTATGAATATGGTGGATCTGTAATAAAATATCCGATCCATATTTGGAATATCTGAATATATGTTGATCGTATGGTTGCAATTGTTTTAGTCCTTAGATTAATGGATTTGAGGTTGATTTTGATGATCAAGAGGTCTAATCTTAGCTTTTTAGATATAATGAACATATTAATGAGCTTTCTCGTATCACATGGACTATATTCTTTTTCAAATATGGTTTTCTCATGTCTGTTTTGTATGCGCATTTATATCCGCATGTATATTTGTATCCATATTCGATTTCAACAGAAATGGGTATGAGTTTTCTACCTAGGCACATCCGTACTTCGTATCCGTGATTTGTAAGGTGATACGGATAGGATAAGTATCATATCCGAGCCGCTGTATCTGAACCGTTTGCACCCCTAAAGGTGACAATTGTAGAAAGAGAGAGCTTGAAAAAAAATAGAGGTGAGGTTTGAGGTGAAAAGATTCCTGTAAAGATTAGTGTAATTTCATTTCCAGATATGCGATGAAGTTCCCTTTTTCTCCTTCTCCTGTTGTCGCATTTGAATTTTGCTTTTCAGTGCACAGTTAGTTTTTCAAGTGCAGGGCACATTCAGAGAATTTGATGTGGCCCCTTCCCCATGGTTTCCCTATTTAGAGCTAGTATCTGAATAGTACTTCTAAAATTCAAAGCACGAGTTGGGATATATATGAAAATGGTTTATGACTTAGTTGATTTTTCAGCTAAACTATTGATAGTAAACTTCGATCCAAAACATAAAACGTGGCACTTTGGGATGACATTTATTAGAATGTGATTAGAGATTGGTGGTTATGACTCAAAACATGTAGTGTCAGTATTTTTGTCAAGGTATATGTCTCTCTAGAATATGATAGAGATTATTTTGCCCCGTTGAGTCACAACAGCATAAAGGGATTACCAAACTGCAAAAATAACTTATTATCCACTTCCAGAGAGATTTAAGAATTCTTCTTAACAACGTGAATGTTTCTAAAACTTAATTTTCCCAAAGATGTGCTTTGGTGATGAATGACATTATGAGCATTATGCATAATCAGATTCCACAAAGAGCAGCAGATGGGAGGATTCTGAAAGTAATGCATATGATTGTCGTGGCTTTCTTAATCATGCTGGAGACACATGACATCCAATAGTATGGTTCCAATTTATTGTGTCATCACTCCTTAGCCGAACTGCAAGATGCAGAATTATACGAACTGCAAATATGGAGCTTCTTTATGAGTTCTCGTCCAGTGCGGATGAAAGAGTAGACATAACATTTTCTTAAGAGACAAGACACGATTGATACCAAGATATGCTTTTACTCTTATTATGTGTGTTTTTCAACACCTTTGGCCAAGATGGGCCTCAGTCACTACAGATGGTATCAGAGCCCACGTGAATGTGAAAAATGTCTTAGAGTTGATGCTAGTTCTCCTGTAGCAAATTTTGCCTCCCTTCAGACTCTTTCGTACTCTAGGAAGATTTTGGGGGGTTGTTTTTTTAGTTGCACAACGGATTGGTCAAATATGATAATTTATCCTTCAATTGTTATTGGATGTATGGAAATTGATTCTTCATTCAATATTATTATATTGGTCTAAATTTTGACAAGTAAGTGGGTTTGTTTCAGGCTGTGGTTGGACATTTTGCAGAAAATTTTCTATGAACTTTTTTGCTTCATTTATGTCTCCAATTTTTTAATGACAACAAGAGCAAGACTTGTAGGAAATAATTCTTTTGCAAATGAATCCACTTCATGTTGAGAACATTCTTTTGTAAATTCTGGGGCTCAGATTTGAATATCAGGACAAACGAAAAGAAACAATTTCTGGTTTGTATACACATTTACACATTTGTTTTGTTGTCGTTGTTGTTGTTATTGCTTCCATCTTCTGCAGAGCGTACTACCAAAGAAAGAAAATTTGAATCTTCTTACTTGGGCCATGGTAAACATTCTCAGAAAAGGAAAATGAACCACTTACAGTTCAATGTTATGGTCACCAACATCAGTTTGACCCTAGTTTTTTGCCATCAAGTGTCTCCTATCTATGTGACAGACAGCTGCTGGTTGACCTTTTGCTCATCAGATTTCCTGTTCATTGCCATTCCCTGTTCTACTTCTATATGCCCCCAAACAGAATTTTGAACTACTTTATTATATGTCCATATTGCTGCATCAAGTATCTCCAACATCAGTTTGATCATAGGTTTTAGTCATCAAGTATCTCCGGCCTATGTGACTGCTAACTGCTGGTTGACCTTTTACTCATCAGATTACCTGTCCATTGCCCTTCCTTGTTCCATATGTCCCTAAACCGAATCTTGAACTACTTAAGTATACGTCCATACTTCTGCATAGAATATTTTCTCTCTATGGTCTATCACTTTTTTTAACATATAACTCAATTTTCCAGAACTAAACAAATTAATGTTTCAGTGAAGTGCGAGTAGAAGGATTGGAGACACTGGATTATTTGGACAACTTGCAGGAAAAAGAGCGATTCACAGAACAAGGAGACGCCATAACATTTGAATCAGAAGTGAGTAACTGTGCATATAGAATTATCTTGTTATCTTTGTATGTTTGATTATCTATTTTCATGATTATATAAGGTGGACAAAATTTACTTGAGCACGCCTTCAAAGATCGCAATTATTGACCATGAAAAGAAGCGAACATTTGTCTTACGTAAAGATGGACTTCCTGATGCTGGTGAGATTTCGTATTTGCAATATTATATTTTTGTTCCTTTATCTTCGACAAAACTCTTCATTGAGAGAAATGAGGAATTTGGTCTGATGTATCTCTAATCTTTCATATTAAGTTTGTTATAATCCATTGTAGTTGTTTGGAATCCTTGGGACAAGAAGGCTAAAGCCATGTCAGATTTTGGGGATGATGAGTATAAGCATATGTTGTGCGTAGAAGCTGCGGTTGTTGAGAAACCCATAACGTTGAAGCCTGGTGAGGAATGGAAAGGAAGGCTGGAGCTTTCTGCAGTTCCTTCCAGTTACTGTAGTGGTCAGTTGGATCCACAAAAGGTTCTTCAAGCTTCAAGTTGAAATAAAATGCCTATCGGCAGCATCCTGTACAGGTGGGAGATTTTCAAAATTTTCAAATTCACATTAAAAATTATGTTGGCCTTTCTTCGTCAAAAATGTATTTAATGATTTATGTTATAGAATAATTATATATCTTAGTTAACATATGTGCCTTGTGTTCTTTCTCATCAGTTAAGAAGTTCCTTTGATTAATGATTCCAGGTGGATATAATGATCTTTTTGTTTCTGCAGGCATCTTTTATTTGCTGAAATGATGCTTGGCCGGGACGAGTTTCTTAATAATTCCTTAGTCCTTTCAACTTCCCATAAATGCCAGTTCTGAAGCAGAAGTTCCATGGAATAATAATACCTCTGTATGTGAGTGTGCATTTCAAATCTCACATGAAGAAAGAATTTCCTTGGAGAATGTATCAGAGGGTTTACTGTAAAGATATGGATGAAAAACTTGTTTGATATTTCTGTATTATAAACTCAGTTTCCTCTGAGACTTGTAGACCCCAGTTTATCCAGAATGGAACAGTATATTGTGGTTCGAGTTCTGTTGGAAGCTCTTGTCGATTGTGATCTCATTATATGGTAGGTTTATGTCCATACTTGCTTCAGCTGTGATATCTTAAAGCTCAATTTCTCTGCTGTGATGTGATGAAGCTATTTTTCTTCTCTTCAAATTTTCAGCCTGTTTGCTTCAGGCGTGATTATAATAAAGCTCAAGTTTAATAATCTATCAACTCCTGTAGTTTCTACTATGAAAATCAAAGAAATGGTTCAGCATCACGAGGAGGACCTGGGATCCGATGGTCATGATGTCAACATATGGGCAAATGGCATGCATAAATGGAAGCCGTAAGAGAAGAATTTGAAAAATGTAATAATAGAAAGAAGGGATTATTAATGCTAATTGTAGGGAGTTTTAAGGACAAAGTACACTTGCGCTGATTAGTGGCAGTGCTCAAATAGTCAGATTCATACAGTAGTTCCTCCTACGTGCTTTTACTATAGCCAAACCTAATCAAGCAATCATGAATTAAGCTAGAAGTTGCGCATTAAAACTTTTTTTTTTTAAAAAAACAACTCCCGAGATAAAGAGTACAACCCTGAATGTCCTTGGACCCAATCATGAATTGATGTCGATCTCCCAAGTCGTTGGAGATGTAGATAGAGACAACGTTAGTTGTATGAGCAGCACCATCTCACTCTTTGTGCACACCTCCCATGAATCTAGAACATACAACTAGAACTAGAAAAGAACCCACGTTGACTTTCGTCAGTACCAAATCCCAAACCTCCCTAACTCTCAAGAACTCCCCTTTTCTGCGTGGGCTCCAATCCTAAGCTCCCATCCCGAAAATAGAAATGAAAAGGGTGCGGCTATTATACACACATCACACGGAGCCCCCGAACAAATGATAATAACTCAACTAAACTCGCGAGTAAGCCCCTCTCTCCTCTTCCCAAATAGGCAGGAGAAAAAAGAAAAAGACGAAATTGGAAAATAAAAAAAGAGGACCGAAATTAGAAAGCGAGAGGGGTTGTCGAAGAGAGAGAAAAGGGGGGAAACGAGAGAGAGAGAGAGAGAGAGAGAGAGACAGAGAGAGTATTTTTTTGCTCTGCTGCTTCGATCGATCCATCGCCTTCGTCATCCAATTCGACGGGATTCGAATCCAACTTCCAACTCCGAACTTCGAAAGGTCAGCTCAAACCCTTTCTTTTCTTTCTCGCTCTCGTTCTCTGTCTCGATTGGCGAGGAATTGCGAACACTCGAGCTTCGATCCCATTGAGATCCACCTTGCCCTGAGCGAATTCAGGATCGAAGATCGCTCGTTTCGATTCGGGAGCTTAATGAAAGCTCCCTCCAGCTCGGGATTCGCTTCTAGGGTTTTGATCGAATTCCCAAGGTTCGAGCTCGAGATCTTGGTTCTAGGGTTTTGATTTTTGAAACATGTGTTTTCGCCCTACATTGCCCTGGCCAAAGGGCAAAAGCTTTAGTCTTTGACAAAACCCGGAAACGAATTGTCTCAATTTACTTGATCTTACAAGAATTTTTTTTGGATTTTTTGTATGGCCGCTGTTTGATAAGAGAAATGAGCTCTCGAATCAATCTCGGGGATTTGAAGTCCCAGATAACTAAGCGGGTGGGTACAGATCGAGCTGAACGTTACTTCAGCTATTTGAATAGATTGCTTTCTCAGAAGTTAAGTAAGCCTGAATTCAACAAGCTCTGCCTTTTGACTCTCGGACAAGAGAACCTCCCATTACACAACCAGCTCATTCTCTCAATCTTTAAGAATGCTTGTGAGGCTAAAACCCCGCCTCCGTCCGCTGTTGATAAGAATGCTTTGAAATTGCCTCCATCGTTGGTGCCTGTTTTGCCCAATGGGGACCTCTCACCGCCATCGCCTAGAAGACCCCGAACTGGTGCACGGAGGATTAAAGATAGACCAAGCCCTCTTGGGCCCAATGGAATTAAAGCTCCTCATGATGAGGCTGTCTTCAGGGAGAATGGTGACTTGGGCTTGTGTGATTTGAAAAGACCGGTGCAGCATCAAGATGATAGGATGGCAGAGCAGCCAGCAAAGAGGTCCCGAATGGCAGAGGACCAGTCGCTGAGATTGGTCAATGTGGTTGATGTGGATGGGGAAAGAGAGGATTCTGATCAGAGGAATAATTTGAAGCCAGTGGCTAAAGGGCCCCTTCGGGCTCCTCTTGGTATCCCTTTCTGTCCTCCGAGTGTTGGAGGGGCTCGAAGACCTTTGAATTTGGCTACGAGCACAGGCCCTGTTAACTTCAATAGTAACTTTGGAAGTGGTGAATTGTGTCATACTGATGACTTGAGAAGACAGATGGAGAGAATAGCAGAAGCACAGGGCTTGACTGGCGTTACTGTGGAGGGTGCTAATTTATTGAATAATGCTTTGGATGCTTATTTGAAAAGACTGATTAAGTCATGTACTGAATTAGTGGGAGCGAGATCAGCGCGTGGACAAATGAAGCAGCCTGTCTACAAGCAGCATCCCCAAGTGAAGCCAATAAATGGTGTTTGGCAGGGAAATCACATGCATGTACAAAGTGGTGGCCTGCCTTTGAATGGTGTACATGAGCTAACGAACCGCCATTCTATATCTTTACAGGATTTTAGGGTGGCTATGGAACTAAGCCCGCAACAACTTGGGGAAGACTGGCCATTGCAACTTGAAAAGATTTCCCTATGTCCATTTGAAGAATAAGATAAGATCTAATCAAATGCTCTGATTCTGTTCAGCCAAAGGGCTGGTCAATGTGGGCCGACAATGGCAGAGGTCGTTCGATAAAAGATGTTCATTGGCAAAACTCGCTGGGGATTGACCAGCGAACTTTGGGAGATCCATGCTCTGACAAGGGCACATTCTTTTATACTGTCACACTATTCAAAGGAAAGAAGATTTTTTGCCCTGTTTGGTCCAGTCTGTTGTAGCCTCCATGAAGGGGGCATCTCCACTAGAATCAGATATCTGAGGTTTTATGTAATTTACAGCTAATCCGGGGAGTCTCCAACAATGACAGTTTTGCAGGAATACTTTCTTGTAACTTATACAGTTATGCTCTGTAGTTTCGCAGGTCACCAGTGTATGTATTATCAATTGCGAAATTGCTTGAATGATTTTAGTACCATCTTCATGGAAAGTTTCAGATAATTTTAATTTGAATTTTACAATTATTTGATTTCGCAAAGTTTTTGGTCCTTGCGGACTTGCTGCACTGTCATTTCTATATCTTTCTTTCTAGTGCTTTTCCACACCAACATTGATATTCTCCCTTTTGTTGGAGGTGTCGCAAGAAGCTTTTATGTGTGAGTAAATTATTGTAAGATATGCCATGTTCTCTTTTCTTCATCTTCTGATTATCATGGTCTTAAGTATATTTTTTTTCTTGTTTTTCCTTTGCTGACTTCATCTGGTAGTTTGAGAAACATAATTTTATATGTTTAGCGTTAGTTCCTTTGGAATTTGACAAAGAATGCCTCAGTGGCCTCCAAGACCATGTCTTAGTTTTTCTTACTTCTTTAAAAGAATATGTTTTTCCTATGGAATATATGAAGATATGACCTTGTTTTTTATTTTTCCTGTCTCCGGCTTCATGATACGCTGGGCTTCTTGTTCTTAGCATGCCTTGCTCTGTTAGTTAGCTATATTAGTTTGCAAAAATGATTTACTACTGAAAAATTGACTAGTAGTTTTATGTCATATTGCGAAGTCCTATATTCTTGATTCATCCTAGAGCAATATATAATATCCCCCTAATGTTTCATAGCCTAACATTTTAGTTATTCTCATTGCATGTAATTGTGATTAGTTTCCATTTTACTTGAACCATCCAATTAAATGCCAGAGTTAAAACTTCTTTTGTTAGTTGCATGTATCAATACGTACCATCGCTTTTATTTTGGCATGGAAATTAATTATAAAAGTCTCAGTTATTTGTATATTGATGCTGTAGTTACATACATGTGCATTCATTTATGTGCAGCAACATTACATGAATCTTTATTCTATATCTCAATTTGAAGAAAACTAAACCTCATGTCTCTCTATACAGACCTTCATGTCTAGTACTATTTACGAACCATGTTTGCTTATATATGTTTTGTTGCTAATGGATATATGACACACTTGGAAGAAGCCGGACGTTTCTTCCTTCTTAGTGCATATCCATGCAGACTGCTCTATATGTATTAAACTATCAATATATTATGGACATGTTTCTTTTTTTGCGCATGCATGTGCGAGTCTGCTTATTTGCATGTGTTTGTTTATATACATGAGAGTGTTCGCGTAAAAAAATGTTTGTTCATATGTATCTTGACTTTCCTCATTAGTTGCATATATCATATGTGTGTATATTTGTGCGGGTGCCTGCACGTGTCTATGCATGCATGTGTTTTTGTATCTGTTTGCAAATACTTCGTTTAGTGTCATTGAGCATACATTTCCCATTTCACTTTTTTGGTCATTCTTGTAAGGTATTGGCTTATTGAATTTAACTTGGCTTGTACATAACCTTTTTCGTCAGCATCTTCCCAATATTATGTGGATGTTATTAGCTCCTAGGGCTGCCTTTAGTTGATTCTCAAAAAGTACAAAGGAGTTGCATTTGGAGTCAGTATTTATATTCTGCTACTCTGTCCTTTAGTTTCCATGTATAATGCCTTTATTAAAAAAGACCTCCTATAGGTGAGGCTATCCACTGCTTCTACTAGATTTATTATATCTGTTGAGTTGATACTCGTAACTGACTTTTGCATACACAAACATCTTCACAGATAACCGCAAGCATATAATTTGCAATTTTTCAATGCAGATTATTTACTCACCATGAATTTTTTTGATTCTAGTGTCTGCCTGAGGATCTGCTTTTCTTATGCTAATGGCAGGCCAAAGTTGGTATAGAAGAAGCACCTCAATAAATTAGACACTACCTCAGGTTATATCAAACATCTCTGTTATATTACCAAGTTGTATCTTATACTGTGGTTCTCCAGGAGCTCTGCTGTATGTTTTTCTGCTCCATTAGAAATTTAGATTGTTTTAATTTGAATTGAAAAAAATGTTAAATATTTGAATTCTTTGAGTTTGTACATCATGATGTATCATGTATTCCGGTTCTGCTCCCTATGCGTTTTCTTTTTGTTGTTTCTCTTATTAACTTAAAATTTGATTTTTCTGCTAAGATGTTTCATTTGCCTATTAACCTTTATTAAATAGATTTTTTTCCTCCAGTCATACTAGGATCTATTGTTTGAATAGTTATTCACTTTGGTTGCTTTCTCTGTTTTTACTATTTCAAGAACCATACAAGGATCCCAGTCCTTGCCTGCTTGATAAAGCTTTCCTATCTGTCATCTAACAATAAAGCTTATCTGAGAAAGTATGGCAAATATTCAATCAATGGTGTAATTGGTATCTTCCTTGTGTGTTACTAGGGAGAGTGCGAAGACAAAGCACCTGTTCATATTCACACCATGTTTGGTTTATGATGACCTCTTAAAGGTTATGAAGCCTTTCCAGGCACCTAATGTCTGAGTTATGACATGAGCTATTGTTAAAAGGAGACTGGTGCAATTTTATTTTATTTTATTTTTCCATTGCAACACAAGCGTTCTCTCCCTTTTCCTCTAGTTTCTTTTATCGTGAATTTACTGGGTTGGTTTATAGAGATACTTCCTTTTTTTTTATATGTAGACTACAATTCTGAAATGTCATCACTTTTATCCTCCTGTGAGATTGTACACTGCTTCTTAGCGTATAGGAAAACACAACATATAAAATCTACTTCAGTCAAGTATATGATATTCTTCGTTGAGTAAATCAAGCAATCTAAATTTCTAGGCACCACGTAGAAACTATCTCATTCTTTTTCGGTAAGATTTTTTTTAGAGTAAGCTAGGAATATTTGTAGACTGGAAGTCTCTATGGGCCAGTATATCGGTTACAGTTTGTGTACTTTTTTTTTTCGTTTTCCTGGAACTCTTTAATTTGAGTTACTCTCCATGGTCAGTTCCATGTTCATGGGAAAAACCATGATATGCATAATCTTCCACTTTGTGTGATTCTAATATATTTTCTGTTGAAGTTATGCTACAAGTTTGAAAACAGTAACCTGTTTATGATTGTTTCAGGCCGATTGATTTTCTTTTACCTTGAGCAGAGTAATTCTTGGGAAAACGCTCAGGTATTTTTCTGGAAAGTTCATGAGTCTAGTGTGTCCATACCAGGGCATTTGCAGCTTTCTAAAAGGGATTATGCCTTATTAACAGTGAATTCAGTAACATGCTTCCTTCCATTGATCCTCTTATTTCTTTGTATTTTCTTGAAATCAATCCTACTCTATTAACTTGTTGGTTACATATGGTAGAATATTCTTCATTCTCACTGGATGTTTACATATAGTAGTGTTCATTCTTACTGGATATAGATATTTTACTTAATTCATTTGTGTGTGTGTGTAAAAGAGCAAATTAAAGATACATACTTGAGCCTTTTCCACCTTTTTTTTTGCCCCACAAAGGAAACTTTTCATAGCTAGTTACTGGTTGCTATAAAGAATGGGCAATTTCAAACAGTGTTTTCATGATCTTTTGGTTCGAACAAAATGTTTGCGACTATCAGGGAAGATACTTGCTAGAAATAATTTCTCACCAGAGCAATCATTGGGTTTCTGCCTCAAAGTCATCGAGTGTTAGGTGCTTAGGTTCCAAAAGAGACATGGTTGATGTTTTGGCGAAATCCTGCCTAATTCTTGTGTTCTCCCTTCCTTTCCTCTCCTCGATATTTTATTTCGAACTTGCCTACTTCAGCAGTCTCCTTGTACTTCGTCCCTGTCTCTACTGAAATGATAATTCTGGTGAGTAAACTTTGTAATTGGAACTTAACCTGCTTTTCTAGACAATGTGTTTAATGAACTTCTGAACCCTTGGAAATAGTTTTTTGGTGAAGCCTACTGTAGAGAAATAGAGAAGGCAAAGTTATTTATTCATCTAAACCTAACGTCTTTTAAATAGAGATTAAGAGGTTTACATGAACGGATATGGATATCGTCCCAATTAACCAAATACCTAAATAGTATATCATCTATCACTCCCCCTCATGCTAGAGCATATAGGTTATATATGACCAATTTGTTACATATGAGAACTTAAAACGACTATTTAAAAGAGTTTTCATCAAGTTTACTCTGTTTGGAGCACTTGAAGAACATAATATACCTGTATGCTTCATTTGAAGTAGCCGTCGAGCAAGAAATAGATCTCACAAAGTAACAACCCAAAAAGTATAATTATAACTCGAGCATAAGCCAAGAGCCAAAATAGTGTCAGACAAAGATCACAACCAAATCCTCATTTTAGTAACAAGTAGATAGTCAACCAACTAGAAATAGAAGACACTCAATATAGGAACATATTGATGCGAGAACAACCTAGACGGGTAAGCTAATAGAAACTAAGTGGGTAAGCCAGTAGAAACCCTCGGCGAGTCTACGTCCCCGCTCCCCACTCTCGAGGAGAAATCCACTACACACCCGGTTTGGAAGCCGGAACTTCGTCTACACAGCGATCCCACACGATCTCTCACTACACAGTTTGATCTCAACAGATCACACTCCCTCACAGTTGATCTACACAAGATCTCACTCACACAGCAGAAGAAAAGATGCAAGACTCTCTCTTTACACAGCCCCTATGGCAAAGAGAAAGATTACTGAAGCTGGGAAGTGAATCACACACAAAAACCACAGAGAAAACAGATTTGAAAATTTTCTCAGGAAGACAGCAGTCTCTCTGGTTTTTGCAAAACGTTGGGGCAGCTGGAAGAAGAAGAAGTCTAGGGTTTAAATAGAATATATTAATCAATTTAAAAACATAACCCAATCTTCCCATTTAAGAAAATAATCTTCTTTTCAGACCATTACCACAGACTGTGCCAAACACGGTTAAGTGTAAGCACAGCAAACGAGGCAATCGACCGTTTGAAAAAAGTCGCGGTTGACCGAAGGGAATTTCGGTCGTCTGTCAAAACGTTCGGTCGACCGAAATAAATAATTCGGTCGACCGACCGAAAATCCGGTCGACCGACAGAAAATTCGGTCGACCGCGATTTGCTTTGAAAACATAGAAAACAAGCAGAGCCATCATCGGTCGACCGGCGCGGTCGACCGATAGAAAAATCGAGATTTCGGTCGACCGCACCGGGTCGACCGACAACCTCTCTGGAAAATACTGATGAATGATCATATGTGCGGTCGACTGGTCCGGTCGACCGCATTCTGATACATTTGCACAGACTGATTTTTTTGACTCAAACTAAAATATTTATAAAATATTTATTTGACCTCTGAAAATTATGAAACTTTGTAAAATGTTTTTAATACTAAAAGCAAACTGTTTGGAAAAAGAACTTTGCTAAGGTCCTCATACTTGTGATAAATAGTATTTTGTGAAAAACGCTTAAAAACATAAGTATGAAAACGTGTGTGATTCCCAATAGCTTCAAGAAAAATCAGTAACTCTTTGCCTACATTCTAGCACTAGAGAGAAAATAAAAAACTAGCTAATATCCTCACATAGAATAAAGTTCTTGAGTCTTGATATAGCTTTAATTTTGATGAAGCTTCTATATGAATTTGTTGTTCTTGAAATAACATTGCTTCATCATTATGCCTCCTCCTCCTTTGGATATCATCGTTATAGCGTATGTTCTATCCAATCCTCCATTTATGGCACTAACAAGCTTGATACATGAATTTACTACATTTGCACTCAATAAGCCATTAGTACCAATAATGGTGGTTGTAAAACATCATCAAAACATAAGGGCTAACAATCTCCCCCTTTTTGATGATGACAACCAACCATTATATAATAGCAAAAATAAAATAGCTTATAGATAGGTGCTCCCCCTATCTATGAGCTCCCCCTAAATATATGCAACAAATGAGGAGATTTCTCTCCCCCTTTGTCACCATAAAAAATGGGGTAAAGAGAAATACTAAATGCAAAATACAACTAGTCAAGCAAGCAATGTAGAACTTTCACATAGTGCATAAGCCCAAACCATTTCTTATGCGACAAAAATCATCCTCTCCAAGAGGCTTAGTAAATATATCCGCTAGTTGAGATTTTGTGTCAACAAATACTAGGGATACATCTTGTCGCTCTACATGATCGCGTAAGAAATGATGGCGTACATCAATATGTTTAGTTCTAGAATGCAAAACCGAATTTTTGGAAATATTTATGGCACTTGTGTTATCACAAAAGATTTTAATATTTTGAAAACTCAAATCATAGTCAACTAAGCTTTGTTTCATCCATAAGACTTGAGCACAACATAAGCCGGCGGCAATGTATTCCGCTTCCGTAGTGGACAATGCAACACAATTTTGTTTCTTGGAAGCCCAAGAAACAAGTGAATTTCCTAAGAATTGGCATGTTCCACTAGTACTCTTGCGATCTACCTTACATCCGGCAAAGTCGGCATCACAAAAACCATATAAATCAAAAGAAGTGCTTCTTGGATAAAATAAACCAAGGTTAAAAGTTCCATTAACATACTTAATGATCCTTTTAACCGCAATTAAATGAGATGCTTTTGGAGATGCTTGAAAACGTGCACATGCACACACACTAAACATGATGTCGGGTCTACTAGCGGTGAGATAAAGAAGACTACCTATCATACCTCAGTATAGTTTTTGGTCCACATCTTTACCACTCTCATCCGCATCAAGCTTAACACTAGTACTCATGGGAGTAGGCGCATGCTTAGAATTCTCCAACTTGAATTTCTTCACAAATTCCTTCGCATACTTGCTTTGTGAAATGAAGATCCCATCCTTAGTTTGCTTGACTTGGAGCCCGAGAAAGAATATAAGCTCTCCCATCATACTTATCTCAAAGTGATCCTGCATGACTTTAGAAAATTCCTTGCACAAGGATTCATTAGTAGCACCGAAAATAATGTCATCCACATATATTTGAACTAAAATAAAATCATTTTTCCTTTTTCTCACAAAAAGTGTGTTATCAATTGTTCCTTTTGAAAAACCATTTTCAATAAGAAAACTAGAGAGGCGAGCATACCAAGCCCTAGTAAACATGATTAGGAAAAGTATGATCTATAAAACCAGGGGGTTGCTCAACATACACTTCCTCTTCTATAAAACCATTTAAGAAGGCACTTTTAACATCCATTTGAAATAGTTTGAAAATTTTAAAGCTAGCAAATGCCAAAAACATCCTAATAGGTTCCAACCTTGCAACCGGTGCAAATGTTTCATCATAGTGTATGCCCTCCTCTTGATTGTATCATTGGGCAACCAAACGTGCTTTATTTCTAGTAACAATGCCATGTTCATCAAGTTTGTTTCTAAAAACCCATTTTGTACCAATAACACTAGCATTGTTTGGTCTAGGAACTAACTTCCAAACTTCATTTCTTTGAAAATTATTTAGTTCTTCATGCATAGCCAAAACCCAAAATTCATCATTCAAAGCATCATTAATCTTTTTAGGTTCTAGTTGAGATAAGAAAGCAACATTACCACACTCACTCAAAGCTTTTGAGCGAGTAATAACTTCTTTTGAAGGGCTCCCAATAATTTGTTCCTTTGGATGGTTTGATGTGAATTTTCAAGCTTTAGGAGGTTCAACTTGTTCTTGAGCATTGGAGCTATCTACATCCTTTTGAGCTTCTATAGAGGGAGTATCATTGATTTGCAAAAAGTCCAATCCTCCAACAATATCATCATCATCATCTTTCCTAGGCAAAACAACTTGAGAGCCAACATTAGTCTCATCAAAAGTAACGTTTATAGATTCTTCAACAACGAGGCTTTGTTTATTGAAGACCCTATAAGCCTTACTTCGAGATGCATCACCCAAGAAAATACCAACATCAATTTTGGAATCAAATTTATCATGGTGATCTTTTGTATTTAAAATAAAACATTTGCAACCAAAGACACGAAAATAACCAATGAAAGGAGTTTTTCCATAAAAGAGTTCATAAGGAGTTTTCTTAAGCTTTGGTCTAATCAAAACACGATTTAAAACAGGGCAAGCCGTATTGACGGCTTCCGCCCAAAAATATTTTGGCAAATCAAAAGAATTAAGCATAGTGCGTGCCATCTCTTGTATGGTGCGATTTTTCCGTTCAACAACACCATTTTGTTGTGGTGTTCTAGGAGCGGAAAACATATGAGTTATACCATGATGAGCACAAAAATCATAGAAAAATTCATTTTGAAATTCACCACCATGATCACTTCTTATTTTAACAACTTTCAAATCTTTTTCATTTTCAATTCTTTTAACATGATTAGCAAATTCTTCAAAACAATCATTTTTCTTAGCAAGAAATATTGTCCATGTAAAACGAGAAAAATCATCAATAATCACAAAAACATAGTGTTTGCCTCCAAGAGAGGTAACACGCATAGGGCCAAATAAATCAAGATGAAGTAATTGTAAGGGTTTAGAAGTCGATACCTCATGGATGGATTTGAAAGAAGATTTTGTTTGTTTACCTTTAGCACAATCCTCACAAATTGTATCTTTTATGAAGTGCAAGCTAGGTAGCCCTTTTACAAGATTCTTCTTAGACAATTTTGATATTAACTCCATATTTGCATGTCCAAGTCTCTTATGCCAAATCCAAGGATTTTCATCAATAGCCGCAAGGCACTTCACATCTTGATTCACTAGTTCATTCATCTCAAAAATATATACATTAGATTTGCGATTAGCAATAAAAACAATTTTTCCATCCATACTAATGATGTATTTATCCGGTTTAAAAAAAATATCAAAACCTTTATCACTCAATTGGCTAATGCTAAGAAGATTATGATTCAAACCATTTACTAAATAAACATTTTCTATAACGGGTGAGGGTTTCTTACTAATAGAACCAATACCAATAATTTTACCTTTCTCACCTCCACCGAAGGAGACATTGCCTCCTTCAATCCTTGATAGGGTTGCAAATAACTCTTTGTTGCCCGTCATATGATGTGAGCAACCACTATCTAGGTACCACATCTCCTTATGTCGTTGCCGTGATGTTTCCTACAAAAGATGAAGATGAAGATGTAGTAGCTTTAGGTACCCAAGTCTTGGGTCCTTGGTGGTTAGTAGTTTTGGTACCTTTGGGTACCCATATCAATCCATAAAAATCTTGGTTGTCTTTGATTCTACAATGAGTAGAAATGTGTCCATGTCTCATACAATAAGTGCATACAAAATTTCTTTTGTATGTACGAATGTTAGAACCATGAAACCTATTTCTATCATGGTGATTGTAGTTAGCATAAGCATGAGTGGGTCTAGTTCTACAACTCTCAATTTCTAATCTTTCAATTTTTGATCTTAATTGCTTATTCTCGAAATCAAGATCTCCTAGCAATTCATATTTTAAAGCAAGAGAAGTTGTTAATTGTTCTAGCTTGATATCACAAGAAGCATGCAACTTTTTGAAAGAAGAGTATTCTTTAGACATTCTCTTAAATTCAAAATTCAACTCTTCTAATGCCATAGCTATGTCACATTGCATGTAGAAAGATTCACTTTCGGCCTCGGATATTACCTCATGTTCATTTGCCATGAAACAAACATTTGGGTCATGAAGAGCAAGTTTGGCTCCTTCTTCATCACTATCCGAGTCACTTGGTTCGGATTCTTCCCATCCGACATACATAGCCTTCTTCTTCTTGTACTTCATGTACTTTTCTTTGAGCTTGGGGCAATCCTTAGCGATGTGACCCGGTTCATTGCACTCAAAACATTTACCTATACGAGAGGAAAACTTGTTGTTAGATCGGGGGTTAAATTTCTTGTTCATTTTTATAAGTCTAGAGATTCTTCTAGAGAGATGAGCCACTTCTCTAGAAAAATCGACTTCACTATCCGACGACGAAGATGAGTTGTCACTAGCTCCTTTGAGAGCTATTGTCTTCAACTTTGGTGACGGCTCCTCAACTTCACGTGATGGCACTTCCTCCTTCTCCTTCCCCTTGAGCTTCTTCTCATGCACTTTGAGCTTTCCGATGAGGCTATCAAGAGCTAAGGTAGTGAGGTCATGAGCTTCCTCAATGGCCGTAGCCTTGGGCTCCCATGCCGGAGTCAATGAGCGAAGTATCTTGTAGTTCATCTCTTGAATGGATAATTGCTTATCTAGACCATGTAATTCATTGATGATATTAGTAAAACGGGAAAACATAGCATCAATGGATTCATTTGGAAGCATTTTAAATAGCTTATAATCATGCATAAGTCCACTAATCTTAGATTCCTTAACTTGGAGTGTTCCTTCATGTGTGATACATAATTTTTGCCAAATTTCGTATGCGGTTGCACACGTGGAAACTCTATTGTATTCATTGGGGAAAAGACCACAGATTAAGGCGTTCATAGCATTGGCATTGAGATTGGCTTGGTGCCTTTCTCCATCGGTCATACTCCCGACTTTAGACTTCTCTACATATTTCTTCTCTATGAGCTCTAGGATGTCAAGATCAATACAACGGAGGTAGATTCTCATCCTAGCCTTCCAATAAGCAAAATTACTCCCTGTGAAGAGAGGTGGTCTAGTGGTGGATTGTCCTTCCAACATATGCATATTCAAAGAGGCCTCCATTAGATCTTTTCTCTAAGGTTGTTAAACCAAAAACTGATATAGAGACCAAGCTCTGATACCAATTGAAGGACCCTAGAGGGGGGGTGATTAGGGTCAAGAGGCTCTAATATGCAATTAAAAAACAGCACAAGCAAACCACAAAACAGAAATGCGATAAAAGTAAGAGAGATAAGGTTAGGAGTTCGTTATCCTTGACGCGCGATGTGTTAACGAGGTTCGGCCCTCTGGCCTACGTCCCCGCTCCCCACTCTCGAGGAGAAATCCACTACACACCCGGTTTGGAAGCCGGAACTTCGTCCACACAGTGATCCCACACGATCTCTCACTATACAGTTTGATCTCAACAGATCACACTCCCTCACAGTTGATCTACACAAGATCTCACTCACACAGCAGAAGAAAAGATGCAAGACTCTCTCTTTACACAGCCCCTATGGCAAAGAGAAAGATTACTGAAGCTGGGAAGTGAATCACACACAAAAACCACAGAGAAAACAGATTTGAAAATTTTCTCAGGAAGACAGCAGTCTCTCTGGTTTTTGCAAAACGTTGGGGCAGCTGGAAGAAGAAGAAGTCTAGGGTTTAAATAGAAGATATTAATCAATTTAAAAACATAACCCAATCTTCCCATTTAAGAAAATAATCTCCTTTTCAGACCATTACCACAGACTATGCGAAACACGGTTAAGTGTAAGCACAGCAAACGAGGCAATCGATCATTTGAAAAAAGTCGCGGTTGACCGAAGGGAATTTCGGTCGTCCGTCAAAACGTTCGGTCGACCGAAATAAATAATTCGGTCGACCGACCAAAAATCCGGTCGACCGCGATTTGCTTTGAAAACATAGAAAACAAGCAGAGCCATCATCGGTCGACCGATAGAAAAATCGAGATTTCGGTCGACCGCACCGGTCGACCGACGACCTCTCTGGAAACCAATGACGAATGATCATAGGAGCGGTCGACCGGCCCGGTCGACCGCTTTCTGATACATTGCAGAAACTAATTTTTGACCCAACTTAAAATATTTGCAAAATATTTATTTGACCTCTGAAAATTATGAAACTTTGTAAAATGTTTTTAATACTAAAAGCAAACTGTTTGGAAATTTTTTTTTGCAGATAGGTCCTCATACTTGTGATAAATAGTATTTTGTGAAAAACGCTTAAAAACATAAGTATGAAAACGTGTGTGTGATTCCTAATAGCTTCAAGAAAAATCAGTAACTCTTTGCCTACATTCTAGCACTAGAGAGAATAAAAACTAGCTAATGTCCTCACATAGAATACAGTTCTTGAGTCTTGATAGCTTTAAGTTTGATGAAGCTTCTTTATGAATTTGTTGTTCTTGAATTAACATTGCTTCATCATTATGCCTCATCCTCCTTTGGATATCATCGTTGTAGCATATATTCCATCCATCCTCCATACATGGCACTAACGAGCTTGATAAATGAATTTACTACATTTGCACTCAATAAGCCATTAGTACCGATAATGGTGGTTGTAAAACATCATCAAAACATAAGGGCTAACAGATTTGTGCTTGAGTGATTGAAGTGATGCCCAATCTATAAAAGGCACAGACTAGACAGATTTTGGATTGATCTATACAAGGAACGGGCTAAAAAGTTCTTGAAGGCTTGGTCGAAGATAGATTTGATGCGATGTTGTGCATATTTAATGTAGGTGCACTATAAACCCAATGATGTAGATCTGATTCGGATCGGATCTCAAGTTGTTGAAAGCAATCAGTGAAAGATGCAAGAGTTGCACTGTTCGCAATAAACAGTGTCAAGACTACTGTTCATCACAAATAGCACCATGATGAACAGTAGCGGTATTTTTAAGGGTTTTTTCTCTCTCTAAATGGTAGGGTTTTGATTGAGGTTGCTGAAGCTGCCAAGGGAAGCATGGAGGCTATGCTTGCGGCAAAACCCCTTCGGCAGCCCCAAGATCGTGAAAGAGAAGTTCTTTAGAATCGAGATGTCAGTTCTGATACTATGTAGAGAAAATAGAGAAGGCAAAGCTATTTATTCATCTAATCTTAACTTCTCTTAAATAGAGATTAAGAGGGTTAGATAAACGAATATGGATATTGGCCCAATTACCCAAATATCTAAATACTAATACCTATTACTTATTGCATGGAACAATTCCATGCCATTATTAGCTTTCATAGTGGGTATGATTGTTAATTAGATGATACAAGTTTCGAAATCAGTTTTTATCCGCTTAAACCCCAGTTCCGCATGCTGCCACTTGGTTCTATCAATTAATGTAATATAAACATGTTAGCTATATGCCATTTTGAGTATGTGTATTTATAGGTTTGTCGTATATGTTTCAAGTACGTATCCATACATTACATTTCAGTTTAAAGGAAGAACACCGTTTGTAAGTTTTACTCTCAGATTTGGTTTCAACTGGCCAAATATTTGAAGAGTTGTCAAATTTTGCCGTTTTCTTAGTCATGAGAGTCGAGAAACAAGAGAAGGTAACAGCACAGGAGATGAAGCCGGTCAGAAACAAGCTAAAAGCGTCCGCTCTCTCTTCGCCTATCTTTTTGTGTTACAGTATTCTGTTTATGCTTATTTCTTTAAAAGGCCATTGAAACTTTATGCATCTTACCCTCTAGAAAGTCCACGTAGATCAGACTGGTTTTGAAAGCAGCTGAATGTTTTCTTGAAAAATTGGAGAATCGTGTGCTGGAGTTAGGAGTATAACGTGCGCATGGCTGTTTGTTCTAAGCTAGTATTAGATTGAATTGAGTCTTTAACTCCATGATGGTTTGATGGCAACTCTAGATATGTTATCGATCTAGAGATTTCATTAAGCTTTAGCTAATACAGAGAAAGTGCACTTCGCTGTGATGCTTTCGATGTTACTGTTCGATTTTATTTTATTTTATTTGTTTTTTCCCCAACGAAAGGAGATAAAGCTGTTTGTGCAACCTCGACCGATTTTAATAGCTTTGTCGCTGCTGAATTGGGTCTTAGCTTGATATATATAGGGAGTTCTCTTAATTAACTTTTCTTGCTCTAGGTACTTACCTTTGTTTTATGTGTTTCATTAGTTTGTCACCGGCTTCGTAATATATTCTTTTCATCTCCGTTCTTTCTATTCAATCACTTATTATGCGTTCTGACAAACTGATCCGACTGTAGTGCAAATGATACAAATTTTGTATATTTCTCACTTGTTTACTGATATGTATATATATATATATATGTATATATATATATATATGTATATATGTATATATATATTCTTTCTGTTCATTCTTTACTACAGGTACCTACGTCAGGTGATTTCTGAACTGACGTCGACCGGTCAAGTATCCAATTATTGGAGGATAGGCAGCTTAATGACTCAGTAAATTCTGAAAATCAAAGATTTGTCAAGAAGTGTTTGTTGGGGGCCAATACATGCGCAGCTTCCCTAAGCCTCAAGATGGAAGTTTCTAATGCTATAAAGTGAGAAAGTATGTTTTCTGGAGACTACAACAGAAAGGCATTTCATTTTATTCCATCCTGGTCCCAGTACCTTGAACTTTACTTACTTTGATCATTTATCAATTTCTGGTTGGATATTTTATTTAGCGCTTACTTCAAAATGGGCATGCCTTCGCCAACATTAGGATAAGGGAGTCGCTTTTTATCCCATGGATATTTCTTTCTAATTTCAAGTTAAATGTTTCTTTTTTCTGTTTTCTGAGAACCTGCTTTCACTTTCCTATTCTATTTTTTCATCTAGTTTATCTGGAAGGAGTACAAATTTATTTTGAGTAAAACTCTTCAAGTTCATACACTGCAGGTAAACTCATCGGAGAGGGTGAAAGCTTCAATCAAAGGTATAACAAGGAGAGAAGGTGCATGTGCTTTTGATGCAGGCATTTCCAGGAACAATAAGACGATGGGCCTTAGTAACAGGCGTATTCTTAAATTCTTATGCCCATTTTTATAAATACTCATATGCTCGTATCCAAGTTTCTTTTTCGAGTTCACCTTCACTTGTGTGCATCATAAATTTCATTTGCAACTGAAGTCGTCTGACTGATTCTCAACCTTCCTGGAGATGGACGAGTCGGGCTGATCTGCGCAAAACTCTAGATTACTACTCATTGATTGCTTTTCATAGTTAAAAATGGACGAATCGAGGCATTTTCAATAAACTATTGCTATGGAAATACTAACTACTTTATAAATGTCGAATTAAGTGGTTTATGCGAGTTGAATAATCAAGGAAATAGCACTTAAGATTATGAATAGTGTATTCTTATGCAACCTTGCTGCTTTTTGCTTGGAGTCCAAAGCATGAAAATGGAGTGATTTTTCACTTGAAGCTTTTCTTCAATATTGACGGACGTTTTCAGTCGTTGATAATTAGTGGACGCCCGCGGCATGAGTTAAGACATGACATGCTGCATAGGAAGCCAATACCATAGCCAAGATAAACAAAAATTAGACATTATCCTCGGAGATTCAAACGTTTGATTGATGGGTTTCAAAGAATGTTTTATACACATACGAGTCCTGCATCACGTGGTTTATTTCATGAGAGGGGAACATGAAAGATTTTATGTACACATGAAAAGGAAAACAAAAAAGAGCCACAATCTTCATCTGAGCGAACTTCAATCCTTTTCTTTTGATTCTTCGGGGGCATGAGATGATGTAGCTGATGACTTGCAGATAGGGCACCAGTTCTTCTGCCTGAGCCATTGACTGATGCATTCCACATGGTATCGGTGATCACATGCCAATTTCCCCACTTCATCTCCAATGACGTAGTCTTCCTGAAAATCAAAATAAAACAAACAGAGTTAGAATGACCTAGATCAGTAAAATTTTTTTCAAAACCTCACAATTTTTTGTTGAACGTTTGAAGCTGACCATCACTGGCATGTGAGTATTGTTGGGGAATTTCACTCTCCCCACCTACTACAATATGCGCAACTCCAAAGCCAACCCACAATCGACAAGATATAAAACGATCACAATCAAGAAAAAAAAAACACCGAGATTTACGTGGTTCGGTCGACCAACTTCAACCTACCTCCACGGGGCAACAATACGAGAAATTCACTATGTATCAGGGAGTAGGGGTGGAAACGAAGCGAATTTAAACAAACAGTGCCTTATTCGAATTCAAATTCGGCTCAATTAGTACTATTCGTGTTCGAATTCGACTCGAATACTATTTAGACTTCGAACTTGCTTTGTTTAGTTGTGCTCGTGTTCGGTAACTATTCACGAACATTCAATTAACACTATTTAATCGTGAAAATAAACAGGGAAATAAGAGATCGAGGGAAGCAGAGAATAAATGGGGAAATAATTTGCTGGAAATAGTTTTTCCAAAAGTTTTTTACCTTTCCAGTGAGAAAAAGCAGAGAATCACGACACAAATCTCCAAGATCTACAGAGATCGAGGGAAGTGGGCGTTGTCGCGGAGAGGGACGAGGGCGTCGTCGGAGAGGGAGGAGGACGTCGTCACGGGGAGAGACGGGGCATCGTTGGAGAGGGAGGAGGTCGTTGGCTTTTGAGGAGGGTGTCGTCGCGGGGAGGAGAGTGTCGTCGCGGGGAGGAGGGCGTCGAAGAGGGAGGAGCACATGTCGTTGGAGAGGGCATCGTCACGGGTAGGGAGGGCGTCGTCGCGGGTAGGGAGGACTTGGGAGTTCTGCTGCCTCAGATCTACGGTTTATGAGATGGGGACTTGGGCGTCGTCGTCGAGAGATGGGGACTTCGGCTGTCTCAGATGAGATCTAGGGTTTATGAGATGGGTCACTTGGGGAGTTAAAGCTACTTATATTGGGTCATTTGTTGGGAATAAATCTGAACCGTTCATTGATGATCCAAAGGACATGTGAAACCCTAGGTCCCTTAAACATGTCTATTTATATACGGGTAGAAGTTATAATAAAAATTTTGACGGGTAATATTTACAATACGTTTAATTAATAGGATTTACATATAAAAAGTTATCGAATAGTTAATAATCAGCTGAATTGAATATACCTTTAGTTAAATTCTATTCGTTTATAAACCGATTACTGAAAAATATTCATTTAGTATTAAATGAACTGTCGGATCGAATATGACCGAATATTTGGACGAATATTAGCCGAACTGTTTATTAAATATTTGGTTCACTTCCACCCCTATCAGGGAGAACTACAAGAGGAACCACTCAACTCCCGTCTTTTAATCTCTCAACCTCACATACATAATCAACTCTCATATTCTCTCCAAAGCTCACTCATTGTAATCTTTTGTACGGATAAAGATCACGAAACCCTCGTCTCTCGCACAATATTCTTGAATCAGGCTACGTCCTCTGCTAACCCTAGATTACAAGAATATTGGCTCTCTCTTTCTACTACATCTTCTCTCTACTCTCTTCTCCTTAGTTTTTCCTCTAACAATAAAAATATATATATATAGGGAAACCAAAGCCTTATCTCTAGCCTAACTTTCTAATTAGAATATGATTCAAACTCCTAATTATGGTGGAACCCAAACTCGTAATCATGATAGATCTCTAACCCTATCTAATTCTCATGAAGTTCTACAAAGAATCAAAGACACAATCCTAATAAGTACAGTCTAAGGAAGCTTCTGATTTATACAATGAGAGGAAGTAGCGTTTCTAGTTTTTGTTTTGCAAGTTCAATTTTGTTATTTCAAGTTGCCTGGTGTCCCTTGGATGTTACTGCTTTATTCTTTGTTTAGTATATGATATAATGAATGACCATTTCCCAATTTCTCGAAAGCTTAACACAGGAAAGCAATGAATTAACTAAATTTCCTCCTCAGTTTTCCCTAAATTCAAAAGGGAGATCTATCATGACATGTGTAATATTTTTTACATTTTAATCCCATTTACGTCCTAAAAAAAAAGGGAGAGAGAAAAGATAAGATTCAACCAAACATGAACTTCTTGACTATGAGAGGAAGGTGAAGATCCAGGACCTTTTCCCATACAAATAGGATAAGTCGGGAAATGAATCCGAGTCAATCTTACATTCTTCAGTTGGCAATTAGTAACTTTGAAAAATGCTTCCTTGCCTTATTTGTCAATTTGCAAAGATCCTCCAAGTTACTACCACAAAATTAATGCATGTAGCTAATAGGATACTACAAAAAAAACCTAAATCAATGTTCATTTAACTTCTTATTTCCATTTTTTGTTCAGATGTGGAATGCATCATATTTAACCAAAACTAAAATATTAATATTGAATCAGTGATATCAGTTAACCATTGTGGTGTTAGGTACATGAGTTCAGTTCAATTGTGATCACATGCAAATTTTGCAAGTTTTCAGGAACTGCATTTTTTTTTGGTTAACCATTATTTTTCTTTTGTTACTGCACTAGTTCTTTGAGGTGATGGGGGAAGTTTTTACACCAATGTGTTCACTTTGTAACAAGTGCAAACTTGAGGGGAAAACTTGAGTAGTATACTCTCTAAAACAATCAAGTGATTGATATAAATTGATTTATTTCAAAATATAACTTTTTCATACAAATGGAATAGTCATACCTGACATATACTACATTTAACATCATCCTCCCCATGAGTACTGACCCCGGGCACTTGGCAGGCTGGCACATAACTGCTTCTCTTTAGGCATTTTGCCAATGCCTCTTCCGAAAGGGCTGTGCTCACAGTACCCATTTTCTCTTCCAAGGCTAATAGATCCTGTTCAAAAAAAGCATATAGTTCACACACAGAAGCTCAAAAGTTACAGAAACATGAATACAGAAAAAAAAATTAAAACCAAAAACAAGAACTCCGATAAATTTCAAGTTTTGAGATTGAAACTTGAAAATTACGATGAAAAAGAATAACCATAAATTGAAATTGGTTGAAAGGTGCCTTTTCTAAGTCCTCTGGCAAAAGAGAAGAATAATGAGGGGATTCTTGGATGTGACATATAGTAAATAAAAAACTTCATGGATATATTTAAGTACCAATATTATGAGAAGAGCGAGGGATTTCACTGGAAGAAAAATAAATGAAGCAGCAAGCTATGGTCATTATACCAGTGCAAGGTCATACCTCATATGACATATTATCTATGTCCAATCTCATGTCTCTGTGTTGATCATGGAAGCTGAACCCTCCCAAGAATAAATTTGTCTCTAGCACCATTAATTGCTGCAGAATTAAAAATAATAATAATATCAGCTGTCTCAGTTAACAAGTGAAAATAGCAAGTGGGTAATACCCAAGTAAGATGAACACCTCATATGTTAACTCATCGTCCTGTTCGATCCTCTCCAATGCCAATAATACCTGTTCAAAAACGAACCCACCTTCAAATACTAAAACTAGACTTGAAATAAATTCAAATCAAGACATAAAATGTATAAAAAGACCAACCTCTGCAATCCCGTCCATATTGAAGCCTCGATATCCATCTCTATCTCCTAAAGTCGCATGAATACTAGTATCTTCAGGACGAGGATTAACCAATCTACTTCTAGAACTCTGCCAACTAGAGCTTGGTCGCCCACCGAACGAGCTACGAAAGATTGGATGAGGTTCTACAGGGAAAGACCTTGATGAACTCTCAGGAACAACTTCATTGATTGTTATTTGGGTATGAGGAAGTTGAGGGTACACAGGAGGCTCTGATACCGAAATAACATTCTCCCTTTGTTGCCCACCAGAAGCTCTCCGGGTTCTAACTGAGACCGGGCCATCCCTACTTAAACCCCGATTTCTAGCCCTTCTTGAATTTTGTTGAGGCATTAAAGATCTATTTGTAGCAGAGAGACCACTGCTTGAGGACTCACTTGAACTCTTGCCTCTGGATGACGCGCTCTCACCATCAGAGGGTCTCTTCCTCACTGACGAAACTCTTCTACTCTGTCCACTATCAGAGGAAGAACACCTAGAAGGGAGAACATCCGAGATTGATGAGCAACCGAGATTCTTGAGACCATATCTAGGTGGCCCAGATCCCAAATATTGTGAGGATGGTCTAATAACTTGTCCTTTGTTTTTATTTGCAATAGGATGCCGAATAGGTGATGATGATGATGGATTTTCAGTATTAATTTGCTTCTGCAGCCTAGAACTAGACGACCCTTGAGCAGTCTGTGATTTAATATCTTCTGATTCAGGCAAAACTGTTTGAATTCCTGTAATACTCTGGTTAAATTCTGAACCCTCTGTCTCCCCATTAGACTCAATTTCTTCAGTCACCCTATGCCTGCTGCTGCTGGTTTCAATTGTATCTCGTGGAGATGCGTGATTTGGTCGAGACTTGAGAGGCTTCCTAAATTCAGTGGAGCCAGAAAATGGCTTGGAGGAGCTTCCAGCAATGGACTTGTTGCTCATAGAACGGAAAGAAGTCCTTTGGTACTTGGGTTTTTCTGGGGTACTAAGTTCAGGGGCTTTCATGGAGTTAAGTCGAGTGCTACATCCCAATCTACTGCAGTACTGGATATTTTTGTTCTCATGGATTGGTTCTCTGAAAGAAAGGCTGGAACCTCTTTTGGAGAAACCAAATCCTCCAGCAGACCTTTTGTGACTATCATCCATGTGAAGACTGATTTGTTGTCAATAAGGATTTGATTTCAACAATCTCGTGCAGAATCTGCAAAAATAAATAAATAAATAAATAAATCACAGTTTCAAAGTGAAACACTTGTTTGTCTAATCAGATATAGTGCATAGAAGGAATAGTCAAAAATAATATTAGGGAGTGAGAATGTTACAGGTTAAACATTGAAGTGCTTTGAAGATACGAGAGCCTAAGATAAATTGAATTAGTTCTTCTTAAACATCAACAAAAATGTATATTAAAAGAACACGATGGAGCATTTGTCCTTAGGTAGATGATCTATTCCCTCCCCTCTCCTCTGAAGATTACATATTAATAGTAGTCCAGCAAAGAACTGAATGCTCCTCCTAAGCAAATTATCACTATACCATTACAGTTAAATTTGATCCTCTCCTCAAGAGCCTGTGCACAAGTTCCTGTCAAGTTCAAGAAAAAGAAAGAAGTATTATTGTGGACAAGCTGAAGATAAAGACTAGCGCACAAAACATTACCTATTACACCCATTACCATCTAACACATGAAATATGTTATCAGTTAACAAATTTAAACATCAATCGCCCTTGTGAAACAAAATTTCTTGATTTTCTTTAATTATGAGAAGTGCATGGCAAGCATATTATATGAATAAATTGGTAATACAGTGATGTTACTATATTCTTTTAGAGTAGATATATAAACTGATATTTTGTAATGTTTTGAATCACTGCAATGCTGTCAACTGCATTGATTTAGTGCTACAATTAGCAAGCAAATAATGTCCTCTATAGTTGCAGTTAAGAACAAATCAGTCTTCACCTACAGACTTATATCACAATAGTTATCTGTCCCATTCACATCAACAGTTATATGTGAGATAAATACAAACAAGCTTTGATGCACTTCAAGGCTGAAAGTTTAACTTTATCCATGCTAACTGTAACTTTTGATGCCTTAAGGATAAATCTCAATGGTATGTAACTTTCTTGTGTGCACATATCCAGTGCACTTCATCCTAAAATGCATTAGCAAGAAAAGAATCAGCAAATAAGTTTTCTCTTGAATGTAAAAGATACAAACTTAATCCTAAAACTCTCAGAAGTTCCCATTTCAGAGCACTTGCTCAATGGAACTCATGTTATATGCATGGTTGCTGCTCCTAAACCCCCCAAAAGAAAAAAGGTTTATATCAAACAAAAGACACCAAGTGCAATCTCCAGCCGCAAGGTTAATTTTGTAAACTAAAAACTATATCAAACCTGAAATCACATAAGATAAACTGATATCAGTGCTAGAAATAAAGACTGTCATTTGATACTAAAATGTCCTGCTAACTTAAAGTACTGCTCCATGAATGAAATCGATATATGAATAGTAACATATAATTTGCAATACTAAAATCTTTGGATACGATAATCCCATGCTCAATCAGTTCATCACAATCGAAATGAGAGCTGATTCATGATCTGT
>NC_033798.1:101830060-101848734 GCF_001876935.1 Asparagus officinalis | reverse complement strand
CGTTTCTATCCAGACATTAACAAAATCTCTGAAATAGGGCACTGCATACATGCTCATCAAATATCACATCCTGAAGAAGGTATAAAATGGTACAAAAGGGCGACAGCACCTTTCAACTAGCCAATACATAAAAATCAATGACATAAATGAATGGGTGTTTTAACATCAACAGAGTCATAGCCGACTGACCAGCAGAGTGCACTACATATTATCAAGCAATGCATTAAATTGCTACAGACCTAATTTATAGTAACAACTCTATTGGTCCACTTCGTGGATGAATATGTTTCTCCAGGCAGCCAAAATCCACTTGCAATATTACACCATCAACTTCCTTAAAATTGCATCCTTCGCACAAATTTAAAAGTCTAAGTTCATCTGCCTAAGTCTCCCAAATAAGGCACCTGGACCTCTACTGCTGAAATTAATTTCTAAAATCTATCTTCAAACGTAATTAATAGAACATGAAGCAGAACCCCGACGCATGATCCTAATCATGATAATATGCACCTAAAATGAAGAACCTTTCAAACATCAGACTATCGATGGAACAAGCCCCAGTATTAAAGCCTTAGTTACAAAAGGCAAGATCAACAAACTAACATAAAGATGTCTGCATAAGTTAAAGCTATTTTTTGGCAACCTATGAACATACATACGAAACAAAAGTTATAGATTCCAGGGTGATGGGCAACGGTGATTATTAAGATGGATTTCTTTTATGAAAAAGAATAAACTACCAAGGCCTCCATTTTCATTCCTTACAATAGAGAAATTTTCAACTACGATGATCAAACAAGAAAATCATACTCATTCTTAAACTTCGACTTCAGATAGCATGGTGGTATCATCCAATCAAATAGGCTAGCTAGTATTGATTCAATGCTTCTAAAGTAAATATAATCCAACATATACCAAATAGGCTAGCTAAAAATCAAAGATAAAAAGCTGGAATCAACTCTCTCATGCTTTTCATAATCAATAGTAATCAACATCTTAATTTGAACGTGCTAAGATTTTCGGAGAACATCACGTAGATGGTATTCGTATTAATCCAAGATTTTATCTATCAAACCAACGTCAACTTTGTACCGAACCTGAATCCAAAAAGGAAAAAAAAAAAAACAGATTCCAGAAAAAGGGAAAATGGGGAGAAAGGTACAGATACATACAATTAGCTACATACTGCAGAGAAATTGAAGAAACTATTAACAGGGAACGATCGAAATCGATCAACAACCTAAAGAAGAACATACCCATATCCAATCTCCCACAAAAGAGAGGGGGAAAAAAAGAGGAGAGAATAAACCCACAAATATTAATGCTTCCAAAAGCCAAAGCTCCCAAATTTAGACAAAACTTTTGAGATATTCTAATTCTAACTGCATATCTTCAAAGACCCACATGTCAAATTCCTCATAAAACACGGAGAAAACAGAAACATAAAAAAAGCAAAAAAAAAAAACCCCACAAATCAAGGCAGAAGAAACTCTCGAAAACCCAGAAAAATCCCAACACATGGCAGCTCAAATCGCTTTTTTCAACAAAAAAAATGAAAAAAACGAAAAAAGAGAAAAAGATAAACCTCTTCCGTATTCGAGACGCAAGACGAGAGGAGAGACCAAAGCGATCGGTTTTGGGCTGAGCGAGACTAAAACGTGCTGAGCGAGATCCGAGGTTTATATACCCAACAAAATTTTTATTTTATTTATTTGTTTTCTCTTTTTTTTACTAACAGAGGCCAAAAGAGAGAGGACAAGGAAATGCGGAGCTCACGGAAAATGAGGGGAATTTTGGCCGTTGGATTTTGCTTTCAGATTCGGGTTAGGATCCTCTGTTTGTTGGCCCGCGCTCTCGTGGACCGCACAAGGGAGAATGGTCCAGTTACTCCTCATTTAATTCGCCGAATCTTTATCTCTATCGTGTATCACCAAAAATGGCAAATTTGTGTTGTTTTGCACATAGCTCCTCATTCTTTGTTTTTATTGAGAAAATAATAATTCTTCTGCCTTATACAGTCCACTTATTGATTTGGCGAAATGAACCCTCATATGTATTTTTACTTTCCACGTACATGAAGCTCATGGAAGGTAAAATTTGTATTGATTCCGCAATTAAATTTACCGTCCAAGAAATTTTGGAATTGTTTGGAAAAGTATGATGTTTGACTTAGTATCCGAGTTAATTCTTTTAGGGGGGTAAATGATGAGATCGATGATGTGATCTTAGTCCAAGAATACATGTATTAATGTGTCTTAAAATTAGGCTATCTGGTACATAAAAAAAGGAAAACAAAAGATTTAAAATTTATCAATTGCCTACATCTATTGTGATAAAAGCACAGATTATATTTGTATTTATTCACAAAAAAAAGGACACAATAAGAACAATAACAAATATACAATAAAAAGAGAGGGTGCTTTTTTACCTTGTGACTCAATTCTTCTTTGCTTTGATCGCAGTAGACAAGTAACAGCAATTCTTTTTCCTTCTGACTCTAGAGACTTTATGTATTTGGCAGTATGTGGACACAAAAAAAGAGAGCATGAAAAACTATTTGCAAGTTTTTCAGTTTCTTAACGTGAGATTTTATTTTTTATCACGATCACATGGATTTGGCTCTAGTCACGCCCAGTTCAGATATGGGTCATGCCTGTTGCTTCTTTTGGATAAAAATTGCACGTGTGCCCTCCTCCATTTCTGATCAAAGTTCCTACCGAATTTGGAAATTGGACGATGAGAGAAAACTAGTTTGATAGTAGAGATCCATGACACCGGGCGGGCGGGCGGGCGGGCGGGGGGTTGCCAAAACAAATGTAATCATTCAATATTTTGGAGTTATAAATGCTAGTTCCAAGTTCATAAGTAGCCACATATCTATTGGCTAATTTCATTGCAATAAGTAGCTGTCATATGGCCCCGAAACGTATCAAAGTTAATTGATGATTCGAGTATTCATATTTATATTATTTATATTTAAATATGAATAGTCATCTAATGTATCTCGATAATAAAAAATTAATAATTTGATTCAGATTTTTTTTATGTGTAAATATGAATACTTTCTCGAATATCAAAATAATAATTTTAATTAACTTTTTTTTATGTGTAAATATTTCTTTATAACGTCATTAATCTAAAATATAAATGTTTGGTTTAAAAAGTATGATTTTAGTCACTTAAAGTCCTTAAAAAAAGTATAGAATCTACAAAGAAACTATATAAAAGGGATCAAAATATAACGCGATGCATGTAACAAATTAAATCATAAGGGATTAAACTTCAGACAAATACTTAATAAAAAAACAAAACAAATATGTTAGAATTCATATTTGATTCTTCTAATATAAAAATATTTATATTCTCTAAATGACGTCTCAAATCTAATTTCATCCCATATTACATGTAGAAATATGAAACCATTTTATAATTGTTTGATCTGTCCACTTCCACCCCTGGTTGCCACCAAACAAAATGAATAGAGCAAGTAACTTAAATTCTAATGCTAAGCAAGCCAACGTTTTATGATTGAACATAATCAAGTTATTAATTAAAGTTGAGTACAACAATTAAAAGGAATTTGCTTCAATAATCAGACTACTTGTGTAATAGATAGATAGATGAGATAAGAAATAAGACAAAGACATGAAATGCAGTTGTTATTCTTGCTAACACAATAAACAATTAGTTTAACTGAAAATAAATGAGTTATGAAAAATCAGGCCTGAACGGGGTGCAGTCGTGATACACTGCCCTAGAAGATAGAGGACCCGCCTGTCGCCCTGGCGTAGTTGATCCTCCCCCCTAGCGGTAAAAGCCCCCCGGAAACGGCCGGCCTCTCTACTCGGGCGCGAGTAGCAGAGCTTCTGCTCAGATGAAGATGATTGCCCAAAAATAATCCTCAAAATATGTAGCCGAAAATCTTTGAGTACTAAGAGTAGCAGAAGGAGGAAGAGGGAGCTATGAAATTCTTTGTGAATTTCTGTGTGTTTTCCCGAATGAACTCTGCCTCCTTATATAGCCTCATGAACCAGTAACCGATGCTGAATCTCCTCGTCCGTTGGGCGTAAATCACGCTGCCGTTACATAATAAATGCTGCCGTTACATAATAAATGCTGCCGTTACAAAAAAATAAAAGCTGGAGAAGCAAAACCCGAGTGCGGTGCGGCGTGGCGCGCGCGTCGTGGCGAGGCGTATATATAGGTTGGGCAACCTTTTGTATCGTGAATTCGGGAAAGGTAGCTTCCGGCTTTGAACCTTTCCTTAGTGAGTTTGTCGCCACCTGAGGGACATAATGGACTAAGCCTTGAATTAGGGCCCTTGAATCAGGTATTGACAAAAACACACACAATACACTTCATCTATTGAGCAAAGCGGGTTGAGCGTTAAAAGGCCATGCTCACAATAACCGACTCATGAGAGTTTCTAGGGGTTAGTTTAGTCCAGCCCCCCCCAACCGCGGCCATCACGATTCCTCTCACGTAGGTAAGTCCTCAAAGGGTACTACAGCTGTTTATTTAATACCCCCCAATAATACATGCGTTGGACTTATTAAGAGTAAAACTCAGCCTAACCAGCTGTATCATAGGAGCATCGTCATCATAGAGAAGGGGTAGTAGCTCACACTACATAATGATATATGAATATATATATGGGTCGATGCTCCACCCGAGTATCACTAGTCCAGCTTGTTTCTACCACATTGAACCGACATTGGGACAACGTCTCCAAATAAGGGTTGGGTTCCCACTGTCAGTGACCTCTTTAATGGACTTAACCCCATCTCCCTCGATGAATCCAGGACTACACTCCTGGATAATCCCTTAGTCAAAGGGTCAGCAATATTTTTCTCAGACTTTACAAAATCCAAGATCACAACTTTGCCTAACAGGCGTTGTACAGACTTATATCTTATTTGAATATGTCTGTTGAGTTTTTTATTTACATGTACTTGCTTTAGAAGCTCTATGGTAGATCTAGAATCAGAATGAATGGAAATTGGAGGAAAAGGTTTAGGGACCAAAGGAAGTTCAGAGATAAGATCTTTTAACCATTCGGCTTCTGAGCAAGTAGTATCAAGTGCAATCAATTCAGATTCCATGGTGCTCCTGGCAATTACTGTTTGCTTACATGATTTCCAGGATACAGCAGCACCACCAAAAAGAAATACATACCCAGATGTTGACTTTACACTGTTGGAATCTGTGACCCAATTGGCGTCACTATACCCTTCAATGGCATCAGGGTATCCAGTGTAAGTTAAGCAATAGTCAACTGTCCCTTTTAAGTATTTAAATACTCTTTCTAAGGCAGACCAATGATCTGGGTTAGGGTTACTGGTATACCGACTCAATCTCCCTACAGCATAAGCTATATCGGGTCTAGTCCGGTTTGATATGTATAAAAGAGATCCAATCATTTGGGAATATTTCAATTGAGAGACAGATTCACCTTCATTTTTCTTCAAGGGTATAGAAGAATCATATGGTGTGGAAACAGATTTAAAGTTATGAAAGTTGAATTTGATCAGCATTTTCTCAATACTGTGAGAAAGACTCAAGGATATTCCTCTAGTGTCTCTAGTGATTTTCATTCCAAGTATCATATCGGCAAGACCTAAGTCTTTCATGTCAAAATTTTTGGAGAGATAATCCTTAACTTTTAAGATTAGTTCAAGAGTAGTTCCAAAGATAAGGATATCATCAACATAGAGACATAGGATAACATAGTCATTGTTTATCACTTTTGAATAAACACATTTGTCGTGTTCATTCACCGTGAATCCATATTGTGCAATGACTTTGTTAAATTTCTGGTGCCATTGTTTAGGAGCTTGTTTAAGACCATACAGAGATTTAACAAGTTTACAGACTTTGTTTTCCTGACCCTTGGTAATGAAGCCTTCAGGTTGGTGCATATAAATTTCTTCATCTAGATCACCATTCAGGAAAGCAGTCTTGACATCCATCTGATGTATGATCAGTTTGTGGATAGCAGCAAAGGCTAAAAGAATTCTGATAGTAGAAATTCGGGCTACAGGAGAATAGGTATCAAAGTAATCAATGCCCTTTTTCTGAGTATAGCCTTTAGCTACTAATCTAGCTTTAAATTTATCTATGGAACCATCAGCTCTAAGTTTTTTTTTTGAATATCCACTTACAGCCAACAGGATTACAGCCTGGAGGTAGGTCAGTGAGTATCCAAGTATGGTTTTCCATGATAGATTTAATCTCATTATCAATGGCTTCTTTCCAGAAAGGAGATTCAGGTGAATCCATTGCTTCTTGAAATGAGCTTGGATCACCTTCAACAAGAAAGGTAAAGAAGTCTTCTCCAAAATCCTTTTGAATTCTACCTCTTTTGCTTCTTCGAGGCTCAATGTCAAAAGGTTGGGAAGAACTAGATGATGGAAGATCAGAAGGAATAGATGTTCTAGAATTTTCTGAGATTTTGGATTTGAAAGGAAAGATATTTTCAAAGAAGACTGCATCTCTAGCTTCAATGATAGTGTTGTTGGATATGTCACTGATTTCAGAGTTAATGACTAGAAATCTATTAACATTGCTATCTAGTGCATATCCAATGAAAGCAGCATCAATAGTTTTGGAACCAATTTTCCTCTTCTTAGGTTCGGGAATAGCTACCTTAGCCAAGCAACCCCAAACTCGGAAGAAGTTCAGATTAGGAGATCTCCCCTTCCAATATTCATAAGGAGTTGTATTGGAATTTCTTTGGGGAATCCTATTGAGAATAAAACAAGCAGAGAGAAGAGCTTCACCCCAGAGATTTTCAGGTGCTCCTGAACTGAGTAACATACAGTTTACCATGTCCATTAGGGTTCTGTTTTTTCGTTCAGCTACCCCGTTAGACTGTGGTGTATAGGGAGCAGTAACCTCATGAATAATACCGTGTTCTTGGCAAAATTCAGTCATATAATTTGAGGTATACTCCCCCCCACGATCAGATCTTAGGATCTTGATCTTCCTGTCTAATTGGTTCTCAGACTCAGCTTTATAGACCTTAAACCTATCTAGGACTTCATCTTTAGTCCTGAGAAGATATGTGAAACAATATCTGGAGTGATCGTCTATAAAGGTCACAAAATATCTCCTACCCCCTCGGGTGAGAACTCGATTCGAGTCACACACATCACTATGAATTAATTCGAGGGGCTCAGAGTTTCTAGTTATAGACTTGAAGGGTTTTTTTGTGTGTTTCCCTTGAACACAAATCTCACACTTGGATGAGAGGTCAATAGATGATTTAGGAATAAGATTCAAATTGATCATTTTCTGTAAAGTTTGAAAATTGACATGTCCAAGTCGTCCATGCCAGACATCACAAGATTCAACAATTTGAATAACAGGAGACTTAGAATTTTCATTAGAACTGGAATTGATTACATTGAGTTTGAAAAGGCCATTACAGATAAAACCTTTTCCTATAAAATTATTACTCTTTGTAATCACAAATCTGTTGGATTCTTTTACAATCCTATAACCAGTTCTAAGAAGAAGAGATTCACTAATCAAATTTCGACGGAGAGAAGGAACAAGGTAGACGCCTTGCAGATGTAGGGCTTTCCCAGAAGTCATAGTGAGCTTTATACTTCCACTTCCTATTATTGGTTTAGTGGAGTCATCTGCTAAGCTTATGCTTCCTCCACGTGATTCCTGATAATTTGAAAACCAAGAGCGATCATTACAGACGTGTATATTTGCTCCGGAATCCAGATACCAATCAGTGGAAGAAGTTAGAGAATTTACAAGATGAGGTGATGGGGCTAACCTGAAGGAGGTTGGATTCTCTTCAATCATATTAACTTTATTTGATCCATTTCCTTTAGAGGCAGGTTTAGCCGGTTCCTTCTTCCGAAAGAAACAGTTGGAAGAAATGTGGTTGGTTCTACCACAGACAAAGCAGAACTTTCCATCAGACTTATGGCTGGAAGAATTGGAATTGGAAGAATTTGATTTGAAGGAAGATTTATTGAAAGATTGTTGGTTTTTCTTGAATTTCTTCCATTTGGGTTTGAAATTTCTAGATTTAGGCTTTTCCTCTACCAAGTTTACTTTAGCTTTTGATTCATTCTTGGTTTTGGAATTTAGCCTATGCTGGTCTTCAATACGAATGGCCTTGAGGGCCTCAGTTAAGGTTAGATCTCCTTGCTTGTGTCGGAGATCTCCAGCAAATCTAGACCAGGAAGGAGGGAGTTTATCAATCAAACAGGAAACTTTATAGTCATCAGTAAAAGTGTTTCCTTTTGATTGGAGATGACGGATGAAATCTAAAAATTCATGAATTTGTTCATTAATGGGCTTGTCATCTACCATCATGAACTTATTGAAGGACGAAGAGGTGAAACGCAGAATTCCGGCATCATCATAGCCATATTCTGCTTCAAGAGCTTGCCATAGGTCTTTTGCACTTTTGAACTCATAGTATATGTCATAAAGGTTGTCTGCAAGTGCACTAAGAATTCTATGACAACAATGATAATTAATATCTTCTGGTTTCATAGAGCTAGAAAGAGAGCTAGCACCTGAACCAGAAGTGGAAGGAACAGACTGTTCAGGATCAGGAGTCAAAGGTTGAGTACCACTAGTAGAAGACTCAGGAAAGTCAATGGCTGATAAGAGACCTAAGGTAGTGAGCCAGTATCTCATCTGATTAGCCCACCGTTTATAGTTGATACCGGTGAACTGAACGGGGTGCAGTCGTGATACACTGCCCTAGAAGATAGAGGACCCGCCTGTCGCCCTGGCGTAGTTGATCCTCCCCCCTAGCGGTAAAAGCCCCCCGGAAACGGCCGGCCTCTCTACTCGGGCGCGAGTAGCAGAGCTTCTGCTCAGATGAAGATGATTGCCCAAAAATAATCCTCAAAATATGTAGCCGAAAATCTTTGAGTACTAAGAGTAGCAGAAGGAGGAAGAGGGAGCTATGAAATTCTTTGTGAATTTCTGTGTGTTTTCCCGAATGAACTCTGCCTCCTTATATATTATATAGCCTCATGAACCAGTAACCGATGCTGAATCTCCTCGTCCGTTGGGCGTAAATCACGCTGCCGTTACATAATAAATGCTGCCGTTACATAATAAAAAATAAAAGCTGGAGAAGCAAAACCCGAGTGCGGTGCGGCGTGGCGCGCGCGTCGTGTGGCGAGGCGTGGCGAGGCGTGGCGTGCGTGCGCGCGCGCGTGTGTGGAGAAAGAGCTCAAACACTAGTAGGCCCAAAACATTACTCAAAGCCCATTAGGAAGTGAACCATTATAAACCACTTGAACTTCTCTTCAACTTCCAATGTGGGACTATTCACAATTGCCTTTTCCTTAAGAAAATGCTAACAATTCTCCTGCTGCCCCATCGGAATAAACCAGAAAAAAAGCATGAACGAAGTTATAGAGTCATACTAAAGAACTTAAAAATTTCCCTATTAAAAAAAAGAACTTTTAAAATATAAATAGTATGGGGGCCACCACAAGAACTCTAGCCACCAAATCTTATTAGTATGTGAAAGTAAAAGAATTGACATATTTTCTTTATTCTCGTTTATCATTTATGTTTTTTTACAAATTATTTCTCATTTACATTATGACCTTATATTTCATTGTGTTTACCCATTTAATAATAAAAATGTGCTTTTTGAATAAAATAAAGTGCTTATTTTACATTCCAACCCGTGACATTTTGCTTTCTAACACATTAGAGTGTTTGTTTTTAACATTTCACAGAGAAAATTTTCATCAAAACAGTAGGCTATGTTAGCTAAAATAAGAAAGCTAAGTTTTAACTTTTTTAAGTAATCTTTAATTATTTTCCTTCTCTTTATGAGTCACAAACTCAGATAGGTCTGCAAGAATTTTCTAAATTGTTAGCCTTGAATTTGATTCTCTCTGTCATAAGAAAATAACTTGATATATATTCTTTTACATAATAATTACTGACTGATGTGTGCTAATAAAATATTTCAGAAAATAAGCTAAAATAATCAGTGCCTAAAGGCAAGGTAAGCAACATCATGAACTTCCAAATTCTACACATTACATTGTCGCGATGCATTAAAAAAATGAAACTAGTTTATATTAATGTACACTTACATGATTCTCACTTTAACATTGTTGGCAAGCAAGATCCAATTTAAAACTCATCAGAGAAAAACGTTAATTAATTCTCACGGGCACAATCTCAAATCATTGACTCACCAAACCGACCCATGATGAGTTGTACAACTAGATCGTTACACCATCAAATAATTAATGAAAGCACTAATGAAGATATTTAAAGTCCTAATATCTTTTTAATTAATTAAAATGTTTACATACTAGAGTAAAAAATTAAGCCTTTTTCTCTTGTCCACTTGGGCAATTCTCTGCTTGTGGGCATCACCTTGTCTTCTTCTCTCATAACTTTATTTGTATTATATTCTCTCTCTCTTTAGATTAGGCATCTTCCTATAGTGGGACTTTTTCTCTATCTTATTTTCTACTTTTATTTTGTTCGGTGCTTTTTTGGTTCTAAGTTAATCATTGCTTAAAAGAGAAGTGCAGGTTTGAGTTGTATCCTTTCCCTTTGCTTTGCTTTGGAAAGCTGAAGGTACTTTCAGAAGATAAACATAGGAGTAAGATAGTGAAAAGATAATAAATAAATAATAAATGTCAGCTTTAGGGTTTTGAGGTAAACATGGAAGTTTAAGTGTTAGTAAGAAAGTAGAACAGATGCTATGATATGTGAATTGCATAAAAAAATGGTAACCGGAGTATTCCTTTTAGAGCCCGAAATTTATGGGGCTAACCATAAAACAGCGTAACATGTGTACTTCTTTTTAAAGACATATTATTAGTTTCATAATTGGTTCCATGATTTTGGGTCTAAAATTACTTTCTCTAAAGTCTAAATCCTATTAGGGGGTGTTTGTTTCAAATGCTATAATTTTAGGATATATATTTCACCATAGGATTTGAAATTCATAGGTGTTTTATGGGTTGGGATTTCTAAAATGTTGTTTGTTTCATTAATATTTTGGGATTTGGAATACTAATTAGTAATATTTTGTTTGTTTCAAGCTTAAATTGTAGCATTACCAAATGCTAAAATTTTGTAATATGATGAATATGCTATCTTGGTGAGGTTACCTCCCACAAAAAGATAAAATTAGGATTTGTCAAATCTTCTCCAATTGAGAGGTAAACACACCAATTTATGAGATTTGTCAAAATCCTCTCCGATTGAGAGGATTTGACCAATTCTAAAAATTGATCACTTTTTGCACTTTTGGGATTCAATGTTTTAAAAATTTTCTTAAAACAAACATCATATATGGAATCCCAAAATACAAAAAAACTCACTTTTTGAACCCAAAACTTGTAATCCATACCAAATGCCAAATTTTTTGGTGAAACAAACACACCCTTATTAACCCTATTTTTATTTCCTATATTGAAAGAGGTGGAAGGATGGGTAACCCATGATTTGGTCCAAAATTAATGAAAATCAGCACCTTTCAAATGAAAAGTACGTTGTAATTTGTTGGGTTATAATTTCATTTTGTTATTTAAAAGCCATTCCTTCATATAAAAAATATTGCCTGAAGTCGAGGAGTACTCCATGAAAATAGAGGACAAAAAAAAAGCTCAATTTTTTATGTGGATTCCATTTATTTTAATAACATGATCGGTTATTTTCGATTGGCTGAGGGATTTTGAGAAAATACACGAAAGTAAATCAAGTCCGTTTTTATTTTATTTTCTGTTAAACTTTCCCTTAAATTGGTGCATGTCACTATTGGCTCTACCTCAACAATATATTGACATAATCACTTTTTATGGACTAATAAGATAGCATGTATCAAGAAATTGACTTAACTGACAAAGAAAAGATACTTACCAGCAACTTCAAAATTATGACTCGTAAACTGAAAACTCAAATATTTAGGAATTACAAATCTTTTTGAGAAAATATTGTACCAAAAGAAATTTTCTACTCCAAATGATTTAGCGTGAGTCCACCAGATGGCAGCCATATTTGCCTAGAATTGAAAACAAAGCGGACATGCTCGCTTTCGTGGATTTCCTTATCACGGCAGCCATTGCTTTCTCTTGGCCAAAGAGACGTAAGCTACTTAAACTTTTTTCATAGGGAAATTTCTTAATATATTCATTGTATTGCTTTGCGATGTATGTAGCCCTTATCCAAAAGGGGTGGTATGATTTGTTGACGAGTGTCAAAATCAATGTCACGAATTTGCGCGTCCCTTTCGATAAGTCTGACTTTCCTCATTCCTTCATGATCATAAATTGTAGGACAAATTTTCAAAAACAGTACCATTTACAAAAGGGAAAAAATGCTTCCAGCCCCCAAAAGCCAAGTGAACATGCTTCCCACCACCAGGACTTGGTCAATGGGTGTTTTACTCCTAAAAATAAAGAATCTGTTCTCTGAGCCCCCAAAACACAAAACCCAAGACATTAAAACATGTGAAGACCATAATACCCTTCTCTCTCTCTTTCTTTTTTTATTAAAATATGATGGGGGATTATTTTATTATTTTTGTTTTCTCTCTCTCTTTATCATGATGTACCAAGAGGATAGTTGAAATGATTGATGAGGATTATTTTATTATTTTCGTTTTTTATTATTTTGGTTGTTTGTATTGGGAGGTTGTTAAGGTTACGGGTTGGTTGTTAAGGTTACGGGTTGGTTGTTAAGGTTAAGGGTTTGTTGTTAAGGTTATGAATCCTCTCTCTCTCTCTCTCTCTTTTAAAATATGATGGGGATTATTTTATTATTTTTATTTTCTCTCTCTCTTTATCATGATGATTGATGAGGATTATTTTATTATTTTCGTTTTTTATTATTTTGGTTGTTTGTATTGGGAGGTTGTTAAGGTTACGGGTTGATTGTTAAGGTTACGGGTTGGTTGTTAAGGTTAAGGGTTTGTTGTTAAGGTTATGAATCATCTCTCTCTCTCTTTCTTATTTTATTAAAATATGATGGGGATTATTTTATTATTTTTGTTTTCTCTCTCTCTTTATCATGATGATTGATGAGGATTATTTTATTATTTTTGTTTTTTATTATTTTGGTTGTTTGTATTGGGAGGTTGTTAAAGTTACGGGTTGATTGTTAAGGTTAAGGGTTTGTTGTTAAGGTTGTGAATCCTCTCTCTCTCTCTCTTTCTTTTTTTATTAAAATATGATGGGGATTATTTTATTATTTTTGTTTTCTCTCTCTCTTTATCATGATGATTGATGAGGATTATTTTATTATTTTTGTTTTTTATTATTTTGGTTGTTTGTATTGGGAGGTTGTTAAAGTTACGGGTTGATTGTTAAGGTTAAGGGTTTGTTGTTAAGGTTGTGAATCCTCTCTCTCTCTTTCTTTTTTTATTAAAATATTATGGGGGATTATTTTATTATTTTTATTTTCTCTCTCTCTTTATCATGATGTACCAAGAGGATAGTTGAAATGATTGATGAGGATTATTTTATTATTTTCATTTTTTATTATTTTGGTTGTTTGTATTGGGAGGTTGTTAAGGTTACGGGTTGGTTGCTAAGGTTACGGGTTGGTTGTTAAGGTTAAGGGTTTGTTGTTAAGGTTATGAATCCTCTCTCTCTCTCTCTCTCTTTCTTTTTTTATTAAAATATGATAGGGATTATTTTGTTATTTTTGTTTTCTCTCTCTCTTTATCATGATGATTGATGAGGATTATTTTATTATTTTCATTTTTAATTATTTTGGTTGTTTGTATTGGGATGTTGTTAAAGTTACGGGTTGATTGTTAAGGTTACGGGTTGGTTGTTAAGGTTAAGGGTTTGTTGTTAAGGTTATGAATCCTCTCTCTCTCTCTCTTTCTTTTTTTTATTAAAATATGATGGGGATTATTTTATTATTTTTGTTTTTTATTATTTTGGTTGTTTGTATTGGGAGGTTGTTAAAGTTACGGGTTGATTGTTAAGGTTACGGGTTGGTTGTTAAGGTTAAGGGTTTGTTGTTAAGGTTGTGGATTTGTTGTGTAGGTTACGGATTTATTGTTAAGATTATGGCTTTAATTGTTAAGGTTACGAGTTTAATTGTTAAGGTTACGGGTTTAATTGTTAGGGTTACCTATCTAAAGATCCTCTTGGTACATCATGATAAAGAGAGAGAGAGAGAGAAAAAAATAATAAAATAATCCTCATCATATTTTAATAAAAAAAGAAAGAGAGAGAGAGAAGGATATTATGGTCTTCACATGTTTTAATGTCTTGGGTTTTGTGTTTTGGGGCTCAGAGAACAAAATCTTTATTTTTAGGGGTAAAACACACATTGACCAAGTCTTGGGGGTGGGAAGCACGTTCACTTGGCTTTTGGGGGCTGGAAGCATTTTTCTCTTTACAAAAACATTCCCAAAAAAACGATCTATTTTAACAATATTCATCAAAACCGATCTAGTTTCAGCCGTCGGGCTGAAACTAGGTCGGTTTTGACGAAAAAAAAATATGAAACTTCACGAGACTTGAAGTCCCGTGAAGTTTAACAGCCATTTAACTAAGCTGCTAAACTTCACGGGACTTCAAGTCATGTGAAGTGTCATAGTTCAAAACAACTTCATAGGAAGTTTTAGAGCTGAAACGAACTTCACGGGACTTGAAGTCTCGTGAAGTTTAGCAGCCATGTTTAGCAGCTTAATTAAATGGCTGTTAAACTTTACGGGACTTCAAGTCCCGTGAAGTTTGAGAACTTCTTTCATCAAAACCAACTCAGTTTCAGCCCGATGGCTGAAACTAGGTCGGTTTTGACAAATATTGTTGAAACAGGTCGTTTTTTGGAAATATTTTTGAAAAATGGTCGGTTTTGGAATTTGTCCTAAATTGTAATGTAGGCTTAAATTGGGAGTTTGAAAGTTTCGTTGTGCCCAACAGTAGTTTTCGTGTAGTTGTTTATGTTAGGGATTTTATGAAGATTAATTTGCGGAATTAAACACTTAATGAATAACGGTACCGATAAAAATACCACAGATAAGTAAACACCAAGATTTAACGTGGTTCGACAAATCGTGCCTACGTCCACGGGGCAATCCAGAGAAAAATATTTTACCATGAATCAAGAGTACAATCCCTTCAAGTTACACCTGAACTTGATGATTAAATCACAAGAGAAAGATACAGTGTTACCTCTAAGGTATCAAAACCCTAAAACGCGTCTCACAAAAATATCCAACACCCATAGAGAAACCAACACTGTACCCTCGACGACGTCGTCGTTTTAAAGATAACGGTTTTTGAATCGTTGCAATCGGACAACCGAGCTACCCGAAATCTCACTTTCTCTCTATCTCTCTTTCTCTCTCTCTCCCCCTTTTCTTCTCTCGGGCTACTATTCATAGTTTACTGTAGTACCAAAAAAATACAGGTTTCTCATGAATAGAATTCCTTTATAAAGGAATTCTATTTTCAGGTCCTCCAAACTTATTCCTATTACAAGTAGATCCTCCAAATTCTCTTTTAAATAGAATTTTAATTCATATTGACCTCATGTGGGCCTTATCTTGGGTTGGAGCCATAACAATTTCTCCCTCCAGCCCAATGAGGGGGTATGCTAATTTGTAACTCCTCAACGGGAGTTCATGTCGGCCAATCGTCGACACAACTCGATCTTTTCTCTAGAAACGATCTTCATTAAAAAATCTGCTAGATTTTTATCTATGTGAATCTTCTGTAGCTTTACCTCCTCTTTCTTAACGACTTCTCTAAGTCAATAATATCTCATATCAATGTGTTTTATCCTGAAGTGGAATGTAGAATTCTTGCTCAAATCAAGAACACTTTGTCTATCAATAAAGATTTAATAATTGTCCTGCTACAAGCCTAACTCCAGCAGAAATCTTCTCAACTAAATCATCTCCTTACCGACTTCTGCAGCTATAATATATTCTACCTCTGTTGTAGATAAAGCAACGCACTTTTGTAATATGGACTGCCAAGATACTGCTCCCCCGTAAAAGTGAACAACCAACCTGAGGTAGACTTCCTGTGATTAATGTCACCTGCCATATCCGTATCTGCAAAACCATATAATAATTTTTTTGAACCTCCAAAACTCAAACACAATCTGGAACTGCCTTTCAAATATTTTAAAATCCACTTTACACCTTCTCGATGAGCTTTCCCCAGATTAGAAAGAAACCTACTCACAACGCCAACTGCATGAGCTATATTTGGCCAAGTGCAAACCATGACATACATCAAACTTCCTACAGCTGAGAAGTAAGGAATATTCTTCATCTCACTCTTTTCTTCATCTGTAGTCAGGCAAAACTTTTGCTAAGCTTCAAATGATATGTAAGAGGAGTACTGACTGACTTGGCATCTTTTATGTTAAATCTATCAAGTAGTCGTTCAACATATTTCTCCTGGGATAACCATAACTTATTGGCTTTCTTGTCATGAGCAATATTCATACCAAGAATCTGCTATGTCGAGCCTAAATCATTCATTTCAAAAGTTGTAAATAACTCCTTCTTCAGCCCACTGATTATTTAACTATCCTGACCAACAATCAACATATCGTCCACATAAAGTAAAAGGATAATAAAACTAGAATATGGAATTCTCCTAAAATATCACACGAATCTGTAACTATCCTATGATACCCATGACTTTACATGAAAGAATCAAATTTCTTATACCACTGCCTGGGTGCTTGCTTCAAACCATAGAGGTTCTTCTTCAACCTGCAAACCATGTGTTCTTTTTCATTCACTATAAAACCCTCCAACTGCTCCATGTAGATCTCCTCATCTAAATCACCATGAAGAAATATAGTCTTTATATCAAACTGCTTAATCTTGAGGTCTAAACTAATTGCTAACCCGAAGATAACTCTAATGGACGTCATCTTCACAACCGGTAAAAAAATCTCATTAAAATCAATGTCCTTTTTCTGACCAAAGCCTTTCACCACTAATCTGGTTTTGTATTTCTGAATCTCTTTGTAGCCATCATTCTTTAACTTGAACACCCACTTGTTCTTCAAAGTTTTTCTGTCCTTCATTAAATCGACCAACTCATAAGTATCGTTCTTCTCAAGAGACTTCATCTCTTCCTTCATAGCCTAGAACCATTTGTCACTATCTTTATGAGTATGTGCCTCCTAAAAGCTTTTTGACTCCCCTTCTTCTGTCAGCAAAGAATATCTTCACAACCGGTGAAAAAATCTCATCAAAATCAATGTTCTTTTTCTGACCAAAGCCTTTCACCACTAATTTGGTTTTGTATTTCTGAATCTCTTTGTAGCCATCCTTCTTTAACTTGAACACCCACTTGTTCTTCAAAGTTTTTCTGTTCTTCAGCAAATCAACCAACTCATAAGTATCATTCTTCTCAAGAGACTTCATCTCTTCCTTCATAGCCTAGAACCATCTGTCCTTGTCTTTATGGGTATATGCCTCCTAAAAGCTTTTTGACTCCCCCTCTTCTGTCAGCAAAGAATACGCTGAAAGAGAATATCTCATGGATGGTCGATGCTCTCTAGCTGATCTCCTAAGTTGTGGCTCTGTAAACTCCTACTGCTGGTGATGCTTGTAGGCGTAAAAAAATGCTTACAGACGTCCAAACACCACTCAAGACAACATGGAAAAATATGTACACACTAACAAACAACGCTTGGTGTCGCGGCTTCGGCGCGGCAGCTGATAATCATATTTTATTATAATTTTATACCCTCATTATCTATTTTATATGAATAGATATACCACTAATAATTATTTTTATCTTTTAATTGCAGGTTAATGAAGAATAAATCTCAATTTCCCATCTCTCAACAAAAACCCATTATTGATTAAAATGAAGAAATGAATAGAAGCCAATTAGGAAAATCATTTCCAATCTATCCAAAAGCCCAAGCTAAGATGAAGGGATTAAAAGAAATATCAAAGCCAAAAGCCCAAGCAAAAGCCCAAGATCCAAGCCCAAGAAACCAATGAAAGAGGAGTTCTGCGGACAGCAGCTAGAAGCAGGCAGGCATCGATGCCAGCATCGATGGGGGCATGCGATGCCCGCATCGATGCGCGTAATCGATGCCAGCATCGATACCCCTATCGATGCTGGTATCGATAGCCGCTGGCAGTTGTTACGAATCAAAGCTGAAAATTTGAATGTTTTTGGATAAGATTTCAATCCAAGTGGCTCTCATTCACTGCTGTTTTACTATAAATAGGGGTAGAGAGTGAGGGGTTAGATGTGTGAAAAATTTTGTAAACTCCTTTTTGGAGAGGAGGGCTACTCTTAATTGAGAAGGCCTTCCAAAAAATTGTAACTTTAGTTGGCAATTAAAATATAATAATTTTTTCACCACTTTAAATAATTTCTTGCTCTTTGTTGGATGATGCAAGATGGAGATGAAGGAATTATGGTTATTAGGTTTATTTATCTCTTTTTCTATTTCGCTTTTTATTGCCTTAGCTAGTGTAAGATTTATTTCTATGCTTGTAGTTTTGATTTTATTGTTCTTGTTAAATAGCCAAGAGGCTAGAAAACCGCTCTTTGCTTAGCATTTAATTTCATGCTTATAGAATAGATTTTAATTTTGCTTGCCATTTAATTGCTTGCCAGATTTTATTTTGTTTTTAAGTTTTAGATTTTGCACTTTATTTTGTAGTTAGATTATTAATTTCTTATACTATTCACCTTGAA
>NC_033798.1:101803427-101826731 GCF_001876935.1 Asparagus officinalis | reverse complement strand
GGACCCGGTCCCACAATTTGAACCCGGATCGAACCTTTAAACAGTTAGCGATCGTCCTCAGAATTCCGCATCTGTGTGGTCAAAACCTTTAAACAGGTTAGACCAAAGCAACAATCCCCTCTCAATTCTTCCATGAACGGAGGACGCGTCACAAATTGACGATCAAAACCTTTAAAACAGTTAGGATCGTCTTAAATTCCATCTTGGTCGAAAACCTTTAAACTAGTTTACGGACCAAGCCAAATCCCCCCTCTCGATTCGTCATGAGCGACGCAGGTCTACAAATTGAACGATCAAACCTTCGTCAAACAGTGTAGGATCGTCTCAAAACCCTCACTGCTCAAACGGTTAGCTTACAGTTAGCGACCATAACCAAAATCTCTCCGATTTCATTCCCACGAACGAGAGGTCCACTTTAATTAACATAATAAACCTTATGACAGTTAGGGATTATGTCAAACCCGTCCGATTCTTTAAGTGGAGATCCCACTGTTGATTTTGTTTTGCATAGCGAGATAGAATATTAAAATTACTTATTCTCCGATTTTGGGAGTTTACATCTCTACACAAAAAAAAGGACGATCAGGGAGAGTAGAATATTTAAAGATTTTCCTCTCCGATTTCCGCGGGTTATCGTCTAGCCAACAAAAATAAAGAGATCAGGAGATTAGAATATAAATTCTCCCTCTCCATCATCGGGTTCATCTCTACCAACAAAAAGATGATCTAGGAGACTCCGAATATAAAATTCTTCCTCTCCATCATCGGGGTTTCATCTTCCCCCACTAAAAAAGAGATCAGGAGGATAAATACTTAAAGCTTCCTCTGCCATCATCGGGTTCATCTCTATCAACAAAAAAGAGACAAATTACTCCAATAGGGTACCCGCAGTCTAAACTGGTTTCCCTACCATCAACAGGAAGTTCATCTGGAAGTAATATTACTCAGAATATTCTAAGAAAACCCCTCACATTACCCCCATCCCAACAGGTTATGAGGTTAAACTATTTTCTCCGAACACTCCAATTGCGTAATAGCATAAACATCCTCACCAGCTCTAAGTCAAGACTTCGACAACGTCAAGCGATAAACGTAGCAGCCGCGAAAATTCTTGTCTATCTACCAAAAGCACGTGGATAGACCAAAAAGATGAGAGCGATCAAGATTTGAAGCCATGATTACCGGGTCCTTCCGTCATTACGATCTTATCACATCAAGCTCTATGGAAGGATTGCAAATAAAGCCTGCTCTGTTCTTATCAAAGTGCCCAGAGCTCTTCTAACAATAATACGTCTGGAACACTTTGGAGGGGTATCTTGTTAGGCGTCAAAAAAATACTGAGATAATCCAAATACAGCTGAGGAGAAGATCATCCAAAAAATCGAACAAAAGGACACAAGTTATAGACCTGGTCTGTCTCGCCCGCGAGACAGACTTTGCTGTCTCGCCGTGCGAGACAGACTTTGCTGTCTCGCACGCAAGGCAGTTTTCAAACATTCAGAAACCGTTTCATAAACCGCCGACACGTGGCTACCAACTGCTCAAGAACGTGGGGAATATCGTGGGCGAGAATCACGTTGATAACCACCAGAATAACGGAATTTAAAACGTGGAAAGGCAGTTGCAGCGAGAAACTGTCAAGAATATTCGTTTTCCGAGACAGTATTTACTGTCTCGCTGGGCACACGTGGCTACCAACTGCTCAAGAACGTGGGGAATATCGTGGGCGAGAATCACGTTGATAACCACCAGAATAACGGAATTTAAAACGTGGAAAGGCAGTTGCAGCGAGAAACTGTCAAGAATTTGTTAGTTATGAACCCCAGAGGCTATAAATACCCCCCTAGGGTTATTTCTGACAGAGGCTGATCAGAGAGCATCCACTGTGGTCGCCAGTTTGTTTGCGTCAAAAGTTGGTTTCGCTGTGGAATTCATTATATCTTCGGTCGATTACAACAAATTCAAAAGAGATAGTCTTTTTATAAGACTTCTTCTACACAACAAAAGGAAAATTACAACTCTTGAGAAACAAACGCAGGATCGTTGTTTGGATCGCTGCTTGCGTGGGATCTTTGCCTGTGCCGGGAGCGCTTTGACTCGTGGACCACCAAATCACAGATTCTGATTGAACCGTGAGGGGTTTAATGATTCTTCCTTCGTTTATCGAAGTAAGAATTTGAAGCGAATATCTTATCGATGTAAGATGTTCACTCTTCTAAAGATCAAGTCAGAGCTTAGATCTCTAGGAATCTCCAGAAACTTCTTGAGGATGTTTGTGCAGAAGGAAGACTCTCTTTCTTGCTCTAATTCACCAAAACGAACCCGATGATGGAGAGGAAGAATTTTATATTCTATCTCCTGGTCTCTTGTTTGTTGGTAGAGATGAACCCGATGATGGAGAGGAAGAATTTTATATTCTATCTCCTGGTCTCTTGTTTGTTGGTAGAGATAAACCCAGAATCGGAGAGAAAGAATTTTATATTCTATCTCCTGGAGTAAAGAAACTCAAAGTGGGATCTCCACTTAGAGAATCTGGATTGGTTTGAATAATCCTAACTGTCATAAGGTTTGATTACTCAATTCAAAAGTGGACCCTTCGTTCGCAAAAAATGAATCGAAAGGAGATTTTGGTTGTGGTCCTAACTGTAGTAAGGTTTGACCAAGTTGGAGTTTTGAGACGATCCTAACTGTTTAAAGGTTTGATCGTTCAATTTGTGGACCTCTCGTTCATGGAACGAATCGAGAGGGGATTTTGGCTTTGGTCCTAACTGTTTAAAGGTTTGACCAAGATGGGAATTTGAGACGATCCTAACTGTTTAAAGGTTTGATCGTTCAATTTGTGGACCTCTCGTTCATGGAACGAATCGAGAGGGGATTTTGGCTTTGGTCCTAACTGTTTAAAGGTTTGACCAAGATGGGAATTTGAGACGATCCTAACTGTTTAAAGGGTTGATCGTTCAATTTGTGGACCTCTCGTTCATGGAACGAATCGAGAGGGGATTTTGGCTTTGGTCCTAACTGTTTAAAGGTTTGACCAAGATGGGAATTTGAGACGATCCTAACTGTTTAAAGGTTTGATCGTTCAATTTGTAGACCTCTCGCTCATGGAACGAATCGAGAGGGGATTTTGGCTTTGGTCCTAACTGTTTAAAGGTTTGACCAAGATGGGAATTTGAGACGATCCTAACTGTTTAAAGGTTTGATCGTTCAATTTGTAGACCTCTCGCTCATGGAACGAATCGAGAGGGGATTTTGGCTTTGGTCCTAACTGTTTAAAGGTTTGACCAAGATGGGAATTTGAGACGATCCTAACTGTTTAAAGGTTTGATCGTTCAATTTGTGGACCTCTCGTTCATGGAACGAATCGAGAGGGGATTTTGGCTTTGGTCCTAACTGTTTAAAGGTTTGACCAAGATGGGAATTTGAGACGATCCTAACTGTTTAAAGGTTTGATCGTTCAATTTGTAGACCTCTAGCTCATGGAACGAATCGAGAGGGGATTTTGGCTTTGGTCCTAACTGTTTAAAGGTTCGACCAAAATAGGAATTTTGTGAGGGAAGATTGATCTAAAGAGGTGATCGAATCTCATCTCCGCAAAAGAGTATTCGGAAGTCATAGTAGGAGTTTAGTGTTTATCACTTTGTTCATAATGATCGGGGTTATCCCTAAGAATATTACATTTAACATTCTTCCGGGAACTTCCCGTTACATGAATTATCTACCCCCAGCTTTCTTTGCAAAACTGGGTGTAACGAGGAGTACGTTATCCTCAGTCGCATGTTCGGGTTATCCTTAAGAATATAAGATTCTCCAGGAACTTCCCGTTATATAAATCATCTACCCCCAGTTTCCTTTGCGAAACCGGGTTTAACATTGTACTCAGTTGGAGAATCGAGAAGCAGTTTATACTCATATGCTCTTCGGAGTGTGGGGAAACAGTTTATACTCGTGCACCCACTGGAGTTGGGGAAACAGTTTATACTCGTGTATCCAATGGAGTAAGGTCGTCTTTAATCGGCTTGTTTCGCCATTATGACGCCGGAGTCAATTAATGCTTGGATTTTATTTTTGAGTCTGAAGCAAATCTCAGTGGGATGAAGAACCCTTCTGTGGTACGCACAGTAGTTTAGATCCGTAATTCTCTTAGCTCCCTCCTGATCTTTAATAGGTGGTAGCTCGATTTTGTCATTGGCGAGGAGGTATTCCAAGATGGCTGGAGCTTCATCATCTTCGAAAGAATACTCCTTTTGAAACCTCGGATCGGGAGTCGCGTTCCCAGTGATTGCAGATGTCGTCGGTTGGCTTCTCTCAGCTTTTTTTTAAGAAAGTGTTCAGCTTGTTCACCGCGCATTTTCAAATCTTTCCAAGTTTTGGATGGTACGACCCCCAGAGCTTCTAGGACATCGATAGAGAGATTATTGTGGCATGTTTGCAGAATGAACTCCTCTGTAACAGGATCTCTGCAATTCATTGCCTTGCCACGGAAGCGCTTGACAAAATCATCGACTGACTCTCCGTCTTTTTGCTTCTCATCCAAAAGGGTTCCGATTGACACTTCGGTGTCATCATCAAAGAAATTACTGAGGAATAAACTTTCCATGTCATCCCAGCAATTGACGCTCTCTGGCTTAAGCCGTCGGTACCAATCGAAGGCGGGCCCACGAAGGGTGCCAACGAATGACCGGACCATTAAAGCCTCGTTTCCAGAGATCATGCCCAAATGAGACTTGAAATAAATCAAATGCTGAATCGGCGAACTCTTCCCCTCAAACGGTGTGAAGTTAATCAGATTGAATTTGGCCGGGTATGATATTGAATCCCATTCTCTTGGATAAGGACATGGAATACCCGTCTTCTTAACTTCTTGAGCCGTCATCAAAGCATTGATTTTGTCTTCAAGCTTTTGCATTTTCCCGTCATCGTCTCTTTCTGAATAATGTCGAGCAGAGATACTTGGGCCACCCCCAGTATTACTAAACGGTGCAATTGAACCACCCCCAATGTTGTTATTGGGAGGATCTGTTGAACCACCCCCAATATTATTGTCATTGGAAGGTGTATCAGCCATAATGACTTCATCCACTTCTGGATCACTATCATCTGCCACATTCTGAGTGTGGCGGCTGGATTCAGCTCGCTGACTGGACTCAGGAGGTTGAGGCCGTTGAGTTAGCAATTCTCTCATTTGTTGGATAGCTAACTCCATTTCTGTCTTCACTTCAGCTCTAATTTCTTCACGTTGTTTGGCTAGAGCTTCCTGAAGTATTTGAGTGAACTGATCAGCAGTGATTGTGAATACTTCTCTGATTTGTCCTGTGCTAGACATTGTATCATCAGAAGCGATTGCAGAATAAGTGTCCGAGAATTCATCCTCCGAGGACATTCCTTCTTGCATTCTCTTGTAGTCTCTGCGTCTGATAGCTCCTAATTGGAGTCGAGACATCCTTTGAGCAATTCTTGGATTGACTTTTCCTTTCGGGGAAAAGTCGGGATTTGAGTCACTTGAATGCTGTTTAGACTTTCTTCTATCAGCTACGTTGATGGTGACTTCAGGGAATTCATCATTTTGGACAGCTGCTCTTCTTTTGCGGAAATGTCTCGGCTTAGGTTTCGATAATACAGAGACTTTTCGTGGGATGACTTCTCGTTTGAAACAGTCACATTCTGATAATGCTGTTTTAACGAGTCGCGCACAGGAACAACGAGAGTTTATCTCTCGAATAACTCTCTTTCGAAATGTCAGGAGTCACACGTTTAGAACCACCCCTTTGCGGATGTGGTGTCTTAACGGGCTCCTGGGATTCGTTCACTGGACCCAAGCGTTCTTTAACTGGAGCTTGATCGTCAGATGAGGGACTGAGGCGATCCGCCATCGTGATCTTGGATATTGACAGGTCAGGACTGAACCGTGGTTTCCCTGGTGATGGAACATTTATGATTGTAGTAGACGGACCAGGAATGGACGTTGATGGGGCTGAAGGAAAACTCTTTGGAGCTTCTCTTTGACCGCGGCAGGGAAGATCGTCGCGGTCGCGAGATGTGCCGCGGCAGTGGAAACTGCCGCGGTTGAAGGATGTGCCGCGACAGTGAAGACTGCCGCGGTCACAGGTTGGATTATGCAGACCCGATTTTAGTACGAGTTTGGATTTGTAGATCCATACTCTGTGATTCTTTGGTGATTCCTTAGACACTGTTTCCTTCTTCCCTTCTTGTCTTTGTTGTAAAAGAGCACGGGCATGAGCGACGTTTGCCCTACGCTTTTGTATGCGTTCTTTGAGGGTTGAGCGAGCCCTTTTGACAAGGGTCCATTCCTCCGTCGTGAGTTTAGCAGAGACATGAATGATTGGTTGTTGAGACAACTGAACCACTCGATGTCTCCTCGACTCTAGGTCCGCGCAGCGTTTGCACGACGTTTTTGTATACGTTCTTTGAGGGTCGAACGAGTCTTTTTGACAATAGTCCATTCCTCCATCGTGAGTTTAGCAGAGACATGAGTGATTGGTCGTTGCGACAATTGAACCACTCTATGTCTCCTCGACTCTAAGTCCGCATGATAACGAACTCCGTCGGTTTGTTCCAAGGCCTTAGCTATTTGACGAGCGCGGCGCTGACGTTGTCTCTGACGAGCCCTCTTCGTCAGTGCCGGTTGGCTTTGATTCGATGACTCTTTAACTAGATAAGAGTCATTTTGAGCAGAGGTGTTGCGAGAGTCTTCATTCTGTGCCTCAGCGAGACCGTTGGCTCCCACTGTGGTCGCCAGTTTGTTTGCGTCAAAAGTTGGTTTCGCTGTGGAATTTATTATATCTTCGGTCGATTACAACAAATTCAATAGAGATAGTCTTTTTATAAGACTTCTTCTACACAACAAAAGGAAAATTACAACTCTTGAGAAACAAACTCAGGATCGTTGTTTGGATCACTGCTTGCGTGGGATCTTTGCCTGTGCCGGGAGCGCTTTGACTCGTGGACCACCAAATCACAGATTCTGATTGAACCGTGAGGGGTTTAATGATTCTTCCTTCGTTTATCGAAGTAAGAATTTGAAGCGAATATCTTATCGATGTAAGATGTTCACTCTTCTAAAGATCAAGTCAGAGCTTAGATCTCTAGGAATCGCCAAAAGCTTCTTGAGGATGTTTGTGAAGAAGGAAGACTCTCTTTCTTGCTCTAATTCACCAAAACTCAAGGCTCTTTGCTCTAATCTGCTCTGGAAATGCTCAGCCCCTGTCAATGATGGCTATAGGGGGGTATTTATAGCCTCCTTAGACAATAACTGAAGAAATAGCCGATCAACAACTGTTTCTTTAGGCGCGGCAGTTGATGCTGTCGCGGCTAAAGGGCACGACAGTCGACACTGTCGCGGCCAAAGAGCGCGGCAGTCGACACTGCCGCGGCTAAAGGGCGCGGCAGTCGACACTGCCGCGGTGTTTGAAACAGTTCTCCCACGACCTTTAACCACCTTTTTCGTGGTTTAACTGCTTGTACACGTCAGAACACGTTCTATTTCTGACACGCTGCCACGTGGGCTTCAAAAAATCATCATACAACTGTCTTGTAACCGCCGCAGCACCCCTTGTAATAGCCGCGGCACCATAGGCTACCGCGCCTTAGCCGCACTACATGCTGCCACGCCATGGCCGCGACACTACATGCTGTCGCGCCATGGCCGCGGCGCCATGAGCTGCCGCGCCGGAGCCGCGACACCAAGCGTTGTTTGTTGGTGTGTACATATTTTTCCATGTTGTCTTGAGTGGTCTTTGGACGTCTGTAAGCATTTTTTTACGCCTACAATGCTCCCCCTTGCTGAGGAGCCTCCTACTCATAATCCTAATCAATGTCTCCCTGCTCTGGTATCTGACCATCATCATCATTCACCTGCTCTATATCTGTAGGATGCAACTATATTGGAGACAAAACATGTGTCATATATGGAGTTTTACTAGCAATACTCTCTGACTGCTCTGCTCTCTCGAGATCTGCAATAGTCTAATCCTCCTAAAAAATCACATTTGCTCGTCTGATAATTCGTTTTTTTTCTGGATCTTATAGTTTGTAGCCTAACTCATCTTCTTCATAACCAAGAAAGATGCAAGGAACCACTCTATCATCAAGCTTCTGTCTCTTCTCCTTCAGAATGTGTGCAAACACCTTGAAACCAAACACCTTTAGATGAGAATATGAAATATATTTTTCGGACCAAACTCTCTCTGGAATATCAAAACCCAAAAGAACTAAAGGAGACCTATTGATTATGTAGCATGCAGTGCGAACAGGTTCAGCCCAGAAGCTCTTAGGTAACTTCATCATCTTCAACATGCATCTGACTTTCTCCATAATGGTCATGTTATACCTCTCTACAACTCCATTATACTACGGTATGTCGGGCTCTATCCTCTGATACCGAATATCATGCTTAGAGGAATAATCTCTAAACTCAATGGAAGTATACTCTCCTCCATTATCAGTGCGAAAACACTTCAACTTCTTTCCTGTCTGCCCCTCCACAATGACATAAAACTGCTGGAAGACTGAAAACACCTAGTCCTTTGTCCTCAATAAGAAGACCCACATCCTCCGCGATGCATCATCAATAAATGTGATAAAATACTTATTGTCACACAAGGGCTCCACCTCAATAGGACCACAAACATAAGAATAAATCAAATTCAGGATATTATCTTTTATTTTAGAAGGCTTACTAAAAGAAACTCTATGTTGTTTGCCAAATAAATAATAATCACAAGGGGTGAGTGACGAACTTTTGACAAAGGGAATGAGAGATTTCTTTACCAATATCTGCAACCCCTTCTCATGTGCCCGAGCCTCCTATGTCACAAATTGAGAGTGTTATCATCTTGAGCGACGCTCAAAGAATTATATGAAGCCTTTGCTTGAGTCTTATATAAATTGTAACAAATACTTCTCTAGCCACCATAAGAGAGCCTTTGGTGATTTTACATTTTCCTCCACCAAATCAAATTTCATATTCCATTCTGTCCAAAGTAAGACCCGAAATCAAGTTGAGCCACAAATTGAGAACATGCAGCACATTCTTTAAGATTAATATGCATCTGATATCTGTCTGCAAGTGTATATCACCAAGTCCCATAATTTCCGAGTAGCTGGTATTGCTCATCTTCACATTGCCAAAGTCACCTGCTTTATATGACATGAAAAGGTCTCGATTAGAGGTAGCATGACATGTAGCTCCTGTATCTACTATCCACTCAGAATACTAACTTGTAACATGCATACAGTCTTCTTTCCTGCAAATTAGAATAACATTGGTATTAGCCAAAGTAGCTGTAGTGTCACTGTCAGGTTTCTTCTTCTCATCTTTCTTTTATTTTTGTTCCCAGCTTGCTCTTTCTTCAATGCCCAACAATTCTTCTTGATATGACCTAGCTTCCCACAATAAAAATAACTGTAGGCGTCCAAAATTACCTATAGGTCCCCGCACGCGGCTCGAGACAAAGAGAAGACGATGAGCATCAGTATTTAAGTTACAAGAGCTTGTTTGACAACGACATACACATGAAGTGAGTTGACGGGTAAGACGAAGCAACGGAACTTCGGAATAACGGAAACGAAAGCTGATCGGAAGCCCCACGTCATTTACGAAAGGCGGATCACCCCCATTTCTTAGTTATTCCATGTATGATTCAATCATGGGAGCCTGTACATCTCCTCGTTGGCTTTCCAACACATCCTGAATCACATAAATCCAAGTTCGGAAGAGGAAAATACAGCGAATGCAAAAACAGAACGTAAAACGGTAGTCTCAGCTTAAGCTAGGACACCCCGAGGTGTCTCGGCTCGGCCGAGACACCTAAGGGTGTCTCGGCCTCGCTGAGACACCCGATGGTGTCTCGGCCTCACTGAGACACCCGAGGGTGTCTCGGCCCGTAGCCCTAAAAAGTGGTTTTTTCACTGATTGTGTAGTTTTAACCGCCTAGATTCCCCCGGAGCCTATAAATACAGCCGCAGGGCCTTCATTTTTTCAGATCTATAATTCTCGAGCGTCGGCGAAGTCCTGTTGAATTGAAGACTGAAGGAGAAGTTTTGGATCTGATCTAATTGTCAGGTGGTCCACGGATATTGACGTCCCCGTCACCGGCCAAAAACCCACGCAAGCAAGAGACGACGAACGGATCTTGTGTTATTTTCGAGAGAGTTGTAATTCCTTTATTTCTTTCTTTTGTTGATTATTTGAATTCTTTGTAAACGACTAAAGTTATAATGAATTCAGTAATAAAGGCAACTTTCAGCGAAAACAAGCTGGCAACCACAGTAGGAGCCAACAGCTTCGCTGCCGAAGCTCCGCAGCCAACGATCAAGATCCCCGTGGCTGAAGAGGTCGAATACGAGTTCGACCAACAAAAATTTGAGGAGTACGTCTCCTCCTCCTCCTCCAGATCTGCCTCTCCTCACAAGTGCAGGAAGGTCTCCTCCTCCCGGAAGATCCGTCGGTCTTCAGATCTGAAGACCCAAGAAGGCGATCTCCCCACTACCGCTGTTGTAATTGCACCTCGCAATAATCCGTCAGCGTCTAATGAAGCCAGATCTGCAGATCTGAACTCCTCCTTGATCAAGGAGTCGGCTACTAAAGGCGCGCCAATTTTATCAAAGAGAGCACGTCAAAGGCAACGCCAACGCCTCGCGTGCTAATTCGCCAAGGCTTTGGATCAGGTGGACGGACTCCGTTACCAAGCGGATTTGAAGTTCAGAAAGCGCCAAGTGGCTAAGTTATCGCCACAACAAGCATCAGGATCCTCCTCCCAACCTCCAATTTACAAATGGGTTCAGATCAAACAAACACGTTCGACTCTCAAGGAGCGCATCCAGAAGCGCCGCACACTTCTTGCGCATGCCCAGATCCTTATGCGAAAGGCACGAGAATTACAGCGGGAAGAGGTGGTCAAGAAACCACCAAGATCTAAGCAAGTTTGGGTGCTGAAGGCAAAAATAATGCCTCTACCCAAGAGACACCAGTCGTGTCTCTCATTCGATTCCAGATCCGAGGCTGCTCTCCAGCCTTCGTCAACTTCAGATCCCGTTCCTATTGCTCCCGCACCTCCGGTGAGGCCCTACGACAGCGTGGATCTCTCCAAATTCAGAATTCCATTGAAGCATCTCCTCGGTTCTCTACCCGAAGATTAAGGCAAAGCGCCTGTTAAGGAACGCTTGGGACCGTTGAAGGAACCCCGAGCAAACATCCAGACTGGGGGTTGTACACAACCTCCTAACAAGTTGATTCCTATAACCGCCCACTTGGGGGTGCGTACAGAAGGCCAGGAGCCCGTTAAGGTTTTACCCTCAGAAAAGTGTGATTCCAAACGAGTGACTCCTACAGATGCCAACAAGGCATTATTTACTCAGAAGAAAACGCGTCAAGCAGACAAACACGTTATACCTGAGAATTCATGTAACCAGCCGATAAGTTACTCTGACCGCAATGTCGATGAGTTGTACTATCGGGTTAGGGGTACGAATAAATCCCGTCCATCGATTCTGCGGCTTTGGCCAGTCGTCGCGCAAGGCGTTGACGCCGTCTTTGGCGCGCCCTCTTTGACAAGGTTGGAACACCTTCAGCAGTTGACTTTGCGGCGGAAGGGAGATCTGGATCTGCAGCTTCGACCACGTTAGACGCCATAGGAGCGTCGCGGGGAGTAAGTGCAACGGCAGCGAGGGGATCTTGGATCTTCGATCCGGAGGGCCTGCGAGCACTCTTGGAAGATGAAGTCTTCCTGCGCCTGTTTAGAGAGGCGGATCTGGAGGAGGAGGAAGAGAGATACTCTTCAAACTTCTGTTGATCGAACTCGTATTCGATCTCTTCGTTCACCCGGATCTTGAATGCCGGTTGTGTCACGACAGCCTCGGCAGCGAGGCTGTTGGCTCCCACTGTGGTCGCCAGTTTGTTTGCGAAAAAAGTTAATGTTTCCATTGTTATCGAATCTATTACAACTTTAGTCGTTACAATAAATTCGAATAAAATAAAAAGTTGATCTTTTTATAAGATCTCCTTACACAATGAAAATAAAAAGTTTACAACTTTATTAAACAAACGCAGAGATCGTTTATCGGCCTTTTGCTTGCATGGGATCTTCGCCTGTGCCGGGGTTTATCCGTGGACCACCGTCGATCAGATCTGATTAATAAAAAATTGGGCAGAGCTTCGTCTATCCGCGAAGGGATCGAGAGAACTGTAGCTCTTATCTCGGCGAAGCGAGATAATCACTCTTCTTAAGATTACCACAATGGGATAATCCTAAGGGAAGGATCCAGGCTGCAGATCTAACTCCTCCTCCTCTTTGAAATCTGTGCACTTTAAGTCTTCAATCCGGCAGGGCTTCGCCTAATCGGCCTAAGGCTTGTATTTATAGGCTTGAGGGGATAACGGAGCGGTTAAAACCACCTAAAAGCCCAAATCTGCGTTGGAGACACCCCAGGGTGTCTCCACTTGATCCGAGACACCCTAGGGTGTCTCCCCTTGATTCGAGACACCCTAGGGTGTCTCGGCCATGGCCGAGACACCTCGAAGTGTTGAGACGCTGCTTTTTTTGTATATTTGTTCATTTCCGCCGTAACTTCTTCGTCCGAACTCGGATTTGAGTGGTTCGAAGTGCGTTGGAAAGCCGACAAGGAGTTCTATCAGATCCGATGGTTGGATCATCTGTAGAATGAATGAGACACGAAGGGTATTGTTGTTTTTTTGTAAACATCGCGGGGCTCCCGATTAGCCCGTACCTTCGTTATTCCGAGATTCTGTTAGTCCACGTAGTTCGTCGATTCACTTCAAGCATTCACCGACATCAATCAAACTCCTGTGGACCGGATAGTGACGTTCATCGTCATTCCTTAATACTGAGCTGTTCGTGGAGACCTATGGGTAATTTTCGATGCCTACAGGGGGTGCGTACAGAAGGCCAGGAGCCCGTTAAGGTTTTACCCTCAGAAAAGTGTGATTCCAAACGAGTGACTCCTACAGATGCCAACAAGGCATTATTTACTCAGAAGAAAACACGTCAAGCAGACAAACACGTTATACCTGAGAATTCATGTAAACAGCCGATAAGTTACTCTGACCGCAATGTCGATGAGTTGTACTATCGGGCTAGGGGTACGAATAAATCTCGAAAGAGAGGTACCTGAAAAGCGGACTCTCACTGTCCGTGTACTAAAATTATCAAGGTAGTATTATCAGCGTGTAGCTGCCCCAGGAACACTCCATAGTTGGTCTCGGTATTTGAGAGGATCTCTAACGAAATGGCCAAGTCCAGACCAAAGCGGCTCTGTAAAAAGCGATCGGCTGTTCAAGGTGACGAACTCCCGGAAGCCATAATAAATGTGGCTGATAAGGGAAAGTCGATTTGACCTTCTAGCTCTGACCTGCTTATATCATACCGTCTAACCCGGTTGAGATCAGGAACTATTAGACAAAGAGATTATCAGAGAATGCAGAGAGGGTTATCCTCGGATGATGAAGCATCGGATGCTAACTCGGCAATCTCTTCTGATAATACAGTATCCAGTCCGGGACAATCCCGCGAATTATTCATGATCAACACCGAGCAAATCGTCAAAATTCTTGAGGATGCTCTAACCAAGTAGAAAGAGGCATTCAAAATTGAAATGGAAATGGCTATGCTACGGATAAGGGAAGAGCATGACCAACAAAATCGGACTCTGTCCAATCAGTTCGGTGAATCCAGCTGTCGTAACCGTACTGATCAAGCAGGTAGCGATTCAGATGTGAATGAACTTCTTAATGCTGAGAATCCTCCCGTTGACCAGAACACTGGGGGTGGCCCTACTGAAAGTAATAACACCGGGGGTGGTCCCACTAATGATGACAACGCCGGGGGTGGCCCCGTTATTCCTCTTAAGAACCGTCCAAAGCCCGATACGAGCGAGGATGAGAAAATAAAAGATCTCGAGAGCAAAATCAATGCTCTAATATCTGCTCGAGGGGTGAAGAGGACCGGCATTCCATGTCCCTATCCAAGAGTGTGTGATTCAATAGCATACCCGACGAAGTTCAACTTGATTAACTTCACACCGTTTGACGGGAAGGGTTCGCCCACACAACATCTGATCTACTTCAAGTCCCACTTGGGTATGATCTCCGGCAATGAAGCTTTGATGGTTCGGTCATTCGTTGGCACCCTTCACGGGCCCGCCTTCGATTGGTACCGCCGTCTTAAGTCCAGAAGTATTAATAGATGGGACGACCTGGAGCCTATTCCTCGCTCATTTCTTTGATGATGACGCTGAGGTGTCAATCAGGACACTCTTCGATGAGAAGCAAGAAGACGACGAGACGGTCGACGACTTCGTCAAACGCTTTTGGAATAAGGCAATGAACTGTCGGGATTCGATCACAGAGGACTTCATCCTTCAAACTTGTCACAATAACCTCTCCTTGGACGTGTTGGAAGTTATGGGAGTAGCACCATCCAACACATGGAAAGAGTTGAAGGTGCGCGGAGAGCAGGCTGAACGCTTCCTCAGAAGGAAGAAAGCCGAACGAAGCCAGTTGACGGCTAACTCTCCGAAATCAAATTTCACCTCCCGTAGTAAGAGGAAAACGCCTGCAACAACTGTTGAAGCTAATCAGACGTCGCAACAGCAACCCCGAAGATAACAGAAGACTTCGGGTTCACGACTCAAAAAAGAGTATTCCTTCAAGGACGAAGACGTTCCAGCCATCTTCGAATCCCTCCTTGAAAATAACAAGATCAAGCTACCACCTATCACAAATCAGGAGGAAGCTGACAACACGACGGATCCAAAGTACTGTGCGTACCACAGGAGGGTCATTCATCCCACCAAGGATTGCTTTGCTCTCAAGAATAGCATCCAAACCTTGGTTGAAGCCGGTGTCATAACGCTAGGATAAGCCAAATGAGAATGGCGACACTCCGAAGAGTATACGAGTATAAACTACTTTTCAATCCTCCAACCGGTATACGAGGTTAAACTGCTCTCTAAAACTCTAACCGGTATATGAGTCTAAACTGTTTACTTTCTTTCACGGGAAGTTCCTAGAGAATTTTTACATGTAATATTCTTAAGGATAACCCGGTCATATAACTCAGTATAATGTTAGACCCAGTTTCGCGAAGGAAACTGGGGGTGGATGATTCATGTAACGAGAAGTTCCTGGAAGAATGTTACAGGTAATTTTCTTAGGGATAACCCGATCATTACGAACAAAGTGATAAACACTAAACCCTCACTGTGATTTCTGAACACTCTATTGCTGAGATGAGATTCGATCACTTTGTGGGATCAATCTTCCCTCATAAAACTCTCATTGGTGTTTGACGACTCACAGTTTTCCACCACAAAATCCCCCACCGATCAAACTAATTGACGGTGGGACCACCAAAATTCCTTTCGGTTGAATCCACTCAAACTTCTATGTGTTTGTACACTCAACGTTTCTATTATTAAATTTCGGACATAGTACTTGGAATTTTATTATCCTGATCATTGACAATTGTCAAACCCCTTCGTGTTAAGTTCTTATCACTCAACACCAAGAATCTCCATAGAGTAATCGGTACAAGTCAACACTCCCACTGTGATTTGTACTCCCCCTCCCACTTCGTCAAATCTTCTTACAGTTAGGACCACAACCAAAATCTCCTCTCGATTCTGTTAATGAACGAGAGGTCTATTTTTAAATCAAGTGATCAAACCTTTTTACAGTTAGGATCATCTTAAACTCTCGCTTGGTCAAACCTTCCTATAGTAAGGACCAAAACCATAATTCACTCTCGATAAATGAGAAATGCATCTTTAGTTCAGTAATTAAACCTTCCGACAGTTAGAGTTATCCGAATCTTTTTGATTCTAGGAGTGAAGATCCCACTCTTAGTTTCACCTTCCCGGATTCTTAAAGTGGAGATCCCACTTTGAGTTTCCTTTTGTAACTGAAGATAGAATATAAAATTCTTCCTCTTCAGCTTTGGGAGATAGAATATAAAATTCTTCCTCTCCCATGTCGGGTTCGTCTTTGCCTCAAGAGAAGACATCATTTTTTCAACTACAAAAATCCATGCCTTTTATGCATGAGGAATTTTATCCCGAAGCCTAAGTAGGGATAAGTCAATGCCTAACACGCGTTGCCGATTAGTTCTTAACCGTAAAAAGAACAAAAGCTTGCATATTCGACATTGTGGCAGATTGTTATTCATAACGCCAAAATCCGTGCTTCAAACGTACGAGGAATTTTATCCCAAAGCCTAAGTAGGGATAAGTCAGCGCCTAACACGCGTTGTCGAGTAGTCTATTCCCGTAAGAAAGACGAAGTCTACGTATTCAATATCGTAGCACTAAGAGAGTTAACTCTCTTAGCACAATGTCACATGCGGAACGAACTTAAACAATCCGCATGCAAGCCCGATTCAAACGGTAATCGGTAAAGGCAAGTCAAATCCGTTGAAGGCTGAGGATTTGCCAAAAATCCTAAGTCTACGTCTGATACACGTTGCTGTTTAGTCTTTTCACAGGAGAAAAACGAAGTCTATGTATTTAATATCGTAGCACTAAAAGGGTTAACTCTTTTAGCATAACGTTACATGCGGAATGGACTTAAGCAATCTGCATGCTAGCCCGACTCAAACGGTAGTCGGTAAAGGCTCATCAAATCCGTTGATGGCTGAGGGTTTGCCAAAAATCCTATAAGTGTGAAAGTCATTGACGCACCAGCTTTATTAACTGGTCTCGTGACTCGAGCATCCAACAACTTCGGGATAATATCCATATCTGCAGACGAATCAGCTTTAACAATTGGTCTTGCAACCCTAACTGTTAAGACTGCTATGCTCCAATACCTTAAGAGCTTAAACTGTGTATACTCTAGCAAACATACGAGTATAAACTGTGTTAATGGCGGGCGATCCGAAACCCTAGGTCAACACTGGTCAATGTGTAACCCTAGGTCAACGCCGGTCAACGCGTAACCCTAGGTCAACGCCAGTCAACGCGTTGCGACCAAAAGTCAACGTCGGACGATCCGAAACCCTAGGTCAACGCCGGTCAATGCGTAACCCTGGGTCAACGCCAGTCAACGCGTTGCGATCGGACGATCTGAAACCTTAGGTCAATACCGGTCAACGCGAGTCAACACGTTATGATCAAAAGTCAACGTCGGACGATCCGAAACCCTAGGTCAACACCGGTCAACGCGTAACTCTAGGTCAACGCGTTACGACCAAAAGTCAACGTCGGGCGATCTAAAACCCTAGGCCAACGCCAGTCAACGCGTAACCCTAGGTCAACGCTAGTCAACGCATTGCGACCAAAAGTCAACGTCAGACGATCCAAAACCCTAGGTCAACGCCGGTCAACACGTAACCCTAGGTCAATGTCAGTCAACGCGTTGCGACCAAAAGTCAACTCCGGGCGATCTGAAACCCTAGGTCAATGTCGGCCAACACGTAACCCTAGGTCAACGCCAGTCAACACATTACGATAAAAAAGTCAACATCGGATGATCCGAAACCCTAGGTCAACGGCAGTCAACGTGTAACCCTAGGTCAACGCCAGTCAACACGTTATGGTAAAAAAGTCAACGTCAATCAACGCGTTACGATGAAAGTCAATGTGAATCAATATGTCGTGATGAAGACAGTCAGTTCAAAGTCAACTTAACGATACAAGCAAAAATCAACTCACCGGTTTTTATTCAAGATTTCAGCGACGGCCAGACGACAAACGCAGCGCCGAGAGAATTTCGGCTATTCATCAAAATATCGAATAGATTGAAAATCGAAAGGGTCAAGAATCAAAGCTAACTACAAGTCCTTTTACACCGACTGAAGGTCGGATCGATCATATCCAAAGTATTCCAGCCTCCTCTATAAAAGAATGAGACTGAAACACTTTGGAGGGGGTATCTGTAGGCGTTCAAAATTACCTATAGGTCCCCACACGCGGCTTGATACAAAGAGAAGACGATGAACATCAGTATTTGAGTTACAAGAGCTTGTTTAACAACAACATACACATGAAGTGAGTTGACGGGTCAGACGAAGCAACGGAACTTCGGAATAACGAAAACAAAAGCTGATCGGGAGCCCCGCGTCGTTTACGAAAGACAAAACACCCCCGTTTCTCAGTTATTCCATGTATGATTCAATCATGGGAGCCTGTAGATCTCCTCGTTGGCTTTCCAACGCATCCTGAATCACGTAAATCTAAGTTCGGAAGAGGAAAATACGGTGAATGCAAAACAGAGCGTAAAACGGTAGTCTCAGCTTAAGCTAGGACACCCCGAGGTGTCTCGGCCCAATCGAGACACCCAAGGGTGTCTCGGCCTCGCTGAGACACCCGAGGGTGTCTCGGCCTCATTGAGATGCCCGAGGATGTCCATAACCCTAAAAAGTGGTTTTTCGCTGATTGTGTAGTTTTAACCGCCTAGATTCCTCCGGAGCCTATAAATACAGCCCCAATGCCTTCATTTTTTTGGATCTAAAATTCTCGAGCGTTGGCGAAGCCCTGCCGGATTGAGGACTGAAGAGCCATGAATTTCAGAGAGGATGAGGAGACTTCAGTGGATTTTTCATCATAAAGAAGAGGAGTTCATCAGATTTGCAGCCCGGTTCGTCCCTTAAGATTACCCCATTACTGTGATCTTAAGAAGAGCAATTATCTCGCTATTGCCGAGATAAGCGCTTCGGCTTCTTGATTCCTTCGCGAATCGACGAAGCTCCGGATCTGATCTGATCATTTGGTGGTCCACGGATATCAACGTCCCCGTCACAGGCTAAGATCTCACGCAAGTAGAAGACCGATAAACGATCTCTGCGTTGTTTGATGAGAGTTGTATTTTTCTTATTTTTATTGTGTAAGAAAGTCTTATAAAAAGACTAATTTTACTTTGAATCTATAATCGATAAACGTGTAATAGATTCAGCAATGAAGATATTAACTTTCACCCCAAACAATAACCTCTTCCTTTAGACTTTGATTTGTCCTTAGATGTGCCACGACATATGGATTGGTCCCTGTACCTGCTCCTGCCCCTGTTCTCCGTGATAAGTACCTATGAGTTATCTGTGCTGGTAGACTTACTCCGAGTCTACTCATTGAATAAACTACTAGTAACCATACTCATCGATAACACACCATCTGAGCTGCGTTGCTGACTGTCACAACCAGTGTCTCCCAACTGTCTAGCAAAGAACCCAATAGTAAGAAAGCTTATAGTTCATCTTCGATAGTCATCTTCATGGTAGCTAACTAATTAATCAAACTCTTGGACTCATTCAAGTGTCCTACTATATTGCTTCCTTCTTTGAATTTCAAGTTCACCAACCGTCTCATAATAAACGTCTTGTTTTCCGCGGTCTTCTGTTCGTTGAGATCCTTAAGCTTCTTCTAAAGAGAATTCACATTAGTCTCACCCAGTACATGATGAAACACACTAACGTCGATCCACATCCGAATATAACCAATCGCCTTCCTGTGTTGTTCTCTCATTCTTTATCAGTCATCTTTTCTGGTTTTCCTTCATCTCCCTTAATAGTGCCATGTAAATCTTTATAATATAGAATATCTTTCATCTTGGACTTCCATAGTTTTTAATTAGAACCATCCAATTTTATCATTATGCCAAAACTCTCCATCTTTTCCATCCCAAAGAGCGTCTCGAACCTGGGCTCTGATACCACTTGTTAGGGATTTTATAGAGATTAATCTACAAAATTAAATACTAAATGAATAACGGTACCAATGAAAATACCACAGGCAAGAAAACACCACGATTTAACATGGTTTGACAAATCGTGCTTACGTTCACGGGGCAATCCAGAGAGAAATATTTCATTATAAATCAAAAGTATAATCCCTCCAAGTTACATCTGAACTTGAGGATTAAATCACAAGAGAAAGATACAGTGTTACCTCTAGGACATCAAAACCCTCAAATGCATCTCACCAAAAATCTCTAACATCCGCGAAGAAACCAAGATCGTACCCTCGATGACGTCGTCGTTCTGAAGACAACGACTTTTGAATCACTACAATTGGAAAACCGAGCTATCTGGAATCTCACTTTTTCTCTCCCCCCCTTTTCTTCTCTCGGGATACTATTTACGGCTTATTGTAGCACTAAAAAAAATTATAGGTTTCTCATTGATAGAACTTTTTTATAAAGTAATTTTATTTTTAGGTCCTCTAAACCTATTCCTTTTACAATTAGATCCTCTAAATCCTCTTCTAAGTAGAATTTTAATTCATGTCAATCTCATGTAGGCCTTATCTTGGGCTCGTCCCACAACAGTTTAGTTGAGAGTGATGTGTATTGAGATAAATAATTGCATAAAGAAATTAATGGATGTTCAAGTTTGACCATTTTCATTGGCGATATTCGGCGGAATAATTTTCTCGATAAACTCTACGTAAAATAGTACATTTTTCACGGGGAATACGAGAATGGTGATCACAGAAATATTAGAAAAATATGAAGAGAAAAACTGAAGAAAATTTATTACTAGTAAAAAGGTTTCTCCTTTTATTGATGATGTCACACAAAAATCAGCTATAGCTCGATATGGAGATGAGCTGTGAGCAGTTTGGAAAACAAATAAGGATCATTATTATGCTTATATATAATCCAATTTTCTTGAAATTATTGTAATTTTTTGGTGAAATTTCCAACTCAATTTCCATTTCCAGTGCAATTCACTTGCTGCTTTACAGCTACGTTTTATCCAACAAGTTTGACTTGCTGAATTTACAAAAACCTATTTCTTAAGTTTTGAGTTCATAAGTAAACAACAATCTATATACTATTACTAAAAAGTGTTACCCTTCAAAACGCCACTTGGCAAAATCCCCGAGATCTCCTATCACCGCTTCGTTCCTAGCACCACTTCGTTCCTAGCTTCAATACACCTCTTCGTTCCTAGCTTTGCTTTCTTTCCTAAGATCTCCTTTCCCCCATTTCACCCAAAGCCATTCCTTCCTCCGTTCTTCATTTCCCGAGTTCGACTATTCGTTTCCTTGGATCTCAGATCTTCTGGCCTTCAATTCCCCTGTTTGCGTCAAAAGTTGGTTTTGTCATGGAATTCATTATATCTTCAGTCGATTACAATAAATTCAAAAGAAATAGCCTTTTTATAAGACTTCTTTTACACAACAAAATAAAAATTACAACTCTTGGGAAACAAACGCAGGATCGTTGTTTGGATCACTGCTTGCGTGGGATCTTTGCCTGTGCCGGGGGTGCGTTAGCCCGTGGACCACCAAATCACAGATTCTGATTGAATCGTGAGGGGTTTATGATTCTGACTTCATTTATCGAAGTGAGAACTTGAAACGATATCTTATCAAGGTAAGATAGTCGTTCTTCTTGAAATCAAGTCAAAGCCTGAATATCAAGGAGTTGCTGACGCTCCAAGAACTCTGCTCTGTCTGCTCTGAAGTGCTCCAAATGATCAGCCCCCTTCAAGATCCTCGTCAGAAGTGACCCTAGGGGGGTATTTATAGCCTCAAGGGTCTGTAACTACAAAAACTCAGCAATCATAGAAATCAGTATGGCGAGACAGTGTTTGCTGTCTCGCTGGCCGAGACAGTGTTTGCTGTCTCGCCCAGCGAGACAGTAAATTTGCTGTCTCGCCCAGCGAGACAGTAAATACTGTCTGACAGTTTCTCGTTGTAACTGCCTTCCCACGTTTTTAACTCCGTTATTCTGGTAGTTATCAACGTGATTCTCGTCCACGACGTTCCCCACGTTCTTGAACAGTTGGTGGCCACGTGTCGGCGGTTATAAAGTGGTTTCTAACTTCTTTGAAAACTGTCTCATGGGCGAGACAGAGAATGCTGTCTCGCGGGCGAGACAAAGAATGCTGTCTCGCGGGCGAGACAGAGAATGCTGTCTCGCGGGCGAGACAGAGAATGCTGTCTCGCCTGGCGAGACAGTAAAGACTGTCTCGCATGCGAGACATCCCAAACTTGTGTTCTTCTGCCTTTTTGGATGATTTCCTCTTGAGCTGTATTTGGATATCTTTCAGCATTTTTTGACGCCTACAACCGAGAGGAGTGTGTGGTGAGAGACGGGGTCGAATCCAAGAGGAGTGGCGTCGGTTGAACTGTCTCGCATGCGAGACATCCCAAACTTGTGTTCTTCTGCCTTTTTGGATGATTTCCTCTTGAGCTGTATTTGGATATCTTTCAGCATTTTTTGACGCCTACAGATAGAGTGTGAGTTGTAGAGTTTTCGGTTAGCTAGAAAACCGAGTGTGTAGAAGAAGTTCCGGCTTCCAAACCGGATTGTGTTAGTGGATTTCTCCCCGGGAGTGGGGAGCGGAGACGTAGGACGGAAGGTCCGAACTCTGTGATCATATAGTGTGTTTGAGTGTGCTTTGGCGTTCATTTATATTTATGTTCATATCTTATATCGCCATTGTCCATAGCTCATTATTTATATGATCCACTATCTAGTTCATATTGTTTACCCCTTGTGTTAGTTTATATATCCTTGCATATATATATATTTCATCATATAGGATATATCTCATTGTTTACATTGCTTATCCTAGCTCATAATTCTTGTGGTATTTCATACTTGCTAGGATAACTTGTTAATTAATTTTAATTGGCATTTAATCGGATTAGATTAGCATAAGACCCTAATCACCCCCCCTCTAGGGTCTAACAATTGGTATCAGAGCTTGGTGCTCTTTGATTTAAGGTCTAACCGCCTTGAGTTAAAGATCCAAGTTATCTTTTTGTGCTAATCTTGTTTTGATTGCATTTGCATCTTGCTTGCATATTTTTACAAATTATGAATATGAATGATGCATCTTGTTTAGGCTATGATTCTAGTATTGCTCCTAAATTCAATGCTTTCCCTTATGCTCAATGGTGTTTTAGATTCAAAATATTTGTTCAATCTAAAAATATCGATTTATGGGAAATCATTAATTGTGCTTATATTGTGCCCACGTTGGAGAAATCCAAGTGGAGCAAACATGATAAAAAGATGTTTATTATGAACAAGCTTATGTTAGAATTTTTATTAAATGCATTTGATTCATTTATGTCTAACAAGCTTGATTCTTTTGATAGCGCTTATACATTATGGAAATTCATAGAAGCGCATCAAGGAGACTTGGAGGCGATCCGACAAGCTTTGGAGGATCCCGCTTCAAGTTCAAAAGGAGCATCATGCACACGGCCACTAGGCGATAGCCCTAGTGAGGTTTGCGAGTTCGAAACCACTAATGATTTATCTAGCGATGAACTTGTTTGTGCTAGCAAAAAATTATTGCATGCCTATAACAAATTGCA
>NC_033798.1:101777515-101802427 GCF_001876935.1 Asparagus officinalis | reverse complement strand
GCAGTCTCCGCTCCTCACCTCGAGGAAGATCTGTGGTCCTTCTTGTTTTGATGATGTTTAACACAAACAAATTTATTACTAATGTTTGTTTGTTCTAGTTGTTTTGTGCTATTCCTTATGTTTTGTCAGACAAACAACGTTGTTGGAGGATGGATGGAATAGCGGCTTCAACGACGATTATCAAAATGGAGGTTGGCGGAATTGTGGAGTGAAGCAACATAACAATTCAAGTTAAAGATCAAAGTTCATAGCTCTCATCCGCAAAGTGTACCGCAAGTCAAGCTATTGACAGATCAAGATCCGGCTTGGGTAAATCTAGTTTAGGTTTTATATTATGTGTGTGTTAAGGTACGCGTTAAGCTCAATATCAATATACACACACGTATTTGGTTTCTATGTATATATATAGTTATATATTATACACTGCGATGGTTTTGGGTTCATGTTTTGACATACTTGCAAAATACATGAGTTTTCACCGAAATGGAAATTCAATTTGAGAATTCTTTCTCATAACAATGTTTGTTTTCATGTTTATAAACATTTCGTAAAGTTTCATGGCAGTTTGAAATTGCATTTGTACGTTTAATTGAAATTTACAAATCATTGTTTCGTTCGTCCGTCATGTGCGTGCATGGTTTTACAAAACAGATGAGTTTTAAGCAAATGAGAAGCTGATATTTAAGAGAATTAATTCTTTTTAAAATGTTCTATCATAACATGTTTAGAAACTTTCCTAAAAATTTTACTATTTTTGGAGTTGATTTACTTATGCCCAATTGATTTTAAAATCGTGGTATGTCAGCAGATTTTCAGAAACTGTATATCTGTGTTCAAACATTTATTTTAATCTCAAATGAGAAATTATTTTTCATATAATTCTTTCTCTAACCCTAGTTCATATACATGTTAGACCTTTACACAAATTTGCATGATTTTTGGAATTGATTTACTATTTTTAATTGATTTTACAAGTATAGATACACAAATTTCGCAAGAATGCTGGAATTTGTGGGTATTTTGGTCTTTTTAAGCGACTATAACGGCTATACGGGCTAGTTTTTTGAATATTTCGGTTTTTGGGGTTTGCTGGGCTGGTTTAAGAGCCCACTATAAAAGGAACCCTCAACTATGCATTGTTTCCTCATAAAGGATGGTTAAGATAGTTTTTAAAAGAGGTTTCTTTTACAAGTTTTGTTTAAGAGTTTTTATAGGCCTTGTTAATCAGGTTCTCGTTAATACTGAAGAATACTTAATAAAGAGCTTGAGGAGATCATTATTGGTGTTTGGCAAGTCAAATCATCTCTCCGTCTCTCTCTTGTAAATCTTTAGAGAAGTGTTTCTAAAACTCAATGCTAGCTTAGCATTTATATAGTATATTTGCGTTTTGATTACCATTTTTATTGAAGCCTAGAATTATTTGAAAGTTTAGTTTGATTTGATTTACTCTTTGTTTACACACACATATCCATTGAGCGCCTTTATTGTATTTGCATACATTATAAAAAATATACTTGGCTTGTGGGATGTGTGACATTGAGTGTGAGCCTAACATTGTGTTCTCACCTATTATTAGAGACAAACACCGTTGTTATTGTGGCCTAATTGTAATAGAAATCACTATTGTAATACATCTGTTACAACACCGTGAGAGAGTTGCTGTGGTGAGCAGTCGGTGGATCGTTCCGCAAGAGGAGAGTGGCATCAAGCGGTTGAGGAACTAGGGAAAGGTCTGTAAACCGAGAACTTTGTAGGGAGACACGGTCTTAGGTTCCAAGCACTTGTGAGGGTGTTTGAGTGGGTTTGACAAGAGTGAGTTTGTAGAGAATTCTTTCGGTTAGAACTTAGGAAAGCCAGGTAGTGGTGTAGAAGTTCCGGCTTCCAAACCGGATTGGTGTTAGTTGAATTTCTCCCCGGGGTGGGGAGCGGTAGACCGTAAGGACGGAAGGTGAGGCGAACTCTCGTGAATCATCATTGCTGTGTATAAATGAGTGTGACTTTGGCATTTATTATACTTGTGTTATAATTCTTTGTCTCCATTTGGTTCATATAGCTCATTTATTTTATATGATTCCACTATCTAGTTTCATATTGTTTAACTCCTTGTCTTAGTTTATATATCTTGGATATATATTTCCAATCATATAGGATATATCGCATTGATACATTGCTTATCCTAGCTCATAATATATCTTGTGGTTATTTTCATACTTGCACTAGGTAAATTGACTTAAAGTTAATTTTATTTTTAAAATTGGAACATTTTTATATACGATTGAGATTAGCAATAAAGAGAACATCTTATTAATATCACATATATATATATATTCTATAGATATTACTATATTATTTTAATAAATTAATGTATTTACTAATTTTAAATTATATCACCCTGCTAGGGTTCTTAACAATCTGGTATAAAAGAGACTGGTCGCTCTTTCTGATTTAAGTCTTATATCGGCCTTGAGTTAAAGATCTCAAGTTAGCTTATTGTGGCTATTTCTTAATAATTTTGAAGAACTTTTCATCTTGTATGCTAATGCTATACGTTAATTATATTATGGATATGCCAATAAATGGTTTAGGGTTAAATGGCCATCAAATATTTGCAAATCCTAGAATTAGATAATTTTCCCTATGAAGACCCAATGTCGTTGTTTGATTTTCAAACTTTTTTGAATTCATTCTATTAACACTTCTATATAATATTATAATATTTTTGTATTTATGAGGAAATTTATAGAATGATGCTTATATTGTGGCCCATTTTGGAGAAATGCCAAGTGGAAATAAAAATGATCATCGTAAATGTTTTATCAAATGAATAATATTTTGTTAGATAATTGTTGTTAAATTGCTCCTTGATACCGTACACTGATTGCTTAATCAAATTTTGTTCATTTTTTTGATAGTGCCCCTTACACCTTATGGAAATTTAATGTAAGCACGATCAATGTAAGAGACTGTAGATGGAACGATGTCACGAATCAAGCTTTGAAGTAATTCCCGCTTGCAAGTTCTAAAGGAGCTTCAAATGCAAACTACGGTCCACTAGGCGATAGCCTAGTGAGGTTTGCGCGATATTGTTTAGAACCATTATGATTCCTAATGATGTAATCTTGCTTGTGCTATGAATAGGATAAGTAATTATTACATGCCTTTATAGTGAGAAAATGCAAAAGATTCATTTAATTTACAATAGTCAAGCAAAAATATAAATGTGGAGTAATTTTGAAATAGTCTTCGAATTCAATTTAAGAGTTCTTTACTTCTCAAGTTTGATACTATTTCTAATGAAAATATATCCTAGAAAACATAAAATAAAGTTAAAAAATTGGATGCATTGATTCTTAATGCTTTCAAACTTTGGGCAAGTTATGCTCATGAAAAAGATAATGCCTTATGAATTAGTAAAGGTAGGAGAATAAATAAAAATGAAATACTGTTTAGCTTATCTTTTATAAATGACTTACTGTATGTTCTACTTCTAAACAGTTGCATATTGTTGCCTAAAAATGAAGACTTGAATCTTATGAAATATTGCATTTCAACTTTAGATTCAAACTTTGAAAATATGGCTATATTGATAATCATATTTAGATAACTTATAGGAACGCAGAGTGTGCATAAATCTAGATGTACAAAATTTTTGTTTTATTACACCCTATCACATCTATGCACACTTGTAAATAAAAGTGATCAAAGTTACAAGTGCTTTCCTAAATTTGTGGTCTGTTAAAGGTCAAGATCATAGCTAAATTTTGCTATGATGCCAAAAACATAAGAATACAACCTAAATCCCTTCTTGATGCATACTCCATGCAAGTTTTCTGTCATAGCACAATGTACAAATTTTTATCCACACATATGCAACCTATTTGCTTACATTCAAAAGCATGCTCATGTGTATAGATTTAGTGATAATTGTGAAGTAGATTTGTGCATTTGGAGTCCAAATTTATGTTTTGATTTAAAGAGAGTTTCACTATTTGCAAAATAATCTTAAATATCATCTAATCGTTTGCAAAATGTGTTCAAAATGTTTCTCGTGCACATACCTACATAGTCATCATAACCTAAATTGCATCCCGCTTCAGGTGCACGCTTAAATTGCAATTCAGTATATGGGTTATTTTAAGCATAATTATTGCTGATGACGGACCCGTGCGGCTAAATGCGCCCAAAGGTTCATTAACCCAATATGGGTTAGTGAGGGCTAAATTGGTAGGTAAGGTCATGTCCCTAAATGCTTTTGGTACCGGTACATAAAGAAATTCTTTATGTAGCCAATAATAACTAAATCTTGATTTCTCAAACTAAGATATTTTAATGTTTTTTATCCTTCTTTATCTTGGTTTTGAAAGATTTAATCTTTAAGAATCTTTAGATTATGAAAACAAAATTTTTAATTGATTAAAGGCTTTTTTGTGTTTCATGATTATTTGTTTTGATTTTGATAAGAGGCTTGCGTTTATATAGACCTGACCGGAGTTATTGGGTGTTTATTCCCCAAACATGTGTTTTACGGGACCCGGGTGCTAAAAATATTTATATGGGTTATTATTAGCTCAATGAGCTAGATATGATTGCCCTCTCTTGATTTTTTTTTAAATTAATAATGATAATTTAGTTTTAAAAATGTGAGATTTACTTGTGATTTATGATTTTCAATTTTGGTTGATTTGTTTTCACTCTTAAAACGCTTTTTGCAATGACTCTCAATGTTCTATCTTCTTTTGACATCATAAATCTTTTATAGCCATGCTTTATAGGTTTTTGTCAAATTGAAGAGCACTATTCATAATGACCATATCTAAATTGTGTTCTCATTGCCTTTTTGAATGTGAGTGATATTTAGCATATTGCATCTATGTTTGCTCAGCATATGAAATTTGCCATGATCCTCATTGCAATATGATTTCTATATGGCCTTTTTTGATAGGGGCGAAGCAATCCGCTATATATATATTCAATCTTTTATATCACTATTCTTATTGATAGGGGGACCGCTTCTCTCTCTTATTCTTTTATTGTCCTCCCTTATTGATGAATTGTCCAAAGGGGGAGAAATATTGTGAGTAACAATTCGCTTGTATTATAATGCAGTGTATATGTTCATTTCCTTCAATGCATATATTCCTTTTTGCTAAATTGTTTTGTCATCATTCAAAAAGGGGAAGATTGGTTGGTCTTCTTGTTTTGAATGATGTTTAACAAACAATTTATTACTAACTTGTTGTTATGTCTAGTGTTTTGTGTCAATTCCACTATGTTTCTGTAAGACAAACAACGTTGTTGGAATGATGGATGGAAATAGCGCTTTCACGACGAGTATCCAAATGGCAGGTTGGTCGGGAATGTTGAGTTGCAGTAGCAAGACAATACTAATTCAAGTTTAAAGATGATAAATAGTCAAGCTTCATATCCAGCAAAAGAATGTTACGCAAGGGTTTTAACCACCCCCCCATAAAAAATAGCTTTATTGAAGTATCAAGATTCGGCTTGGTGTAACCTCTATGTTTAGGTTTTATTATTGAGTGGGTTGTTAAAGTACCTTAATGCTCAATATCATATACATCTGCATAGTGCACGTATTTGGTTTCTATGTATATACTAATATTTGGGTTTATATATATATATCAGTTTGCGATATTTGGTTAATTGGGTTTCATGTTTTAGCGACATAGCTTAAAGCATTTAAAATACAATGAGTTCTTTACACAAATGAAATTCAAAATTATGAGAAATTCTTTCTCTACATGTGTTGTTTTTCATGTATTAATAAACAAATTTCGTAAAGTGTTCATGCCAGTTTGAAATTGTATTTGTTACGTTTAATTGAATTTACAAAATCATGTTTTTCGTTCGTGCATGTTTCGTGGCATATTTTAATCATAAAAGATGAGTTTTAACAAATGAGAAGGTGAATTTGAAGAAATTATTTCTTTTAAATTTTATTCTACATGTTTAAGAAACTAATTTCCTAAAAAATTTTAGCTTACTATTTTTCTTTTGGAGTTAAGATTTATTAGCCACAATTGATTTTACAAAATCGTGTTTAATGTCAGTTCAGAAATTCCTTTCAGAAACTAAGTATATCTGGTGTTTCAATACAAATTTAATTTATCTCAATGAAAAGAAATTAATTTATTTTTCAATAAAATTCTTTCTCTTAAATCATGTTCAATTAAATACTAATGTCTAGAAACCTTTATTACAACAAATTTTCATCGATTTTTAGGAATTGATTTACTATTTTTAAAATTGAAATTTTACAAAGTAGAATACACCATAACGATTTTTTTATTTCGTGATTTAAACTCGACGAATGCTGGAATTTGGGGTATTTTGGGCGTTATTTTATTATTTTTTTTTTTTTTTTTTCTATTTTTTTTTTTATTTTTGTTTATTTATTTTTTTTGTTTTTTTTTTTTTTTTTTTTTTTTTTTTTTTTTTTTTTTTTTTTTTTTTTTTTTTTTTCCCTTTTTTTTTAGCCTAATAACGGCTAGTTAACGGCTAGTTTTTGATATTTTCCGGTTTTTTTTGGGGTTTGTGGCTGGTTTAAAGAGCTATAGAAAAGCCTCCAACTTTCATCTGTTTCTCATGGATGTTTAAAGATAGTTTTAAAAAAGAAGTTTTCAAGTTTGTGTAAAGAGTTTTTTAAGTTTGTTTCGAAGAGTTTGCAATTTAAATGATGAGAACTTTACACAGAGAGAAAGCTTTTGAGGAGGGGATCTATAAATCTTTGGTGTTTGAGCATTAGTTGAATGGAGATCTCTAAATTGGTGTTCCCCTTCTTGTTTGGTGAATGTTTAACACATTTCTCCACAATTGTTTTTTCTAGTATTGTTGTCTTTTCATCAACTCTTCTGCACCTCTCTCTCTTGTTCATCTTCTCTACGCACGGAAGTGTTTCTAAACTCAATCTAGCTTTACATTTATATATAATTGTTTGATTATCATTTTATTGAAGCTAGAATTTAATTTGAGTTTAGTTGATTTGATTTGACTCTTTGTATTTAGCATACAGACTACAAGCCATGTAGACAACGTGGGATGTCTTCATGTGATTTGCGATTTACGCAGTGTAATATAATTGGGGAATTGTGGGATTGTGTGACATTGAGTGTGAGCCTACATTGTGTTCTACCTTGTAATTACAGAGAAAAGCAAACACCTAAATGTTATTGTGCCTCAAATTGTATAGATCACTTTTGTAATCAACTTGGTACACCGAGAGGAGTGTGTGGTGGAGAAGTCGGGGATCGTCCAAGAAAAGAGTGCATTCGGCTTGAACGGAACCTAGGGAAAAGTTGTAACGATGGATGGATTGCGCCATAACGATCATATCAATGGGTTGGTGGAAGTCGGGCCTTGGCCTTCAAATTCAAGCTAGATCAAGTTAAGGCCTTCAAATCCGCACTGTACAAGTCAGAGCTTAATGAAGATCAGATTCTTGGGTATGTAGTTTGGATTATATTTATGTTGTTAATACTCTAGCTCAATTATCTATAACCATTCATTATTTTATTGTTTCTTTATATATAATTGTATCATATGAATCAATACAAGTTTTAGTTTTCATGTTTAAATATGAAATTAACATGTTTCCAATCATATTGGTGATTGTTTATTACTTAGATATGAACAATATATTTTCGAATATCATACTCATTCAGGTTTCGTTCTCATATTTGTTGTGAAAATATTATATTATTGTTTGTAGACTCAAATCAGTTTATACATGTTTTACTAAGTCTATAAAACATGTTCAGTAGGTCAAGGGTTGACCGAACTCCGTGAACATATCTTGTGTTTGAGTTTTCTTTGAGTATATTTATTTGTGCTTGTATTTTACATTCTTTCTCATAACTCATTTATACATCTCTTGTAAGAATTAATTAATCAAGAAAGTTTTTAATTAGCATAAAATCAAAATTAGATTAGTATTGACCCTATTCACCCCTCTCTAGGGTCTTTCAATTAGTATCAGAGCTTGGTGCTCTTGATTAGAGGCTTAATCACCTAGAGTCAAAGTTCCTTATTCTTATATTCTTTTGTTAATCTTGTTTTATTTTTTTGGTATCTTACTTGCATATATATCATGGACATGTACTGTGCACCTAGTCTTGGTTATGCTATTAACATTGCTCCTAGAATTAGTAATTTCCTCTATGAACAATGGTGTACTAGATTTAACCTTTTTGCTAGATCTATAAATATCGATATATGGGAAATTACTGAATGCGCTTATATTGTACCTAATGCAGAGAAATCCAAGTGGAGTAATAATGATATTAGATTATTTGCTATGAACAAATCTTTGTTAGAATATCTTATTAATGCCTTTGGCTTATCTTTTGCTAACAAACTTGATTCTTTTGATAGTACTTATGCATTGTAGAAATTTATAGAAGAACATCAAGGGGACTTAAGGGTAATACGACAAGATTTGGAGGATTCGGCTTCAAGTTCAAACGGAGCCTCATCTTCATGCATACGACCATTAAGTGATAGCCCTAGTGAGGTACGTGAGACCGACAATAATGATGATCCTACTTTTGATGAGCTCGCACAGAAATTGTTGCATGAACATAAAAAACTTTAACATAATTTTAAAAGTTTTAAAAGCAAGCATGTTGATTTGAAATCCACTCATGAAGCTCTAGTTACTAAGTTTGATATCATTCCTAATGAAAATATTAATCTTAAAGAAAACAATAGAAAATTAAAATTGGAAAATGCTAATTTGCTTCATGAAAAATGTAACGTCATATTAGAAGTTGAGAATATTAGAAAGGAGTTTAATTCTTTTAAAAATGATCATATATGTTTCACTTCTAATAACAATGCATATATGAAAATGATGAGTTGAATCATGTTAAAAATAGAATATCTAATTTAGATTCAACTTTAAAAATATGTATTGTAAATAATTAAAAGCTTATGGACTTGTGTACAAAGTCCCATGAAAATTCTTCCAAGAAACCTATCCACTATGCACACATGTATAACAAAATTTACAAATGCTCCATTTGCGGCCAAAAAGGTCATATTGCCAAATTTTGTTATAATTCACAAAAACCTATCATGCCTAATCATGTTTATGCATTCCATCAAGCTTCTTCATCTCATACATATGTATATGCACATATTACACATTATAAACATGCTCATGTGTACAAATATGATTTTTGTGGTTGCTTTGGTCATTTGGCCAAGTATTATTTTGATTTAAAAAGAAATTCACTTTTGCCAAATATTTCTAAAGAATCACATGTGTTTAAGTGTAATGTTTGTGGTAGATTTGAACATCTTACAAAATTTTGTTATGATTTACAAAAAGCTTCTAAGTTACAAAATGTTCCAAATAGACCATTGTTTAAAAATATTTCACATTTGCAATAAGCTTCAAATAATTCACCTTTGTTTACAAATGTTCTATGTGTACATCCACATGGTCAACATAAACAAATGCATTCTCTTCATTGCACTTATTGCAATCGAATAGGTCATTTGAGTGATTATTGCTATGACCTATCCCGTGCACTAAATGCGCCCAAATGAGTTCATAACCCAAGGGCTTTGAGCTTAAGTGATATGGGTCATATGTCCCTAAATTTTTTGGCACTAATAGTGTTTGGGTTCCAAGACCTTTTTGATTTTCAAACCACGATTTTGTAGCATTTTTATTTTTCTTTTCTTGGTTTTGAAAAATGTGTTTTGAAAATAAAACAAAAATTTAAAGTCAAGACTTTTGTATTTCATATAATTGACTTTGTTTTTTTTTGAGAGGCTTATGGTTGAGCAACCCCCCGGGTTTATTGATTACTTCCAAATTATTTTTACCGGGTGCTAAAAGTTTTTATATGAGTTGAAACAAGCTCAAAATCTTGATAATGTTGCCTCTTTTGCTTTCTTGTCACATATGAAAAAAATTTTGATCCTAAGCATACTTCCTTTTGTCTCATTTGTGGCTTTTTGGATTCATTAATAAATCATTTGATTCTTGATTTTTGATTTTCAAATCTTATTTTTAAATCTTTTGTTTTGATATATATCCTATTGATATGTATTTTTTATTTTTTAGACCCTTGTGACACTTTGTATTCATGATACACATAGGTGTATTCACTTGGTCTTCTTTCATGTGAGTGGTATTTAGCATATTCTTCCATTTATGCTTGCTCACATATGTTTGCCATACTCATATTGAATATTTTCTTTATGTTTTTTTATAGGGGGAGCTTTTTCCTATTTTTGTTTATTTGTATACTCACCTATGCTTTATGATAGGGGGAGCTTTCGCTCTCTTCATTCTTGTTATTTCTCCATTTTTGATGTTGACAAAGGGGGAGAAAAATTATGAGTATAGCTTTGGTTTTATGCATAATGTTTATAATTTACATATTCTTTTATGTATCATGCATATTTTATATCTCTTTGTGTAGATTGTTTGTCATCATTAAAAAGGGGAAGATTGTTAGTCTTGTTAGGTCTCATGTTTATGAACCTAATCCCTAATCTTGTTTTGATAATTACAAACAATTCCTAACAACGTGTATTGAGTGTTTGCATTTGTTTTGGTAAGTAATCTACATAAATATCCAGTTGGAGGATGGGTGGGCTAGTGCTTTCATGATCATATCCAATGGAGGTTGGCGGAATAGTGGTATGAAGCATTGCAATTCAAGTTGAAGATCCAAGTTCAACCTTCATCCGTAAAGTATACCTAGTTGAGCTACATTGAAGATCAAACAGCTTGGGTACAATTAGTTTAGGTTTATGCTTTGTGTGTTTATACTTAGAGCTCAATATCACACATACACACAATTCTTAATTTTGAGTAATTTTGACAAAATATTGAGTTATTGGTTTTTGGACTCAACAATCATTATATACATATTTTATTAAGTCTATAAAATTATTTTATAAGGTTTCAAAACATTGTTTGACTCAATAGTCAAAAATCAAGAAGTTTATGTACACATGTATTTACAAGTTTTGCAAAATAGTAAGTTTTCAATCAAGAAGTTTATGTACACATGTATTTACAAGTTTTGCAAAATAGTAAGTTTTCACAAATACGAACTGATATATCAAAATTATGTACACATGTATTTACAAGTTTTGCAAAATAGTAAGTTTTCACAAATACGAACTGATATATCAAAATTCCATCTTTAACATTTTTTTTTTCATGTTTATAAATGTTTTCCAAAGTTTATTAATTTTGGAATTAAGTTGTTATGTTTAATTGAATTTATAAAATCAAGTTTTAAATAAGTTCATGTTCGTGCACATGTTTGTAAAACAGATGAATTTCTTAAATGGGAAATTAAAATTTAAAAAAATATTTTTCTAACATGTTCTGTTACATGTTTATAACAATTTACCAAAATATTATTAATTTTGGAGTTGATTTACTATATCAAATTGATTTTATAAAATTAGGTATTTAACAGTTTTCAGAATCTAAAATATCTATGTTCAAATAATTATTTCTCTTAGTTAGAAAGTAAAATTTAATAAATTATTTCTCTAAAATGTTTCTCTATATGTCTAGAAACTTCCCTCAAAATTTTATGATTTTTGGAGCTAATTTGCTATTTTTAATTAATTTTACAAAGCCAGATATGTAAATTTCCAAACTCTGTCAAAACCTGTAACCATCTTATAAGTCGACTAGTCAACTGACCGTTGCACAGTAACCACTAGTTTCTGATTTTTGTTTATTTTATTATTTTTGGGTGATTTACTTGGGTTTTGGGCTTTGTTTTTTCATCCTATATATATACCCTATACTATTTCACATCTGAACTAAACTAAGAGAGTTTAAAAACAAGTTTTAAATGCGGTTTAAGTTTGTTTAAGTATTTATTTACAAAATTAGTTTTATAAAGATTGTTTCATAAGAAGAGGAGATCATCTTTGGTTTGAGTTTCTATTTCGCATCTCCATCTCTCTTGTTCTAGAGAAGTTTTCTCAACTCAATTATCTAGCTTGTTTACATTTACATTGTCATATTTATATTTACTAGTCTTTAATCGAGTTTGATTTTATTTTCTCATTGCTTACACACACAACCATTGAGCTTAAGTATTTTCACATATTGTATTGATTTTATTTTCTCATTGCTTACACACACAACCATTGAGCTTAAGTATTTTCACATATTGTATAATTTGGGGTTGTGGTGAGTATAACCTTGAGAGTGAGCCTACATTGTGTTCTCATCTATTATAGAGAACAAATTTGTATTTGTGAGTTTTATTGTGAGATTCACTTTGTATACACATTTACACCGAGAGGAGTGTGTGATGAGGAAGTAGTCTATACTAAGAGGAGTGACGCCGATAGTAAAGCCTAGAGAGAGGTAGTAAAGCCGAGCACTTGAAGGAGGCGATACGTGAGGACCAACACTTGGGGTTGTAGTTTGTGTATGTACATTGTGAGTGACTTGTAGAGTTTTCGATGAGCTAGAAAACCGAGTGTGTAGAGAAGTTCCGGCTTCCAAACCGGGTGTGTTGATAGTGGAGATATCCTCGAGGTGAGGAGCGGAGACGTAGGTCAAGGGTTGACCGAACTCCGTGAACATATCTCGTGTTTGAGTTTTCTTTGAGTATATTTATTTTGTGCTTGTATTTTACATTCTTGCTCATAACTCATTTATATATTTCTTGCAAGAATTAATTAATCAAGAAAGTTTTAATTAGCATAAAATCAAAATTAGATTAGTGTTGATCCTATTCACCCCCCTCTAGGGCCTTTCAGTCTAAAGGCCTGAACCCAAATTGTTACGGTGAAGGGAAGTGCTTCAGATGTGGTAAGAAGGGTTACTTTGCACGGGACTATATAGCTTATGTTCCAGCATGAGCAGTGGATGATCAGGCTGACGGTGTAGCCAATCTCATGCACGAGACAAATTCGTATGCACTTTCTATCTCTTGAAGACAAGAGCGATGCGTGGGTCATCGACTCTGACGCATCTTTCCATATAACATCACAACAAAAGTTGCTTTCATCGTTCGTGAAGAAGGACTTGGGAATAGTCTATCTTGGTGATGATTAACCTTACAAAGTTTCTGGGAAGGGAAATTGTACCCTCAAGATGGAGTGCGGGACTACCTTAACGCTGAATAACGTTCGACATGTACCGGATCTCAAGCGGAATCTTATATCAATCGGGCAACGGACCGACTCCGATTATAGAGTATCCTATGAGCAAGGAAGCTGGAAGGTGTCCAAGGGTGCCTTGGTGGTGGCACATGACAAATGCGAGGGGTCTCTCTACATCGCCAATGGGAAGATAGACCACTTGCTTGCCACAGGACAAGCATTATCCTCATCTGCCGACTGCATAACTTGGCATCGACGACTTGGCCACATGAGCAAGAAGGGGATGCAGATTATAGCCGCGGGAGAGAGGCTTTCGGGTCTGAGCAAGATCGATCTGACTTTCTGTGAGGACTGCATCCTAGGCAAATAGAAGAAGGTGATCTTCAACAAGATCGGACCGGCTCCAAAACTACAGAAATTAGAGTTGGTACATACCGACGTGTGAGGATCTACGCAAGTCTCATCTGTTGGTAACTCTCTTTACTTTGTCACTTTTATTGATGACGCTACTAGAAAACTGTGGGTGTTCTTCTTGAAGCACAAGTCAGATATTTTTATCATCTTCAAGAAGTGGTTTGTCTGTGTGGAGAACGAAACAGACGACAAGCTGAAGTGCCTAAAGTCTGATAATATAGGCGAGTATTGTAGCCAGGACTTCGAGAATTTCTAATCGTCCCATGGGATTAGGAGACTGAAGATCATTCCAGGCACACTTCAGCACAATGGAGTGGTGGAGTGTATGAATCGCACTATCTTAGACCGTGCCAGAAGTATGAGGATCCACTTCGGATTGCCTAGGAGTTTTTGGGCCGAAACTTTCAATACTACTACATACTTTATCAACCGTAAGCCATCCACGACTCTCAGTTATGGGATACCTGAAGAGGCTTAGACCGAAAAGAAGCTGAAGCTAGAATACTTACGAGTATTTGGTTATGACGCCTATGTCATGACCAATCCTGTAGACCGCTCAAAGCTTGATCCAAAGTTAAAGAAGCTCTCTTTCATCGGCTATGGAGAAGATGAGTATGGGTACCGTTTTTAGGATCACGATGCATGCAAGGTGATGCGCAGTCGTGACGTCGTGTTCCATGAGAATGAGGTGTACAAGACCAAAGAGACGAGTGTGAGTCAACTATCTCCTCCTCTTTTCCCAGATATTGCTGACAGTGAGGACAATGGTGAAATACCAATTAGCATAGAAGATTGAGACCAAGAGAATGTGTCGGATGCACAGAAGCAGGATCCAGGAGAGTTGTCGATCACAATTCGTAAAGCTCTAAGAAATTCGAGGGTGCTAAAGAGGTACTTTTACACAATGAATTATCTTTTCCTGACTGACAGTGGTGAGCCAAAGAGTTTTGAGAAGGTACAACAGACTGACAAAGCTCGGGGCGAGTGGGAGTCTGCCATGAAGGAAGAAATGAAATCCTTGATGAAGAATGGGACTTAGGAGCTCATAAAGCTTCCAAGAGGGTGAAAGGTTCTTCACAATCGGTGGATTTATCGGGTCAAAGATGAAGCCAATAGACGGAGACGCTACAAGACGAGGCTTGTAGTGAAGGGCTATGAGCAGAAAGCAAGGATAGACTATGCTGACAATTTTGCTCCCGTCGTCAAGTTGACCATGATCCAGACTGTGCTGAGCATTGTAGCAGTTCAAGATCTCCATCTAGAGCAGATGGATGTGAAGACAATATTCCTTCATGAAGATTTGGAGGAAGAGATCTATATGTATCAACCAGTGGGCTTCGAGGAATGAGGCAGGGAGGGCCTCGTGTGTCGCCTGCGTAAGAGCTTGTATAGCCTGAAGCAAGCTCCACGATAGTGGTACAAGAAGTTTGAGAACTTTATGGAGGAGAACACTTAAATGTAACACAAATCATTGTTGCTTTATCAAGAGATATGGCAAATCTTATGTGATACTCTTGATTTATGTTGATGACATGTTGATTGCTGGGCCCGACTTGGCCCACATTGAGGAACTCAAGGTGTGTCTCTCTGAGTGCTTCGAGATGAAGGATTTGGGTCTAGCAAACCAGATTCTTGGGATGAGGATCATCAGAGATAGATCAACATGGAGACTGAGGTTGTCTCAGAAGGTCTACATTGAGAAGATTCTTGAAAAGTTTGGCATGGAGAAAGCTAAATCGGTGGGCTCGTCGTTTGTGAGTCATTTCAAGCTATCGAAGACCCAAGCACTAGAGACTATTGAAGAGCATGAGTTCATGACCAACATACCATATGCATCTACCATCGAGAGTTTGATGTATGCAATGGTGTGCATGAGGCTAGATATTTCACAAGGAGTGGGAGTTGTGAGCCACTTCATGAGCAATCTGGGTAAGCAGCACTGGGGTGCGGTCAAGTAGCTTCTACACTACTTGAGATGCTCGTTCGACCGTTGTCTTGAGTATGGCGAGGAGGATTTACAGTTAGAAGGCTTTTGTGATGCAGACTACACCGAGGACATAGGTTGAAGAAGGAGCACAAGTGGCTACATCTTCATCTTGGATGGTGGAGTGATAAGTTGGAGATCCAAGTTATAGGATACTGTGATTTTGTCAATAGCCGAAGTGGAGTACGTGTCTGCAGCAGAGGTAGCAAATGAGTTGCTATGGTTGAAAGCTTTTCTTCTTGAGCTTGGGTAAGCTTTGAGAAATATTTCATCTATTGTGACAGTTAGAATGCCATTCACTTGTCAGAGAACGACGCATTTCATGCTTGGACCAAGCATGTTGACATGAATCACCATGCCATACGGAGATGGCAAAGAAGAAACGAGTTCAAGCTTGTGAAGATTGATACTAGGTACAATCCAGCTGATATATTGACCAAGCCAATTCCGCTTGAGAAGGTAAGGCTGTGTACAACCTCATATGGCATCCGTTAAGAACGTTGAGGACCGTGCAAGACGCCAAAGATATAAAACATCTGGATGATATAACCAAGAATGGTGTGAAGATATGATTGATACTCAATCAAATCTTCAAGTAGAAGATTGTTAGCCAGCAGCCTCTAGCAACCATTGTTGAATTTTAATTAAGTGGTGGGCCCCACTTATTTAATATTAACTCCATCAAAAGTTGCTACAACGTTTGAAAAATAAAAAGGTGGCGGATCCTATCAATAAAATATTATTAGTGGCGGGTCCCATCAATAATATTTTATTTGTGCATAGTATTTTCCAAATACTATAAATAGGGCCAAAACTCTTTAGAAAAAATCATCCCAGAAACAACTTGATAATCACATTTTATTACAATTTTATACCCTCATTATCTATTTTATATGAATAAATATACTACTAATAATTGTTTTTATCTTTAATTGCAGGTTAATGAAGAATAAATCTCAAAACCCTCATCTCTCAACAAAAAGCCCATAATTTAATGAAGAAATGAAGCCATAAAGCCCAATGAATTCTTTCAAGTATTTAATGAAGAGATAAATCAAAGCCCAAGAGTCCAAGAAAAGCCCAATGTCCAAAGCCCAAAAGCAAACAACAAGAAGAAGCTGCGGACAGCAAAAGGAGAAGGGCAGGCATCGATGCCTGCATCGATGGCGGCAATCTACCAAGAATCTGTCTCTCGTCTTCATCATAATCATCGTCTCCATCCTCTCAAATCCCTCTCCGACTCCGACCGCTGACACTAGCAACAATCCGAAGCCCTCGGTGGCCTCGACGACAAAGAGGTCGTCTGCAACTACTTCAACAACACCGGTTTCCAGCACTGGCGCAAGTTCTACGAGAGGAGGGCTACTCTTAATTGAGAAGGCCTTCCAAAAATTGTAACTTTAGTTGCAATTAATAATAATTTTTTTCACCACATTAAATTTTTCTCTTCTTCTCTTTATTGGATGATGAAGATGAAGATGAAGATGGAGAATTATTTAAAGGTTTGCATTTCTTTCTTTTTCTCTTTTATTGCTTATTAGTGTAGATTTATTTCTATGCTTGTAGTTTAGATTTTATTTTCTTGTTAAATAGCCAAGAGGCTAGAACCCTCTTGCCTTAGATTTATTTCATGCTTATAGAGTAGATTTATTTTCTTGCATTTAATTCTTGCAATTTTATTTTGTAGTTTAGATTTTGCACTTTATTTTGTAGTTAGATTTTAATTTCTTATACTATTCACCTTGAGGCTAGAACCCTCTTGGGTTTAGTTTTTCTTTTTGTTTATTTTTATTTTGTTTGATTCGCCTTTAGGCTAGAACCCTCTAGGGAATCACCCTTTTCTAAGAAGTGGGTTCAATTGTAGATTACCCATATCTATAATTGAATCCACCATCTTTAATTTCTTGCATTTTCTTTTATTCTTGAATTTTATTTTCTTTATTCTTGATTTTTATTTTCCTTTTCCTTCTTGCCTTATTGATCATATTCATTCTTTGTCACATCCACTCTCACTTATATCTCGTGCCGATTTACACACTATCACTTCCACTCTCTCTATCTCTCCACAATCACATTCACTTATCACTCCTACTTGTCACACACACAACATAAGAACCGATTTTATATTTTCTCCTACAAAACACCTTCCTCGTGGGATCGATATCTTAAATACTATAACTTGACACGGTTGTGCACTTGCAACCTTTTTGGTACATGTTTATGCCGCATCAAGTTTTTGGCGCCGTTGCCGGGGAAGGTGCTTAAGTAGGTTTTAATTATTTTGGTTCTTTAACTTGTGTGTTTATTGTGAAAGAACTACTTGGAGATTAAAGATCAAGAATTGGAGATTGAGGAATTGGATATTCGCTTGTGGTAAGTCTTCTTCCTTATATTTTCAATTCCACACCTTTAGTTAGTTTCTCACAATTAGTGACAATTAGGATCTTAAAAAAAAAAATTATTTCCGTAGACCATAATAAAATTCACCCTTCACTTTGACATTTACTAACAAGATAATAAATTCAAACAAATCCCCCCTTCTCATTTGTTTGATTGTTAACCCTAATTAAAAAAAAAGATTTTTCTTTTCCATCCTTTTTAGTTGCTTTTAATTCATAGGGTTGCATTTCATATAGTGTAGGAATTCACCAAGTGATTTGAGCATCTTGATTTGACACACACTTAAAAATATTTTTAAGGGCAAAACCCCATAATCAAGATAAGGTGAGGGATTTCATCACCCTTTCCTTAGCCCAAAAATCACTAATTCCTCACTACACCACCCAAGCCTAATAAAACTCATTAGACGTTGGCCCCTAAGGATTCGAGCTCAATAAGGAACAAGAAATCCTTAAGTGAACCGGTTTAAGTTTTCTCAGATTAGTTGGTGTCTAAGGCAAGGTTTAGTGAAGAAGAGCCACAACCCAAACCGCAGCAACAACGTAATCAGAACAATGCCCAGCGGTCTAAGGGAAAGGAGACTCTAGCAGCTGACTATACGCAAGTCCCACCGCCTACTAAGCAAGGCAAGACGCCCAATCAGCAAAGAGCGCCCAAGCAGTATTCGTTCAAAGAAGAGCATGTGGACACTCTGTTCCAACTACTTCGGAAGAACAATAAATTGCAGCTTCCTGAAATCAGAAAGCCAGATGAAGCAGGGAAGATAGATGACCCCAATTACTGTCGCTATCACAGGTTCTTGGGACATCCTACCAGAAAGTGCTATGTGTTCAAGGACATCTTGCAAAATTTGGTGAATGCTAATGTACTCCAATTCGGTGATTTTCCTCCTGTAGCTGCTGCAGACGGTGTCATCCCAGTCCGTAAAGGGGAGATGCACCTGAAAAACACCGACTTACACAATCAGAAGGACAGGGGGTTGGTACCCCTCACAATTTCCAAAGGAGAAATCATGTGGGTCCACCCTGATCTAGTGGAGGACCAACAGTGGACGAATACCTGGTCCAAGAAGAAAGGAGGCAAGGCTAAGTCTTCTAACATGATTAGCCCCTCCGTTACTGAGAATGATGACCACCTCAAAACCCTTACAGATTCAGAAGAGGAGAGGATTGCCCTGGCAGCATATCCGGGAGATCACCCTGGCACTCGGTCTGGAAAGACTTACTTGAAAGACTACGGCCAGAATGCTCAAGAAGTCGAGGAACAGCCCCAAGACGCTGGAGGTTCTGTCCCGAAGAAGCCAGCGGATAAGGGGAAACAAAAAGAACTCCGGTTCAACAGGAATCTCCACCAGGAACACGGGGAGTCGAGCAATCCATTCCAATTCAATGTCATGGCGCAACTGGCCAACATACCGGCCAGGATTACTCTATACGAGCTCCTGAGGTTGTCCAAAACCACCAAGGAAGCTCTCATTGAGGCATTGAAGAATACAGAGAGCTTCATCACCCAAGTCATTCCAGTTCCTGAAGCTTCTGATGATCAAACTTGTCTGCAATGCCTGCAAGCGGCGAGAAGTCTACCCTGCATATCATTCACACAAGAAGACATGCAGGTCAAACACGAACATGACCGACCACTGTACTACACAGGGTATATCGGATCTTCTGAAATCAGTCGTGTCCAGGTTGACCCGGGCTCCGCACTCAGCATTATGCCTTACAGGGTCATGCAGGTTTTAGGGATTCCTATGCATCGGTTGCACACTACCCAGACCACTATCTTTGGTTTCAACGCCAACAGTACTCGACCCCTAGGGAAGATCAAACTCAGGTGCCAGATCGGAGATCTTAAGTCTGAAGTAGCATGCTACATCATAGATGCGGACACGTCCTACAATCTTTTGCTAGGACGACCATGGATACATGCAAACCGCATTGTCCCGTCTACCCTACATCAGGTCATGAAATATGCTAATGATGAGGGAGAAGTTCGAACCCTGATTGCGGAAAAATATCCTTTCCGAGGGGTAGAAAACTTTCACACCGACTCTGTTTTCTACTTGGAATCTCAGGAGAAAGAAGATGTTGACAGTGGCAATGAAGCTGATGTCGAGCCAGATCCGCAAGGGAATTGTCCATGGGAGTTAAACTTTGATGTAATTGGTTCAGTCGAGAACAATAATAATGTACCGAGTGAGGGCGAATGGTGCATTAATGAAGATTTTATTTTGGCGTACTTGTCTGATGAATCCTTTAAAGTTGGACAAATAGTAAATGATCGTGATGCAGGTACCCACTCATGGCACGCATTGTGCACAGAGGCATGTCTAACAATGCCAATTCCTTCTCCTTCTCCTTCTGATGAATCTATTCAACAATCACTCCCCTCAGATGACCAAGAACCTGAACCCGAACCTGAGCCTGCTTTTGATAGATTCAGACCGGTTGCTCCCTTTCCAGATAGACTCAGGTCTAGGAAACACTCTCCTCAGGAGGAGAAGATCCTAGAAACATTCAAGCAAGTTAAGGTCAATATTCCTCTCTTAGATGTAATTGAACAAATTCCATCTTATGCTAAATTTTTAAAAGAATTGTGCACTAAGAAGAGGAGAATAAATGTTCCAAAGAAAGTCTTTTTAGCCGCCAATATCAGTGAAATGCTGTCAAATCCTATACCTTTGAAACGTAAAGATCCATGTTCCCCCATCATTTCATGTATCATTGGTAATACTCACATTGATAAGGCGCTTTTAGACTTAGGGGCCAGTGTCAATTTGCTTCCATATTCAGTCTATCAACAATTGGGTCTAGGTGTACTGAACCCAACCAAATGCACCTTACAGTTGGCTGATAGATCTGTCAAGGTCCCTATGGGTGAGTTAGAGGATGTTCTGATTAAGGTTGGAGATTTTATTTTTCCAGTAGATTTTGTAGTCTTGGAAACACAGCCTGTTTCTAATCCCAAAGGACAGACACCTGTCATCTTAGGACGACTGTTCTTAGCCACTTCTAATGCTCTCATTAACTGTAGAACTGGTCAAATGAAACTGTCCTTTGGGAATTTGACTGCTGATCTCAACATTTTAATCCAGGGGACCAACCAAATAATCAGCCTCTAGAAATAAACTACATTCAGGAAAGATCATAAGAAGGAGAAGAAGAAGAAGAAGAAGAAGAGGGTGATTTAAGTTTTGAGGAAATTTTTGATGAAGAGTTAGAGTTTTTAGAAGAAGCAGATCAGGTCCTTGAGAATAATAAAACTGTGTTAAACATTTGCTGCTTTAAATTAAATTTTGAAGAACTCTTTCTTGATGAACTTAGATTCTTGGAGAATAATCAACAACCAAATTTTCAGAACTTCACAGAAGAATTGGTTGTTGGAAAACAAAACTTCACAGTACAAGAGTCTAAGTTCATTAAGAAATACAAAATGCATGATACCAATAATACCTACCTTACCTTGTTGCATGAATTACTGAACACCCCGAAATGCTTGAAAATTCACATTATTAATTATATCATTCTGAATTTGTTTAAAATCCGGGGAAGAATTTTTAACAGTAAGGTAGGAGTCAATGTAGAACAGGAACTCTTCATGTTGAATATTTCATTCTACATTGTTTATTTTGTTTATTTCAGAATAATAAAAAGAATTTATTCTTCTCTCATGTGAGAGTTTCTTGTTCAGTTTTCAAAAAAAAAAGGAAAAAGAAAAAAAAAAAGAAGAAGAAAAAAAGAAAAAAAAGAAAAAAAAGAAAAAAAAAAGAAAAAAGAATAAATTTTTGTTTTCATCCTCCTCAGACCAAAGGTAATTGCAGATTTCTATCAGCCGACCAAATGTAAGTGCTTCACTTCTTATCTGCTTTACTTTATGTATCATAGAGTTTGCATTGAGGACAATGCAAAATTTAGGTGTGGGGGTGGGAATTAGTTTTTTTTCTCTTTATTTTACATTTTTAGTTACATTTTTGTTTTTGTTTTTTTTCCTCTTTTTCTTAAAAAAAAATTATAAAAATATCGTCACTTGCCAAATTGATAGAGTTATGTAATAATTGATTTAGTTGATAAATTTGAAATTTTCTAATCCATTGTTAGTTATTTACTTAAGTTCACCTTTGATGATAACTCTAAATAAATTTCTTAAGAAATCATTTTCAAAGTAGTATACTTTACTTAAGCCTTAACTTGGACTTTTATTTAAAATAATGAAATTTTTGCATGCTTAACTTAGAGTTGAAAATAATTTTTCGAAGTGTCTTGATTTACATATTTTCAAAATATATATACATACAAAAGAAGAGTGCGAAAAATGGGCACAAAAAAAAACTCTTTAATTCAAGGTGATTCTATCTTATTAAGCCTAAGCTGACCGAGTAATTAAGCCTAAGGAGTATTTCCATACTTAATGACCTAAGCCCATTTGGGTTGGGATCCATTGGCCCAAAACTCGTTAAATGGTCACTTAGAAAGCCCGTTAAAGTAGAAAAAAAAATCACCAAGGAAGAAAGAGTTAAAAAAAAATTAATTAAAAAAAATGTTTTATAATTGTATATATGGTCTTGGAAAATATTTTAAATCAAGCAACTTGAAAATTATTTAAAACGAAGAGTTAGCATGTTCTTTTCAAAACTTTTAAATTAAATTTCTAAGTTTGGTTTGGTTTTGTATTGCTACAATGCGAAGATTTTCTTGAAAATATAGAGTTATATATAAAAATGTTTTCTTGAGTGATAACTGGCTCCAATTAGATTATCTAAAAGTTATCAAGTGAATTTAGTTATTTACTGACTTCTTTAATTTGGCAAGTTGACCGAATTTTGTGGGTATATTCACTGCAAACCCTCACGAGACTACAACTCGTCCACTAGGGTAACCTAGGGGTTTAAAGGCTTGTTGTATGCGCTAAATACAACCGCGATTCCTGCGAAAGTGAGTTAGGATTTTCTTTTTATTTTCTTTGCTAGAGGACTAGCAAAAGTTTAGGTGTGGGGGTATTTGATAATCACATTTTATTACAATTTTATACCCTCATTATCTATTTTATATGAATAAATATACCACTAATAATTATTTTTATCTTTTAATTGCAGGTTAATGAAGAATAAATCTCAAACTCTCATCTCTCAACAAAAACCCATTGATTAAATAAAGAAATGAAGCAAAGAAGCACATTGGAAAATCAATTTCCAAATTATCCAAAAGCCCAGAATGAAGTCGTGTAGCCTGTAGAAGCCGGAGAAAATCAAAAATCCAATATGAAAAGAAATCATATTCAAAATGGTTGGCCACAAAGAAACGACGATATCTCCTAATCCGGAAGGCGGAATTTAACATATAATATATGAAAATCGCCTATCTCGACGAGACGAAGCTATCCGTGAAATCAGAATTTGAAAATAATGGGCATCGATGTCGGCATCGATGTGGGCATCGATGCTGGCATCGATACCTACATCGATGCCTGCATCGATACCAGATTACTGTAGCGCGCGTCAATGGCTGATTGTGCTTGTCTTGGGGCTCAAGTTTGATCCAATGGCTCTCATTCACTGATGTTTACTATAAATAGGGGTAGAGAGTGAGGGGTTAGAGGTGTGAAAATTTTTGTAACTCCTTTTGGAGAGGAGGGCTACTCTTAATTGAGAAGGCCTTCCAAAAATTATAACTTTAGTTGTAATTAATAATAATAATTTTTTCACCACTTTAAATTTTTCTCTTCTTCTCTTTGTTGGATGATGAAGATGAAGATGAAGATGGAGAATTATTTGAAGGTTTGCATTTCTTTCTTTTTCTCTTTTATTGCTTATTAGTTTAAGATTTATTTCTATGCTTGTAGTTAGATTTTATTTTCTTGTTAAATAGCCAAGAGGCTAGAACCCTCTTGCCTTAGATTTATTTCATGCTTATAGAGTAGATTTATTTTCTTGCATTTAATTCTTGCAATTTTATTTTGTAGTTTAGATTTTGCAATTTATTTTGTAGTTAGATTTTAATTTCTTATACTATTCACCTTGAGGCTAGAACCCTCTTGGGTTTAGTTTTTCTTTTTGTTTATTTTTATTTTGTTTGATTCGCCTTTAGGCTAGAACCCTCTAGGGAATCACCCTTTTCTAAGAAGTGGGTTCAATTGTAGATTACCCATATCTATAATTGAATCCACCATCTTTAATTTCTTGCATTTTCTTTTATTTTTGAATTTTATTCTTTATTCTTGATTTTTCATTTGTTTCTTGATTTTTATTCATTTTTGCCTTATTGATCACACTCATTCTTTGTCACATCCACTCTCACTTAAATTTTGCGCCGTTTCACACACTATCACTTTCACTCTCATTATCTCTCCACAATCACATTTACTCATCACTCCTTTTTGTCACGCACACAAAATAAGAGCCAATTTTATATTTTTTCCTACAAAACACCTTCTTCGTGGGATCGATATCTTAAATACTATAACTTGACACGGTTGTGCACTTGCAACCTTTTTGGTACATGTTTATGCCGCATCACAACTCCTCTTATAGAAGAGTAAGAGAGAAAACATAGAGAAAGTTTGTGAGAAATCTTAGAGAGTCTTGATCAAGAGAGGGTGTTCTCTTTGATCATTTTCTTTTGGAGTATAAAGAAATTGGGCGTCATCGTTGCACCCTGCAGTAGCTCTGTAAGAGTGAGTCATGTTATATCTGTGAGTACTATGATTGAGTTTGTATTTGCTTGGGTGCGTTTTTACGTCTCCATTTGAGGCATTCTTATTGGTGTGTATCCTAACATATGATTTATGTTTTTTGATTTCAAGTATACGTTATTTTTCCATATATAAAAAGGCTCAAACTAGAAAGATTTATTTGAAAATAAAATTATATGGTGAACCCTAAATACTGTTTTCCAAATACAAGACAAACTGTAGGTAAACTAAAAGTAGAAGAAAAAGAAAAGAAATCGAAAAGCTGGTACAAGTTAGAAAGCATACAGAAAAAAATTCAGAGTAATATT
>NC_033798.1:101728924-101777303 GCF_001876935.1 Asparagus officinalis | reverse complement strand
CATAAACAAAAAGTTTTAAAAAGTATATATATATATATATATATATATATATATATATATATATATATATATATATATATATATATATATATATATATATATATATATATATATATATATATATATATACTTTTTAAAACTTTTTGTTTATGGTATTTCATACATGTCTAACCTATCATTTTACTATAAGTGTAAATTACAATTTTTAACCTAATTACATCTCTAAACCCTCATGGTAACCTTGAAGTTTTGGTGCATTAAAAGCAATCTTAAGATGTTATTAGAGCAATCTATGTACAAATGCTATTGGATGCACATTTAAAAGTGGTTCTAGAAAAGGTGTGCCACTGCATAAAATAAATCAATTTTAAATTCATGATAAGTATAGTCAACCTCTTAAGAATGAGAAAGTATTAACTTGTTCCGAGTGTATGACATAGAATGTGCACCAAATGGATGTCAACTGTTATATCATTCTAAATCAGGATTCATGCATGGATTTAATGGTTGACTTCCATTTGGTGCACATTTAACGCCATGGATCATCCCCACTGGATACTTTCTTCTTCGGAATAATCTTAATAATGAACTAGGATATAGTATCTACTAGACTTGTTTATTTTTTCTGTAAAGTTATTAGATCTAGGAATGATTTATACAATAAGGGTCTCTTAATGCACCGGTTGGAAAAAATGATAATAATGTAGACTTCTAGTTAATGAGAAGAGAGATAAAGATAGACACAAAAAACTTAGTTGGAAACAATTAATTAGAAGGATATGATAATAATTAACTTAATGATGGAGATGACCTAAAATAGAATCGAATGAAAGAATAAGATTCATATACTAGACTCTAAAAAATTGGGATAAAAGCTTTGTTATTGTTGTCATGTTAGATTTATTGATGGTGAAAAACTACTATATAGATGGGAAAACATAAGGATGGAGAGATGATAATGAACTAAAAATTTGTATGGAGTTTTTTACTATGATGGAGCAGTAGTGATTAAGCCATGACTCCACTAAATAATGACATACACACTACATATTTTCTTTGTTCTAACTCTTTGAATTGAAAACACGATCATACTTTTATTAAATACAGGATGACAAAGGCTAGTGACAAAGGTCACTCGAATTAATAACGAAACTTAAAAGAATTCAAAGCCGTAACCACACGAATAAAAGAACAATTTACACAAATTGAAACAATATTCATGTACAAATTCATCTTCTATAGGCAATCTAGCTTATCTTCATCTGAGCCTGCACTCTCTTGGACGTCCACGAGGGGACCTCTTGATATCAGCACAGTAGTTGTAGACCATGTATTTCCTCTGCACCCATCTCATCCTCCTGTAGCTGTAAGAGTCCAGCTCATGTCTGTACCAATCTCCCTTGGTTGACGATGAAGGAGTTGAGCCCATCGGTTTGTCTGCAGAAGAGCAGCTAGATGAGCGCCCGTTCCATACACAAGCGTTGGCATTGAAGTTCCTATAGTAGGCCGTGAAGGGAGCCTGAGCCCAGTCTGTCTTCACGAGCCCGCCCTGGGTAGCCCAGTCATCTGCGTTCCACAAGCTCGAGTAGAGCCTCATTGGTTGTTTCTTTGGGAAGAATACCCCCCTTGACTCGTGATTCTTGAAATCTCTGATCGGAATATTATCCACCAAGAAACTGAAAAATGCACAAGCAATTATTAGGATTTTTTTTCGTGGATTGAATGGATTGAGTGATCGAGCTTAAGTAGTTACTTACATAACATGTTGTGGATTCCAAAGAATGGAGTAAGTGTGGAAATCCTTGGTGGGGTCGAACCACAAGTGAAACTGCTGCTCTCGGTCGCCCTTTCCCTGAGCAAACACATTGGTGTGCAGAGTATAAGGCTCTCCAGTCACATTCCCGAGGAATTCAAAATCAATCTCGTCGTGCGCTGGTCCTTTCGATGATAACTGTAAACAAATACCAAATCAGATAAAAAAAAAATCTCAATTGATAACAAATTGAAAATCCAAGATTCACTTACATAAAATGTGGTGACTGTGCCTGCAGAATTTCCAGCGACAAGCTTGATCTGGACATCAAGCCTGCCATAGAGATACTCGTGTGTAGACTCGAAGCCAGAGCCAGAGTACTGGTCCAGAGATAGAGTTAGTATCTTTCCGTTGTCGAGAATCTTTCCTCTGCCATTGCCCCAACTGATTCTGATGTCATCGGTGAAGCTACCTCCATTGGCAAAGTTTATTAGGAAAGAAGAGGTTAGCAGTACAAGAGAACATGTTAGGATTGGCATAGAAGTAGCAGTAGACATTATTGGAGAATTGGATTACTAATGTTAGGTGATTTGAATTTGATGATTTGGGCTCCAATTGAGGGCTATTTATAGACGTGAACCTAATTGAGAAATAAAGGAATTGAAGAAGGTTATACTCTCAAGATTGTCACGAATGTAGGCTGGCGGCAACTGTCGCCGCGTAGGGTATCTTGATTTCTCCTCTCTTAGTATTTTCTTTTATTTATCTTGTGATTATTTTTGGAGAAAAGTGTACGTTGTGATATACTCAGTAGCTGTTGAAAGGGGATTTGACCAGACTGCTAATGGTTTTTTAGACTCATTCTTAGCCTTGCTCAAAACAGCTGTAATTGGTTGGCTGCAATATATTTGTATATATTTATTAGGCTGGAAGTGGAGCCATTGAAGAAGATTCATATTTTACCTTAATTTGATTCTAGTACCAAAAGCAATTCTATACTAAATAATTGCGTAGATGTGCGCCCAAGTTCAGGTAACAGTCAATAATATTGTATTTATTTGGAAATTGATAGCTAACATAATGATATCTATTCAGTTTAAACAACTTTCATGTTTGCACCGATCTCATTCTTCAAATGCACGTTCTTGTTTAAAGTATTTGAGAAATAGATAAATAAATGCTAAGTTCTTTTGCATATTAGGTGACTATTGTTCGTTTGGGAGCCTAATTCACAAATAATGTACCTGCTGTTTTTTTTCCATGCCAAGATATATGAAAGTGTAATAACTGATATTACGGGATTATCGTTTGGATTATTCACCAACGTAAACAAGAAAGTACAATTGAAACTTCATCTATCTTGTCTAAAACTCTGGAATTTCAACCTACTATGTGTAATTCCAAAAATGCTCCGTTAGAATTTTGAATTATCCAATAATTATCAATACTATTGTCCCCAATGGATCAAAGGATGAGAAAAGATAAGTTGGGGACTTTGGTATCTTAGACTGATGCAAATAGCAGTGGTGCGATCAGGATAGGCCGTTTACGTGCTTAAACTTCGAACGACCGTAAACTTTTGATCCATGCATGTACCCCACCAAGGTGATCTAGGTGCCTACTAAATGCTCTTTTTGCATCTCAAAATCCTCAGTTTGACGCTGCTTTGGAGCTGTTTTGTTTATTGGAGTATTATTGCGCCGTATCTTGAACAATTTTATTTTATTTTATTTTCAAACTTTATATATGTTTAACCAGGCCCCTCTGTTCAGGCATTCTAGGGTTTCTAGGTATTTAGGTTATGTTTTGTAGCCATCAAGGAGATTATTCAGATTATACTATTATGAGATTATTGAACTTTTAAGTTTTTCCTATCAACTGAGTTTTTGCTACTTCATATTACAATTGAAGAGCCTAAGGAAGTCCCTCATGAGGGTTCGTTTTTCACACACGCTTGAATGTTCCAATTGATGATGATCATAAACGATAAAGAACTACATGACAATCCAGTCATGAAGCTTGACTTCGTTCAAGGAATGGAAGTGAGCCAGAGCGCACTTCATAATTGTCATCCAAAGTGAAGCCGTTTGGAGTCTAAAGCATGGCGCAAAGCGCATGAAGAGCTTCATTTAGGATCCAATTGCAAGGGCATGGTGAAAAGGGTAACGAGATATCCATTCATGATTCAATGATTAGGTGAATGTAGGAAGTTACAAAAAGTTCATAAATGGAGATGAACAGGTTAATGTGGTTGGACTGTAGTTGATTCCAAAGTATTAACCATTAGCAGAGTTGTTATTCCAGACACTAGTGTGCACCCCGTGCAAAGCACGACCCGTGGTTTCTTAAGCACTGCATTTTGAACTTGTTTCCCTCTAAGTTTTAATGCATTTGATTTGATTATTGTATGCTTAAAATTAGAAATTATATTTATTCCTCTATACTTAAAGAAGAATGCAAGTTTTAATACATTTGATGTAGAATTCATATTTACTCCTTTATACTTAAAAAAAGATTCAAGTTTTAAAACATTTGATTTAGAAATTATATCTATACTTAAAGATCCAAGTGTTAACACTGTGGCAAAAATGTTTTATGTTATGCTACAGTTTTTACTGTAGCATAAACAATGCTTCAAGATTAGAGGATCGTTCATGCTACAGTAATTTATTGTAGCATGAGCGGTGATTCTGGGTTCTCCTTAAGTATAGAAGAGTAGATGTATAAGCACATATCAATCTATGTAGGACTAAGTCTTTGTTTTATCTTTCCTAGACTAAGGCCACACATGGAACCAAATGAATGTGAGACACTGCTAGCAAAGACGATAAAATTGTGATGATGGTTAAGGAGCATAATTTTATAGTCTAAGGTTATGTTTGGCAAACCCTTCAAAACTAGGTCAGGATTGATCTTGATTTATTTTATCCTAGCCATGTCGTTAGCCTGGTTGTATCCTAACTAGGCCGCTAGGAATATTCCAAGGGGAAGAAAGCATGCCTACGAGTCAAAATTTTGTTGGAAAACAAAAGCTTAATCAGGTCAGTATCAATCCTTTCCTGGTTTTAAAGGGTTGTAAAACATACCCTAACATGCCTAAATTGATCCAGTCCTCGTCACAGGTCAAAACATCGTCTCATGCTTGGAAAATCTGTTTGTTTCCTTAAATGCTTGACTGACAAGTAAGATTTTAACAACCCTTTAAGATCTGCCTTACTGCACCAAACTTGCGAAGTAGCGCATAAATGTTACTGGTTATAAATTTCTGTACCTTATCACACTTGTTTTGTTACAGTTAGCTTAGGAATGAAAGGGTCATCCAACTTTGACGACATGTGGTAGAGAAGTTGTTGGGTTCGATTAATCCAACGAACCTATGTGGCCCAACCTACTCGTTTTTGGATTTGATTTAAAGTTTCCATCGATTCAAGTTAGGATCAGGATGCTAAACACATAGTCTGGTTAGATAGTTTCATGTTTATCAAGTTGGATGATTATCTTGAATATCTAAAGGATAGAATCGATCAGAGTGTAATCCCACGGTTGTGATTAAATCATGATTGATAGAGTTAATCACAAATATCTATTTAAGGGTGGGAGTCCCTCCTCTCAACCGTACGCAGAAAAGAGACAAAATTCCCATCGTTGGCTTCAGGCGGAGAGAGAAGAAGACTTCCATTGTTTTCGACATTGAACGATAAGTTTAATCTGTATTTCTAGTTCAACTTTTCATGCCTAGATCGTTAAATAAAACCCAACAGTGGTATCAGAGCTAGATTGTGCATGAATTATTGATCTAGAAATAAAGTCTTTTTTCGGATTAATTAAAATTTTTTTTGTTTGCCGTCAAACTTCATGGCTGCAGAACTTTGAATTAAAGAAAACTCAAGATCAATAATTACTGGAAAAGTTCTTCGAGTTGTTTGATTTCTATTTCGTCAAAAAGTTGAATTTTTTTTAGCCATGGCCAGATGCAAAGCTATTTCGTTTGATTTCAGCCATGGCCAGATGCAAATTAGAACTCAAAGATGATTTTTTATGCCTCCAAAGGCCATGGCTGGATTTTGAACCCATGCGGCCATGGTCATGTCCAAGGTTGCTTCTTGTGGCCATGGCTGCTCCTCGCGAAAGAACGGTGCGGCGGCAGGGATGGTGTGGTTAGGTGCGTGCTAGCGGCAACATCCTCTTAGGTCGGGTGGAATTAGAGTTAGGGTTTTAATTAATAAATTTAATTAGTAAATAGTTAGATTAATTAGTATAATTAACTACCATTTATTATTTAAGTTATATAACCCTATAACCCATTAAACCAGACCCGATCTAGTATTTAATGGACCCAACCCACTACAGTAATGGATTGTATCCATTAAAATTCTGACCCAACCCATTATATAATACGTCAGACCCATTAATTTTCAGACCCGACCCATTACAGTTTTGACCATACATTTTGTTTTGGTCGCTACAGATCCGTTTTAAGTCCGATTTGAGCCCATAAATAGTCGTTGGAAAGATTATTCTGTGTACTTTTCAAACATATAGTTTTTATTTTCATTTTATAAAGTTTTAATATAGAAATTATGACAATTCATAAAAAATATTGTATGCACATAAAGATAATTGATTTACCCTGATTATATCCTTAATTCAGGTGGGGTAAATATTTGGGTTCATGATAAAATGCATTACAGTATTAGATCAACATATGAGGTTAAGGCTAATCAGTAAAATAGTCACTTAGAAATTATGGTAGAGTAGGTTAGTGTCTTGCCCAAAGGTGACCAACCTATACTACCCTAATTTCCTAAGGTTGAGTTTAGTCTCATTTGGACTGGAAGGTTGCACTTACATGTGGGTGGACTACTAGTCTTGCCCAAAGGTATCTAGGAAATCCCCTGCAGGATAAGTGGTGCATGATAGTTGAAACAGGTCAGTGAAAGGAGAATAACCCTATTGCCCAAAGGTTAGGAAGTGTTCAAATCAAACTAACACTGTGTAGGCTAGTCCTGTAGGTGATTATATATCACATTTTTTTTTTTTGGGGGGGGGGGGGGGGGGGGTGCCTAAAGATGTGATGAGATGATGCACCCGCCTTTCCCGCAGAGTGGAAGGTTGCATACGTAAAACACTTTGACCCATCCATTCTGACCCTAAATTGGATGTGAAAATATTAAAGTTAATAAAATTAAAGGTCTCATTTGATTTATACGTCCATGGCTTAATACAGATGGACGGACAATTTATCCAGAAGCATCTGACTGGGATTGAGCCCCTCACCGGTTCCAACTATGGCAACTGGAAGATACAAGTTAAAATAGTACTTGGGTGTCTTGACTACGACTATGTTCTCACTGAAGATAAGCCAGAAGAGCATGATTAGTCATCAAGTCTATCTGAAAAAAAATCTCATACTAAGTGGGTCAAAGCCAACAAGCTTGCAATACTAATCATCAGAGCATCGGTGGACCAGACTATTCGTCGAGAGATTTCGGCTTGCGAAACTGCTAAGGAGTTGCTTAAGACCATCAAGAAGCAGTTTGAGGGATCCGTTAGAGCGAGATAGTATAGTTATCTAGTCAATCTTATTAATTTAAAATATGATGGAAGTGATGATGTTTGTCAGCATATTTTGAAGGTCTCTCAGTTGATCATTCGTCTCAGGGAGTTGGGACTTCAGTTAGAGGACGATCTGATGGTTAATTTTGCAGTCGCTTCTCTACCAAACAAATTTGACACTTTTAATGTGAACTACCATTCTCAAGACAGAAAATGAGACTTGAATGAGCTTATTGCTATATGTATTGCTGAGATGCTGAGATGGTAAATCTGGCACATGGCAAGCTTGGACCGAATAAGGCAGGAAAGAAATCCTTCAAGAATCAAGGGCACAATAAGGGGAAGAAGTCTTTCATCAATCTTTCAATTGTTTCTATCACTCCTTCACCAAGAGAAAATGTTGAATGTTTCTTCTGCAAGAAACCTGGTCATATGAAGAGAGACTGTCTGAAGTATAAGCAGTGGATGAAGAAGAAGGGAGGTAGAGATTTAGTTCATGTTTGTTGTGAAACAAATTTAGTTGTCCCTCAAATTCTTGGTGGATTGATTCTGGTGCCTCTGTGCACATTTCAACTTCATTACAGGGAATAATCCACAGTCGGAAGGCAATGGTAAATAAGCAGGTATTTTTAGGAAACTCACAAACTTTGAAGGTGGAGCTCGTTGGAATTTCAGTTTGCGCTTGGATTCTGTAGTTTTCTTAGTTTTATCAGACACTTTCTATGTACCTTCTATGAGAAGGAATCTTATTTTAGTTTCTAGACTTTCTGGATCTAGTTATAGCTTTGTTTTCGAGAATAATTCTTTTTCTATCAGAAAATGTTTGGATGTTATCGGACATGGTTTCTTAATTGACGGTCTTTATAGATTAAATCTGGATGCATCTTTTCCTTCCCCTCTCTGTATGATTGTGAATTCATCTTCTTCTGGTACAAAGCGTCCTAGGCTTAATAGCAATTCTTCCATACTTTGGCACCAAAGATTGAGACATACTTCAAGAAAGCGCTTGGAATCCTTAGTAAAGTTTGGTGTTCTTGAACAGTTAGATTTCTCTAATTTTGGTACTTGTGTTGACTGTATCAAGGGAAAAATAACTAAATTGAGAAAATTTGAAGCCTCCAGGATTGAAGGTCTCCTTGACCTCATTCATACAAATATTTGTGGACCTTTTTCCCACTCTCTTTCATGGTGGTCAGCGATATTTCTTCTCCTTCATAGATGATTTTTTGCGCTATGCCTATATTTTTCTTCTTCACCATAAATATGAGGCACTGGATGTTTTCAATATCTTTCAAGCTGAAGTTAAAAAATAGTTAGAAAGAAAGATTAAATCTGTGCGTTCTGATCGAGATGGGGAATTCTATGGTAAAAGCAATCAGGACGGCACAAATAATGGTCCCTTCATTGAGTACTTGAGGTTACAAGACATTATTCCTCAGTATCCTCTCCCAGGTTCTCCGTAGCAAAATGGAGTAGCTAAAAAAATAAATCGTACTTATCAAGATGTTGTTCGCAGCATGATGAGTCATACAGGTTTTCCTGAAAGTTTTTGGAGTGAAGCATTAAAGACAACTGTATATGTCATCAATCGTCTCCCTTGTAAGATAGTAGCTGAGACCTCGTTCAAGCTTTGGACTGGCAGGGATCCTAGTCTTGGTCATCTGCGTGTTTGGGGATGTCTAGCAGAGGCACAATCTTATAATCCAGTCATTAAGAAATTAGAAGCCCGAACAGTGTCGTGTCGCTTTATCGATTATCCTACAAGATCTAATGGCTACATGTTCTATTGTTCTTCTCGGTCTACCCAGTTCTCCGAGACACAACATGCTGAGTTTTTGGAAGACCCTAATGTTTCTTCAGAACATCGTGGTTTGCGTTTTGAGGAAGTTTTAGAAGATGAGCAGTCGCTTCCGCTATTAGATGTCATCTCTAGATTCCCTACTCTTCCAGATAGCATTTTACCTCCTCCTCCAGTTCAAGAAACCTTTGTACCTACGAAGGAGCCACAACCTGTTAGAAGATCCTCTAGAGTCAGAAGATCTGTCATACCTAATGACTATGAGGTCTATCTTCAGGAAAGTGGATGCATTGATCCAGAATCTGATAATCCCTCATCATACTCAGAAGCTAGAGACATCATTCATGCACCTGATTGGCTAAAGGCTATGGAAGAAGAGCTTCAGTCAATGGAAAAGAACTATGTTTGGGAGTTGGTACTTTTGCCAAACAAAGCTAGAGCGATGGAATGCTAATGGGTCTTCAAGACCAAAAGGGATTCTGAAGGAAACATTGAGAGATTCAAGGCCAGGCCAGTGGCCAAGGGTTTCAAGCAGAGAGAACAGATTGACTACATCGATACTTTTCTCCAGTATCTAAGACAGATTCTCCCAGGATAGTTCTTGCTCTCGTCGCCCATTTTGATAGTGAGCTCCATATGGATGTCAAGATGACATTCTTGAATGGAGATCTGAATGAGGAAATCTTTATGGTGCAACCTGAAGGGTTTGCAGTTAAGGGAGATATGGTCTGCAGATTGAAGAAGTTAATTTATGGTTTCAAACAGGCTTCCAGGCAGTGGTACTTAAAATTTCATCAAGTGATAACATCAAATGGCTTTTGAGAGAATCCTGTCAATCGCTGTATATATCTCAAAATTAGTGGGAGTCGATTCCTTATTCTAGTATTGTATATAGATGATATATTGCTTGACAGCAACGATATTCATTTTCTACATGAGACTAAGGATTTTCTTTCGAGGCATTTCGATATGAAAGACCAGATGCTCATTATGTTTTGGGCATCAAGATCCATAGAGATCTGACTAAAGGCTTGTTGAGCTTATCTCAAAGGGCTTATATTGAGAAAGTCCGTCAGCGATATGGCATGAAGTTTTGTGCACCAGGTGAATCCCCAGTTATCATAGGAGATATGTTCAACAAATCTCAATGCCCGCGAAATGAAGTTAAGCATAGGCTCGTGAACTCTGAGGAGTATGTCTCTACAGTTGGTAGTCTAATATATGTGGTGTTATGCATCAGGCCAGGCATGAGTTATATCTTAGGAATATTAGGCAGGTTTTAACAAAATCCCGGTGTAGCTCATTAGAAAGCTGTAAAGAAGGTTTTGCGGTATTTGTAGAGGACCAAGGATTTCATGTTAGTCTACAGAAGGTCTGAAAATCTAGAAGTGGCCGGTTATTCAGAATCAGATTTTACAAGATATGCTGATAGCAGGAAATCAATATCAGGTTATATATTTCTGCTTGCTAGAGGAGCAATTTCCTGAAAAGTGTCAAGCAGTCCTTAGTGACGACATCCACCATGGAGGCAGAGTATGTCGTTGTTTTTGAAGCAACATTGCATGCCTCTTGGCTCAAGAACTTTATTAGTGAACTAAAGGTGGTGGATTCCATTTAGAGACTAGTAAAGTTGTATTGTGACAATCAGACAGTCATATAGTTTGTAAAGAACAAGAACTTTTCCAGTAGGAATAAGCACATCGGTGTGAAGTACTTGTTAGTCCTTGATAAGGTCAAACAAGGATTAATTGAGGTTCCTCATCTGCCGACTCAGTTGATGATTGTTGATCCCTTGACCAAGCGAATTTCTCCAAGGCTCTTCAAGGAACATGTTTCCTGTATGGGTGTTTTAAAGTTTTTCGATTCTATATGGTCAGTGAGCTCATAAAGAAACTATTGTGCTGATTTTATTAGCAGTTTGATATTTTCAAGCATTGTGTTATTGGTCATTGTTGCTTGATATATATATATATATATATATATATATATATATTTAAAGTAAAGAGTTTCAAGTTAATCGTAAAGAAACTCGAATTAATGATAGTGATCCATAAAGTCATAAAGGTTAAAGTAAAGAGGCTCTTATATATGTGCAGAAGTTGAATGTGATTGGGCATCATATTTGAGGCTTTCGTTCTGGATTAAAGGTGATGGTTTTCACATGGCGGATGTCGGTAAAAGTTTCAGAATGGCATACACGTTTGTGTATGTTACAGAGGACACTTAAGGGCACACATCGGATTTGACCATAAGGGATGTACGGCTCTATTACACTCCACTAAAATCACCATAAGAAAAATGTCTTTAGAATATTAGCGGTACTAGCAGTTGGACCGTGGAGTGACCTTATGCCAAATTAGAGCATATATGTTTTCACGATCAACCATTAGTGGTACTTTTGTTTTAAGGAAAAGGTTTCGGAAACTATCCTAATTAGAATCATGGCAACAAGTTGTTTTCTAAAATAAATGGGTGCGCACCCGACTTTAAAAGTTTTCAAAAATTTAAATGTTTTTTATATTAAAATGAGGTATGTTGTGCCAAGTGAGAGATTGTTGGGTTCGATTAATCCAATGAACCCACGTGACCCAATCTACTCGTTTTTGGATTTGATTTAAAGTTGTCATCGATTCAAGTTGGAATCAGGATGCTAACCATATGGTCTAGTTAGGCAGTTTTATGTTTATCAAGTTGGGTGATTATCTTGAATATCTAAAGGATAGGATCGATCGGAGTGTAATCCCATGATTGTGATTAAACCATGATGGGTAGGGTTAATCACGGATATCTATTTAAGGGTGGGAGTCTCTTCTCTCAACCGTACGCATAAAAGAGACCAAATTTCCATCGTTGGCTACGGGAGGAGAGAGGAGAAGACTTTTATTGTTTTAGACGGTGAACAGTAACTTTAATCTAAACTTCTAGTTTAACTTTTCATGTCTAGATCGTTAAATATAATCCAACAGAAGTATCTGTTAAATAATAAGGTGAAAATGTTCACTATTTTATTACATTCAGGATGACAAGAATCACCCTAATCAATAACATGATTTGCATTAGAATTCAATAGCATAACCAAAGAAACAAAGAGAAAAATTTAGACAAATCCAAACAATATTCATATACAAATTCATCATGCCATGGGCAAATCTAGCCTATCTTCATCTGAGCCTGCACTCTCTTGGAAGTCCTCTGGGGAACCTCTTAACATCAGAGCAGTAGTTGTAGACCATGTACTTCCTCTGCACCCATCTCATCCTCCTATAGCTATACGAGTCCAACTCATGCCTGTACCAATCTCCATGTCTCGACGATGAAGAAGTTGAATCCATGGGTTTATCTCCAGAAGAGCAGCTAGACAAGGCCCCGTTCCAAACACAAGCGTCGGCATTGAAGTTTCTGTAGTAGGCCGTGAAGGGAGCCTGAGCCCAGTCTGTCTATCGAGTTAGTTACTTACATAACATGTTGTGGATTCCAGAGAATGGAGTAAGTGTGGAAATCCTTGGTGGGGTCGAACCACAAGTGAAACTGCTGCTCTCGGTCGCCCTTCCCCTGAGCAAACACATTGGTGTGCAGAGTATAAGGCTCTCCAGTCACATTCCCGAGGAATTCAAAATCAATCTCGTCGTGTGTCGGTCCTTGCGATGATAACTGTAAACAAATACCAAATCAATTAAAAATGATCTTAACTGCTAACAAATTGGAGATCAAGAGAAAGCCAAGATTAGCTTACGAAAAATGTGGTGACCGTGCCCGCAGAATTTCCAGCGACAAGCTTGATCTGGACATCGAGCCTGCCGTAGAGATACTCGTGCGTGGATTCGAAGCCAGAGCCAGAGTACTGGTCCAGAGATAGAGATAGTTGCTTCCCGCTGTCGAAAATCTTTCCTCGGCCATCGCCCCAACTGATTCTGATGTTATCGGTGAAGCCACCAGCACTGGAAAAGCTTATGAGGAAAGAAGAGGACACTAGCGCTAGAGAGAATGCTAGCCTTGGAATTGAAGTAGAAGGAGACATCACTGGAGATATTACTGGATTAATAGTATCGTTAAGTGATTTGAGTTTGAGTGCTAGCTTCCTCTAATTGCGGGCTGTTTATAGATGTGAGGTTCCGAGTAACAAGAACTAATTAATTGAGAAGTAATAAAAGATTTGTAGGCTGGTGGCAACTGTTGCCGCGTTTGGTCCCATGATTTTTTCAAATTCCATATCTATTCATGGGTAATTGCGTATAAGCCCCGTGTAATTCTACTATCGCAGATAGTCCTGTGAGTGAATTTGCTTTAGTCTTTTATCTTGAAGAGGTTTATTTGACAATGGCAAGTTGACCAAATTGGTATATTTTGTTTACCCATAGTGACAGGTTGGCATATAATTTTTTCCCGGTACCACATTGGTATATTTTCTTTCCTCCGGCGACAAATAGGCCATAAGTTTGGTCGGATCCAATTTTTCGATGATTTTTTACACATGACGGCTCACGTGGTGCATATGTGGCCGCAACGTGGCATCCAGCGTGGCGTTGTTAGGATGACTTCGTAACCGCATCTCGTATCTTCATTATTTCCCTCTTTCCTCGGAAAATCTTGCGTGATGCTAATTGAAGAAGAAGAAGGAGCGGAATTGGAGCAGCACGATCTCTTCGACGACTCTGACTACGCCGCCTCTCAATTCCAGGTAAGCCCTAACCCTACCTCCTCTCCGATCTCGATCGATCGAATTGATTGAATTCGTCGGCGATAACTCGTTGTGTTTGTGGATCTAGGGTTTGAGTAGTAGCGTTTGGTTGGATTCGGGCGAGATGAGTAGATTTGATGAGAGCGCTGAGTTCGAGGTTGTCTATTCGAAGGATAAGGTTGCGATCCATCCGACGCAGATGGCGACTGAGCGGATAAGTGGTCGATTGCACCTCGTCAAGCAAGGATCTCTGGTGTTCTTGGAAATTTCTAGGTTTTTTTTTTGTGAAATTAGGGTTTCGATTGGATGGATTTCATGTGAATTCTCACAAAAAATTGTTAGCCACAGATTACTGACATTTTGCAGGGTATTCCTTAGGCAAACGAGAGCTTCTAATTACCATTTCACTTCTGAGCTCTTGTTTGTAACCGAGTTCATTGAGGCGCTTCTCTCCTGAATCCATATCCATTTCAATTTCTAGGAACTCAGGGATCTCTCTTTTTTTTCTGGTGTTCTTGGTAATTTATGGATTTTTTTAATAAAATTAGGGTTTCGATTGGATTGATGTCATGTGAATTGTGCAATTCTCGTGAAAAACGGTACTTTTTTTTTAATGAATTAGGGTTTTGCAAATTTCTGCTATCAGATTCTTGATGAGGGGGTTTTGTGAAATTTGCGAGAACTTTTCTGCAGATGAGAAGTTTTGTGAAATAAATCCCACCACGTTGGATGCCACGTTGTCGCCACGTATGCACCACGTGAGCCGTCACGTGAGAAAAATGACCGAAAAATTGGATCCGACCAAACTTAAGGCCTATTTATCGTCAGAGAAAAGAAAATATACCAATATGGTACCGAAAAAAAATTATATGCCAACCTGTCACTAATGATAAACAAAATATATCAATTTAGTCATTTTGTCATTTGACAAGAAAGTTCCCTTTCTGTGAAGGTAAAATGGTCAAAAATCTTAGGGGGCTATTTGCCACAACGAAATTACAAGTCGTCTATCCGCATTCGCAAGATGCTAAGGGGGTCTATCGGTAATCAACCCTTCATGTATTTACTTTTTAAAATTTTGCAGTATCCTATGATTGCACTCATTGAGGTGCTCCGCTGGAAGTATTGACCAAATAGCTAACAGAGAATCCACTGAATTTGAGTGCTTTGTTAATTAAGTCATCTTCATACCTCATCTCAATTGCGGGTGGCAAGAGCACCGGGAAGCGTTGGACTTATCATTGGCCTTACTAAAACAGCTGTCTGGTGGTACGAAATAATACGTTTTACGTATTTATTTAGGCTGGAACTAGAAACTACCGAAGAAGCTTCGGACTTTACCTAATTTGGCTATAGTACTAAAAAAATCCCTTCACTACATATTATAAAAACGGTAGGCACAAGTTTGGCTAACATTCAATAATAGAGAATTTGCTTGGAATTTCTGGATAGTTAACATGATAATTAATATAAATAAAACTCAGACATCTTCCATGTTTACACCGACATTGTTATTAAAATGCATGTTCTTGTTTAATTACATAGATAAATAAATGCCGGTTCCGGAGTATTAATTACATGATTCTTATTCTTTTGACTGCCCAAATTCACAAATAATCTAACGTGTAAATTTTAGAAAATCCCTCTTAAATTTGGGTGTTAAACTAGTTCTCTTACTGATCAATTTATAGGTGCAAAAGATGTTTCCGTTTTTCCTTCTCTGAGAGTAAAACAAGGCTTCGGACACAAATGTGTAATCTGATTCTTCAAGGTAAAAGTGGAGAAGGGAAAAATAAGAACCTTGAATTACCAAGGGGGAAAGAAAAAGAAAAGAAAAAGAGCCTGAAATTGAATTAGGTGACTAGAAAATAGAAAATTCGATAGTGTTTTAGAACAAACATTGCATTATCTTCATCCAAAATCAGAATACTAAAAACTTCAGATTATTCGGATTCCTTTTCAGCAACTGATAACACTTGATATAAATATAAAGGGAAGGATTCAGATCCTCTCCACTACAAAAAAAATAGTGGATGGACCACTACATAATCACAGCCATTGATTATCTAGTTGATGGTTATGATTTTTTTTTAGTGCAAATTAGGAATGAGTGCAATACACGGGGGTATGGTAAGTGTTAGATTTAGATTGTATCATAACCGCCTACTAAATAATCAATGCTTGAGATTAAAAGTAGTGGTCTCTCCACTACTTTTTTGTAGTGGAGATGATCCAAATCCTAAAGGAAAAATGTGTCAAAGGATGTGGCCAGCCACCCACCCCCCCTTATTTTTTTTGGGTGACAAAGCTCCCAACCCAAGAATTAGTTATGTTTCAGCCCTCTTTTACATTTTCAAGACAGCACATGAAGAGAGAATGCCAAATCCCTAAAATACCCTTAACCATTTCCCCCAAAAACTTGTATGCCCTCTCTCTCTTCTCTCTTCTCACGCTAAAAGCAGATTGCCTCAGAGATGCGTTCCTACCCTCGCAGACGAGAGCGACGCAGCGGCGAAGCTCCTTGCGTGCTGTAGTGGGCGGGAGGAGGCGGAGGGCTTCATAGGCCAATGGTGGGAGGAGTCCCTCCCGATATCGGCGTGGCCAGTGGCAGGAAGAAGCAGAGGCGGAGGGCAACAACCGAAGATCTTGGCCAGTGCTAAGGGACGAAGGAGCGAGCGTGTGCCTCGTGTCCCATCATCGGTGCGGCCGTGGAGGAGGAAGCAGAGGCGGGGGTATCCCTTTTTCCCCTTCAAGTGTTGGCGGAGCTCGAAGGCCTTTGACCTCAGACTCTATCACCAGTAGCTTTGATAATGGTGAATTGTGCAATTCTGAGGATTTGAGAATGCATATGAAGAGAATAGCAGATTCTCAGAGCCTATCCAGTGTGACTATGGATTGTGCTAATTTGTTGAATAATGGGGTAGATGTGTATTTAAGAAGACTGATTAAGTCATGTGTTGAATTAGTCGGAGCAAGATCAGTGCATGTTCAAATGAATACACAAGTCTACAAGCATGTTCAAATGAATTTAGTTGTTTCTCCTTGATTGCTTGCATGTTCAAATGAATACACAAGTCTACAAGCATGTTCAAATGAATTTAGTTGTTTCTCCTTGATTGCTTGCTTATTTCCTTGCATCTTTTCTTTTCTAATGAATTTAGTTGTTTCTCCTTGATTGCTTGCTTATTTCCTTGCATCTTTTCTTTTCTGATGCTCTTCTCAGAGCTTGTAGGTTCTTCCTTTAGTTAGAAACATTACGAGGAGTTACAAGGAGTTGTCTGCGAGCATTAATGTTCATACGAATGCAATGTAAAATTTCAAGATCAAATATTTGTTTGGGTTTTTGGTTAGGGGTTGAGGAGGTTGGGGGACTAGGAGGGGGCGAAGATCGTCGAGAGGGATTATGAGGAGTGGGATGTTCATGGGAAGTGGGGGAAGGTTGAGGAGGGGGAGGAGAAGATGGGGGTTGTAGGTGTTTGATGAAATGCCCAAGTAACTTAGTTTTTCATTTGTTTTTTTCCAGGAGTTGGACACGATATTACATTCTACGCCGCCACCAGAACAAAAGTATCAGCTGCGAAGATCAAACTTAGTTTCTTTCTAAAGAATGCATGTATACTAAATTGTGTAGATTTGCATGGAGATTCGAGTGGTTTTTGTAAGATATTTGTATAAGAAAACATGTCTGAACTTGTGATATGTTAGCTATTTTATGTGGTTGTACTCGAAACTAAGTAGGAGAATGACCCATAATTGTGGGCTTGAACGATTTACATATGTTTAACTTTCATCATAATATGTTAACTTTCTTCGTAACATGTTAACTTTTACCATAATATGTTAACTTTCTTCGTAACATGTTAACTTTCAGCTGAACATGTTAACTTTCATCATAATATGTTAACCTTTACTATAACACGTTAACTTTCTGCTATATATGTTAATTTTTATTCTAACATGTTGACTTTAACATGAGCATGCTAACTTTCATTTGAAGACGATAACTCTCAGCATAGCATGTTAACTTTTAGATGTAAGAAAATGATAATATGCTGCTACAAAAATGATAATATGCTACTACGAAAATGCTATTGTGTACTCAAGCAATGTCAGTTGTAAGAATGTAAGAAGTTTTGTGTAATGTACTTGTTTAGCTGGGGTATATTATTTGTATTTTCTATAAAATGTCTTGGTGCTACAACTACTTTCAGTTGGATAACTTTTAGCTAAACATGTTAACTTTCATTTGACTACGTTAACTTTGAGATGAACATGTTTTATTATAACTGTACACGTTGACTTTCAAATTCTATAGACTTTAAAGTAAAGATGTTAACTTTCAACTGAATATATTAAATTTAAGCTAAAAATATTTACTTTAACCTGAATATATTTACTCTCAGCTGAACATGTTAACTCTCATCTGTATGTGTTAACTTTCAAATGTATATGTTAACTTTCAGGTATATATGTTAATTTTCACATGAACATGTTAACTATCAGCTGTATGTGTTAACTTTCATCTGCATATATTAACTTTCTTATGAACATGTTATATTTCAGCTCTCCGTGCTAACTATCAGCTGAATATGTTAACTTTCATTATAATATGATGAACGTTAACATGTTCAGTTAAAAGTTAATATGTTTTGAAGAAAGTTAACATATTATGGTAAAAGTTAACATGTAATAGTGAAGGTTAACATATTATGATGAAAGTTAACATGTTCAACTGACAGTTAATATGTTATAAATAGACACAATATATTTTATTAAATTTTGATCTAAGAACAACCAAACCACAAGAACACATAGTATAATCAACTAAACAATAAAACATGATACGTGACTCCCCAATGGTCTTGCACCCTAAGCATAAACCTCACCATCGGGGCCCTCGTCATCCCGTCCCTAAGCACAACGCTTTGGGCCCCACCTGACTCCCCGATGGCCTTGCACCATCTGTTCGTGCTCGCAACCAAATACCCTTCGGTCGTGGCCATCGACACGTAGTAAGTCCTCCCATCCAAAACCAGCGGGCTCGCGATGCCAACGGGCAATGCGACGAACCCAACCGGCATCTCCCAACACTGGCTGAGGATGGAGGCGTAATCGAACCCATCAAGAGGTAGATCGTTGAGATTTCTGCCTGTGATTCTCCTTAAGGCCTCGCGTCGAACACCTGCAGTGCGTTTGTAGTCTCCCAATTTGGACTCCAATGAATAAGATGGGGTCGTACCCATGACCACTGATTCGATGATCTCTTCGTCTTCAACGGGGATTATTGAAATACCGCCGTTGGGTTTCTCGCCGCGGGCGGTGGCGGCGATCAGGAGAAATTTACGGCCAAGAAGAAAAAAAGAGGGAAAATGCATCTTTTTGTGGGGAACGACATAATAAATATGTAAACATTACCTGTAGAACAAAAAACATGGCCAAAAGAAAAATGTGATAGAATGAAAGAGAAAATTTGACGTCATACAAAAAAGAAAAAAATTAGAAGGAAGAGAAAAATATAGGGACAAAAGGGATAAAAGTACATGTATCTTGAGGAAATTGAGATCCTCTTGTTTACTGATACCTTCAACTGAGAAGAGGAAGAAGAAGTGAAATGAGTCTCAGAATAAGTAAGATGAACAGAGTGCTTCAGAAGACTAAGAGGCTAAAGAAGTGAAGAAGAAGAAAGAAAAAAACAAAGGAAAAACCCAAAAACTAAGAGGCTAAAGCAGTGAAGAAGAAGAAGAAGAAAGAAGAAGAAGAAACGAAATAGATCAATGACAGTTTTGGGTTTTGAACAAATGTTTGTCACTGCATTGTGTTTGGAAGCTAAATAAGGGCTGAAACACAAGTGAATGTTGTATTGGAGGCTTTGTCACCCAAAAAATAATTTGGGCTGGGGGGGGGGCTTTGACACATTTTTCCCAAATATAAAACTGGAATTAAATATAAGTTACCAACAACTGCATATTCCCCTCAATTGTTTACAATTTCCTGTCAACGAAACCATGGGAACAAACATGGGCCCGTATCAAAATTTTGAAGCTTCTGCAGAACCAATCAAACCACATGACTGGTGCCCTTACCCCAACAATCTTAAGGGCGGTGAGCAGATGCCTTTAGGGTGGTCAAAGAAATCAAAAGTCAAACACGGAAATATGGCGCCCCCATGCCCTAGCCTGTCGTCATGAACTATGGTTTCCAATCACTGAAAATAGTTAAAGGAATGTTTATCGCCATAAAAACTTTATAAATAAACGAGCAAATTTGACCCGCGCCATACCGTGAGAATATTATGGAGACAACAACGAAAAATAATTTAAATATTTAATTTAAAATACATCGTATCTAAAAGTTGGAACAAAAATGAGTTAACTTACCAAATTGGTATTTGCTATTTTTGGGGTTAGTTGATTTCTCCAGCTTAAATCTCTACGTTCTCATCTAAAATTCTGTGGCATCATCTAGAAATAGCCACTTCAGCCTTCTAACACCCTTAAGATTACATCGAGTGAAGTCACATGCTACTTACTCGCATAAATTTGTCCAACGATGAAAAAATAGGTCTATATGCACTTTTGGTTGACTTTTAATACTAAAAAGTCATCGAAGAAACTTTTAATATCAAACCGGTTTAGGGGGATAATTAAAAAAAATAACAATTTAGTGGTTTAGCTGAGTAAAAATATAGCAAATTAATAGTAAAAAATAATAATCTACACTGTATATGGAGCTGCTGAAATATAAAATGGATTTAAATATAATTTGATTGAATGTTTCCTGTGTGGGAGTGATTTTGGAAGTATGCGGATTTAAAAATAAATGGCTATAGAACTTGGGTTTATAGACAAAAAAATATTTTTAGAGGCAATGTGATATCAAAAATGAATATGAATAATATTTTAGGTTTACAGGGCTAAAAGTTAATATCTCTATGTGTCACAATATTACTGTGATAAAATTCAAAAAATAGGCTAATTAAGTATTTGGTTCAAAAATACATTATATTCCTAATGCTTTAGAACAAAGATATATGATAGAAATTCACAATGTATATCAATCTATTAAAATATAAAGTGGGTTTAACATTAGTTTGAAGGCGTATTTTGGGATCTAGAAGAAGTTGAGAGTATGACATGTTTAAACATAAGTGAAGGTAAGACTTTGAACATATATGCAGAAGATCCTTTTAGGAAGTGGGTGAAATTAAAAGTAAATGAGGATACAATCTGCATTACTACGCAAATAAAGTTCTCGATAACGCTCATTAGCATGAAAAATGCAAAAATATAAAATTTAAATATTTGGTTTAAGAATACATCCTAAACTTAGCCACTCACAACAAAAAATTATAAATTAACAAAAGCTATTTACCTATATAGGAAACTGCTAGTGTAAAAGTGATTTTTGAAGTAGCTAGATTTAAAAATAAATGGGGCTAAAACTTTGGGTTTATGGGGAAATAATTCATTTTAGAAGGGGATGAATTTAAAAATAAATGATGTTCAAACTTAGGGCATATAGAAAAATACCTATCTACAGTTCAGTACCCAACTATGATGGTAGAATTTTAAATATAATGTTTTAAGAATTTGGTGTAATATGTCACATCCCTAATCACTTGGAAAAGATATATAGCAAATTAAAGTGAAATATAGTAGCTTAAATCATATGTCAAATACAAATTGAGTTTAAAAATAAAAGTTTTATAATACTTTTGAGTCTAAAAGTAAACTTGGAAGTGAGTTTTAAAATAAATAAAGCTTAAACTTTGGGTTTATAGGTTAAAAATCCTTTTTGGAAGTGTGTGGGCTTAAAAATAAACAAAAACAAGCATTTGGATGTAGAAAACATGACAGAAACAGGAAATTTGAAGCTGGGAAGAGACTACAGGTTTCTCTCGGGTCGGTCGACCGACGACATAGGCTCAGTCGACCGACAACCTGTTGGATTACATGGTCTGAAACCCTATCTCTGCTTGGTCAACCGAACGAGTTCGACCGGTTGACCGAAAACGTGCAAATTATAGAAACTTAGAATCTGTCTCTGGCCGGTCGACCGGTGCAACCCCTACGGTTGACCGAAAAGCTGATACGGGCCTGATTTATTTCCTGGCCTGTTTTAGATTGGGTCTTGATATAAATAAAAACACACGTTTCTAGGGTTTCTTAACCAGAGAATTAACATTGTTTTGAGTAGTTTTGTGAGGAAGATTATTGTGAGGGAGTGTGAGATCATTGGTTGGATTATTTTTTGAGAGTTATTTGAGAGATTGTAACCCGTTGTTTCTCCTTCATATAGTAAAATCTTCCTATCCTCTCCCTGCGGACGTAGGTAATTTGCTGAACCACGAAAATCTCTATGTTTGTGTGATTTTGATTGTTAATTTTGTGAATTGCACTCGTGTTTGGTTCTTCTCTCATCGCTCACCGACTTGGTTGGTTTGCGAGCACACTTCCGCACGACGTGCAACAAGTGGTATCAGAGCTTAGATTTTTAGATCTAGGGTTTTGCATTGGGTGGAGGAAGATTCGCTATTGGAAGCTTAGGTCTTGGAGATCTAGGTTTCGGTGGAAATAGCTTTGCGGAGTTGCCATTGGAGATCTCACTTTTCCTCGTGTGGTTAGAGATCATGTTGGAACCCTATCTAGGGTTTAGTTGGGTAATTTCTCAATTCTATCAAGTTCGAATTTTACTTTACAATTGGAGTTAGTTTGTAATAGGAGAAGAAGTTGGTGAAAGCAGCAAGGCGATGACGAGTATAATTCTGGTTGTACTTCAGAATATAAAGATTAGTTTTGTGAAGTACGATGGCTAAATCAACTTTGGTTTGTGGATGAACAACGTACAGGACGCTTTAAATGCTCAAAATTTGGAAGAGACCATCATGGTTCATGAGAGGCCAAGAAATACGATGAGGCGCTATGGGACAAGATGAATAGGAATGCTTGTGGTTGATCAGGTCTTGTTTGGAACAAGATCTGAAATACGATATGATTGGTGTGACGTCTGCGATGAAGATGTGGGAGAGTCTTAACAACAAGTACCTTACGAAGAGTATTGAGAATCGGTTGCACTTGCTACAAAGATTATTCAGATTCCAGATGTCCAGGGGCACCTCACTTGCGACTCATATGAACAACTATACAAAGTTATTGTCGGGCTTGGCAAACGTGGATGAGAAGATAACGGACGAGTATAAGATAATTATTTTGTTGGGTTCCTTACCCGATGAGGAGTATGATAACTTCGTGCTCACTTTGTTGAATGGTAGATCTTCCATCACCTACAGTGAAGTGACTAATGCATTGACGAACTACGATTTAAGGAGGAAGGACAAACAGACTTTCCGAGCTAGCACTTCAGGAAAGGCCTTGTCGACTAAAGGAAGAAGTCCATATCCAAGAGGTGACAATAGAGACAGGTCAAAGTCAAGAGGCCACCACCAATTAGCGAAGAACCAGTGTGCGTTCTGCAAAGAACAATGATATTGGAAGAGAGATTGCCCGAAGCTTAAAGAGAAATAGAATAGCAAAAAAAAGGGCTCGAAGGCTAATGAGGTGAACGTCGCTAGAGGTGATGATTCTGATAATTCATGCTTTTCTCTATTGATTACTTCAGAGGTGAACCATGTGATGCATCTGATTGGATGCTAGATTCTGGTGCTACTTATCATATGACTCTCCTGTAGGCGTTGAGATCCGACAACAACGGCGAGTATACTTCAGACCCCTTTCAACAGCTATGTCGATATGAGGGCATAGAGAGACACTTCATAGTTAGTCATACGTCGTAGCAGAATGGAGTGGCAGAGAGATTGAATCGATCTTTACTGGGGAATATCCGATGTTTGTTATCGCAGAGTGGTTTGGAGAAGATCATTTGGGTTGAGGCACTTTCATATGTAAGCCACCCCATTAATAGGCTACCTGCATCTGCAATAGAGGAAAAGACTCCAATGAATATGTGGCCGAGAGAGCCAGGAAGCGATTATGATTTGCTCAAAGTATATGGGTGCCGTACATTTTATCATGTGAGGACTGATAAATTGGAACATCGAGCTAGAAAAACCATATTTGTTAGATTCAAGTGTGGTGTGAAAGGATACAAGCTTTGGGATCTAGTTGATAAGAAGATTGTGCTGAGTAGAGACGTTACTTTTAATGAGGCTTTGATCTTGAAGCTTCTCAGCTCTCATCAGGTGAAGAGCACCCCGACAGAGGAGATATCGTAGGTGGTAGAGATTAATGCAGCTTCACAATATCCAGATGGTACCGTATTCATTAGAGTGCTGACTGAGGTGACGCTAACCGAGCATAGTGATGATTTGGAGGATACAGGTTCAGCTCAGCAGAGCAGAATCACGAACCGACGGCTCAGGTTTAGGATTTGATTGTGGTTTGGAGACCTAGGAGAGACATACGGTTTCCAGCTAGGTATACGAATACAGTCATTGCTTATACACTTCCGGTGAAGAGTGTCGATGAGATGGTTCCGACTATATTCAGAGAGGCTGAGCAGAGTTCAGAGGCTGATTTGTGGCAGGAAGCCATGAGAGAGGAGATGGAATCTCTTCATAAGAACGACACATGGGAGCTTGTTGAGCTTCCAAAGGGGCGGAAGGCTATTGGTTGTAAATGAGTGTATACAAAGAAGGAGGGCATTGAAGGCACTCTGGTGAGGTCCAAAGCTAGGTTGGTAGCGAATGGTTATGCATAGAAAGAATGCATTGATTACAATGAGATCTTTTCTCCAGTGGTGAAGCACTCTTCGATTCGGATCTTGCTAGATTTGGTGGCACAGTATGATTTGGAATTGGATTAGTTGGATGTGAAAACAATATTTCTTCATGGCGATCTTAATAAAAAAATCTATATGACTCAGCCATTGGGTCTCGAGCTATAGGGAAGGAGTAATTGGTTTGCAGATTGAAGAAATCGCTATACGGTTTGAAGCAATCTCCGCGATAATGGTATAGGCGATTCGTTGGGTTTATGCTCGGTCATTCATACATTATGAGCCAGTTTGATCCTTATGTGTACTATCACAAGTTACGAGAGGTGCGTACATTTATTTGTTATTTTATGTTGATGATATGTTGGTTGCTTATATTTCCAGATCTGCTATAGATGAGTTTAAGGTACAACTTTCGAAAGAGTTCGAGATGAAGGATTTGGGTGAAACGAAGCGCATTTGGGGATGGAGATCGGCAGAGACAAAGATATGGGCAGAATTAGTTTGACACAGGTGGCTTATTTGAAGAAGGTACTACAGCGGTTTAATATGAGTATGGAGACGAAGCTAGTTAGTGTACCATTGGGAGCTTATTTGAAGCTTTCAACTGACCTTTCACTAAAGAAAGTTGAAGATAGAGAGTTGATGTCGAAGAGTCCATATGCGAGCGTAGTGGGAAGTTTGATGTACGCCATGGTTTGTACGAGGCTGGATTTGTCACAGGTAGTGAGCATGGTTTCGAGATACATGCATGACCCTGGTTCGAATCATTAGGATGCTGTGAGATGGATTTTGAGATACATTTGAGGTACTCTCAATGTTGGTTTGATTTTTGAGCGAGACACTAGTGGTGGGCAACTATGTATTGGATACGTAGATTCGGACAACGCTGGAGATTTGGATAAATGCTGGTCGACGACGGGGTATGTGTTCACTTTGACCCGTGCGTCGGTGTGTTGGAGATGCACCTTATAGTCTACTGTGGCTTTGTCAATGACGGAGGTAGAGTATATGATGATTACAAAGGCTGTTAAGGAGGTGATTTGGCTTCAATAACTTTTGGAGGATCTTGGTGTTTTGCCGATCCGTCATCATTTATTGTGATAGCATGAGTGCTATTTATTTGGCGAAGAATCAGGTCTTTCATGCGAGGACGAAGCATATCGACGTTTGTTATTACTTCGTTTGAGATGTTCTTGAAGATGGGGATGTGGAGCTCGTGAAGGTCCACACAAAAGATAATCCAGCGGATATGCTCACGAAGGTGGTCTTGAGTAATAAGTTTGATCATTGTATAAATTTATTACAAATTCGTGATTGTTGAGGCCGTTTGCAGCCATTTGGATGAACTACGGGTGACTTGATCCCTTGGAAGAGAGGGTACGTAGGTAGCCTCATTGGTGCAGTCAGATTTGGTGAGATGATGCATTGGTGCTTATGTTGGTGTTGGCTCAGTTTTGGGAACACTTCACCGAGGTGGAGAATTATAGAAAACACGGCGAAAACAGAAAATTTAAAGCTGGGAAGGAACTACAGGTTTCTCTCGGGTCAGTCGACTGTCGGCACAGGCCCGGCCGACCGACAGCCTGTTGAATTACAATGTCTGAAACGTTGTCTCTGGTCCGTCGACCGAACGAGTTCGACCGGTCGATCGAAAACGTGCAAATTATAGGAACTTATAATCTGTCTCTGGTCGGTCGACCGGTGCAACCCCTGCGGTCGACCAGAAAGCGGATACGGGTCGGATTTATTTCCTGGTCTATTTTGGATTGGGTTTTGATATAAATAGAAACATACGTTTCTAGGGTTTCTTAACCAGAGAATTAGCATTGTTTTGAGCAGTTTTGTGAGGGAGCTTATTGTGAGGGAGTGTGAGATCATTGGTTGGGTTATTTTGAGAGTTATTTGAGAGATTGTAACCCGTCGTTTTTTCTCCATATAGTGAAATCTCCCTATCCCCGTGGACGTAGGCAATTTGTCGAACTATGTAAATCTTTGTGTTTGTGTGATTTTGACTGTTAATTTTGTGAATTGCACTCGTGTTTGGTTCTTCTCTCATCGCTCACTGGCTAGGTTGGTTTGCGAGCACGCTTCCGCACGGCGCACAACATTGGATTTATAGGTAAAATATCTTACCTTGGAACCTACACTGTATAGCAAATTCATGAAATACAAAGTAGGTCCGCAAATAATTCATTAGGGTAATTTTAAGCCTAATAATGATTTTGAAAGTAGTTGGATTTAAAAGTAAAAGACCTCTCAGCTTATAGGTAAAAAAACTTCTTATATTGTCCTTTATTATATTATTTGATTAAAGCGATGGTGCATTTTGGGCTTAAAAGTTTTGAGTGAGTGGATTTAAAAGTAAATTGGATCACACAACTGGATTTTGAAAAAGAAAGCAATTTGCTATTATTTATTTTAAGGTTAGTGTAGTATTCGAGTTGCCGCGCTACAGCACAAACCCATTGTTCATTTTATTGTCAATGTAGATCATTGAGGTGGGTAGGCTTAATGAAGCATTAGTTATAGCAATGGGTATAGACAAAAGCCCTATTATTAATTGTTATTTTTAACTATGAGTTATTGAGGGGTACTATAGAATGAACAGTGGCAAAGTATAGTACTAACCTCAATAATTTTAGTGTATAGATAAATAAGCTGAGAACACTCATCCAAACATACTTATATATAGTTAACACTAAATTAATTTTTAATGGGATATGGAAAAACAATAAAGAACTTTTCCAAGAAATGTATGTAAACCTCCAAAAAATTATTTTTAATGGGTTTATTATATTTGTTGGAAAAGAATCAAACAAGCCCTCAGAGGAAAAATGATTTTTTTCTTTAATTACTTCATATATAGTTAACACTTAATTAATGACAATTGCATCCATATCCCTTTGATCCAAAAAAATCTATGCTTCCAATCCCTATCCTATGTGAACTTTTAAAAATTTCCAAAGCACTCTCTTCTTCATTTCTTTTTCCTCATATTTTCCATCCTTTCCCCCCCTCATTTATCTTCGAAATCCCACAGAAGTGCCTACCATTGTCGATCTTAATAAAAAATTTAAATAAGACAGACTGTTAGCTCAGTTTGTCCACACTTTTGTTCAATTATTAGCATAGGATTTGTTAAAATCTAGAATGCAAGCTAAAATCGGAAGCTTCTTCGATATAGCTTCCAATTCCAGCCTAATAAGTTCACAAGATACGTAGCAAAATATAATAATAGAATTAAATTTTAAAAAATAATAGTAGAAATCATGGGACTACGCGGCAACCATTGTTGCCAGCCTACAGCCATCTCAATCGCGATCGAGTAACACCCTACAAAAATCTTTTATTACTTCTCAATTAATTAGTTCTTGTTACTCGGAACCTCACATCTATAAACAGCCCGCAATTAGAGGAAGCTAGCACTCAAACTCAAATCACTTAACGATACTATTAATCCAGTAATATCTCCAGTGATGTCTCCTTCTACTTCAATTCCAAGGCTAGCATTCTCTCTAGCGCTAGTGTCCTCTTCTTTCCTCATAAGCTTTTCCAGTGCTGGTAGCTTCACCGATAACATCAGAATCAGTTGGGGCGATGGCCGAGGAAAGATTTTCGACAGCGGGAAGCAACTATCTCTATCTCTGGACCAGTACTCTGGCTCTGGCTTCGAATCCACGCACGAGTATCTCTACGGCAGGCTCGATGTCCAGATCAAGCTTGTCGCTGGAAATTCTGCGGGCACGGTCACCACATTTTTCGTAAGCTAATCTTGGCTTTCTCTTGATCTCCAATTTGTTAGCAGTTAAGATCATTTTTAATTGATTTGGTATTTGTTTACAGTTATCATCGCAAGGACCGACACACGACGAGATTGATTTTGAATTCCTCGGGAATGTGACTGGAGAGCCTTATACTCTGCACACCAATGTGTTTGCTCAGGGGAAGGGCGACCGAGAGCAGCAGTTTCACTTGTGGTTCGACCCCACCAAGGATTTCCACACTTACTCCATTCTCTGGAATCCACAACATGTTATGTAAGTAACTAACTCGATCGCTCAATCAATTCAATATACGGAAAAAAATCCTAATGACTGCCTGGCCCATTTTCCAGTTTCTTGGTGGATAATATTCCGATCAGAGATTTCAAGAATCACGAGTCAAGGGGGGTATTCTTCCCAAAGAAACAACCAATGAGGCTCTACTCGAGCTTGTGGAACGCAGATGACTGGGCTACCCAGGGCGGGCTCGTGAAGACAGACTGGGCTCAGGCTCCCTTCACGGCCTACTACAGAAACTTCAATGCCGACGCTTGTGTTTGGAACGGGGCCTCGTCTAGCTGCTCTTCTGGAGATAAACCCATGGATTCAACTTCTTCATCGTCGAGCCATGGAGATTGGTACAGGCATGAGTTGGACTCGTATAGCTATAGGAGGATGAGATGGGTGCAGAGGAAGTACATGGTCTACAACTACTGCTCTGATGTTAAGAGGTTCCCCAGAGGACTTCCAAGAGAGTGCAGGCTCAGATGAAGTCGAAATGAGTGATCGTGGATTTGTATATGAATACTGTTTTAATTCGCGTAAATTGAATCTGTTTGTTTCTTGGGAAAATTGCTTGGAGGAACCAAAAAAAGTTGGCTCAAGCATCCTCCTCCCCAGCCCCAAAACTCTAACCCCCAAGCCCTAAAATTGAAAAAAAAGTGCAACCAAGCCCCAAACCCACTGTCCAAGAAAACAATTCCCAAATTACCCTTCTTCCCCATTTAAAACACAATCTACTTCATCCTCCTAAAATCTGGCCAAAGACCTCCCCCTTCCCCCTCATCCGCATCCTCTCCTCCTCCCCCTTCCCTTTCCTCCCCGACCCCTTCCTCGCCTCCGTCCGCCTCCCCTTCCCCTCCTCCTTCCTCCTCATCCACATCCTCTCCTCCTCCCCCTTCCCCCTCCTCCCCGACCCCCTCGGCTCCGGCTGCCTCCTCCCCTCCTCCCCTACCCTCCGGATAAGAAGAAGCCGAAGGCGAAGAATATGCTGCCGTCGTCGAAGGAAGGCCGGGGGGGCGCAGTTTATGCAGATCCTGTAGCATTTGCCACGTGGATGAAAGTCCCAAAGAGATGGATAAACTCTAATAATGGAGATTGATTTTGCTGCTCGTGAGCTGCTCGTGAGAACAAAATGGAATGTTATAAGAAAAAACAAATCAATCAAAAAAATCATCATCGTCATCATCTAAGTGCGTGTTTATATGGATTCTTGGGTAATTCCGTGTTGATTTTGTTTGTTATTGAAGAGAACCCATTATTAGATTTAGTTCTAGGCCTATTGATCAGAAGGAAATTCATTTTGGGTTTTTGCATTAAAATATGTTCGAAAACTGGGGGAAAACTAAGGAAATTGGCCATGCATATCTAAATTTGAAACTACAGGTATCCAAGGGGGAGAGGTGACGACCTCGTGGCAGTAGCGATGGAGCATGTAAGTCAAGATGAGTATTTATTTGTTTTTTTTGGCATTAAAATATGTTCGAAAACTGGGGGAAAACTAAGGAAATTGGCCATGCATATCTAAATTTGAAACTACAGGTATCCAAGGGGGAGAGGTGACGACCTCGTGGCAGTAGCGATGGAGCATGTAAGTCAAGATGAGTATTTATTTGTTTCGGGGGGCAAGACGGGGAGGAAGAAGAAGAAGAAGGCGAAGAGCGTGGAGACGTATTCTAGAAGCTGGCCCATGAGGCCTCCCTCCTTGCCCGCTACAACAAGAAGCCCACCATCACCTCCCGCGAGATCCAGACCTCCGTCCGCCTCGTCCTCCCCGGGGAGCTCGCCAAGCACGCCGTCTCCGAGGGCACCAAGGCCGTCACCAAGTTCACCAGCTCCTAGGCCTAGCGCGGCTCAAGGGGTTTTCCTCTTTTGATTAGTATTTTTCTTGTTTTTTTTGTCGCTGTTTAGTTGCTATCTCTAGTGTAATTATTTCCTTTTATGCCGTGGATCAAGGGAAAAGCGCGCTTTTTTGTTTCTCTCGATGCCTGATTAGTGAGTGATTTCTGTGGATTAGAAGTAATTTATTGTGTTGGTTATCCTTCAAAATCGAAGGACGTGACCTTTATGTTTCGTTTGTAGACTAATTGGTTACGTCTGAAATTGCTCTCATCTTTTTCTCCTCTTGTTTCTCTCTGAATGGTTCGGTCTTTAGAAGAATCTAATTTGTGCCAATGTGATTGTGATGTTTAAAAGCAATAAAAGGAAAGTATACATTCATTGTAGGAGTGACAACCAAAAATTCGAACCCTAGGAGAAAAAAATAGCCACTACAAAGAAGTGGAGAAAACTCTTTTGATTCCATAAAAGGAGACAGCTCTTTTTAGAGGTGGTGGGGGAGAATTATTTATCTGAAATTGAGGTATTCAATAATTGGTAAAGATAATTGTGGGTTAATATTAGTGTATAGATTAGGATGAGAATGTAATTAAATTTCTTAATTCTAATATAACCTAAATACAATTTATTTCCTTATCTTTATACTATGTATATCTACTAGGAATTTATTAATTTCCCAGTCTAATGATGGATTAGTATTAAAAATTCAAATTTGATTAGTGATAGGATAGTTCAAACTTTATAGGGATATTTTTGTCTACCAAAAGATTTTTCCGAACTTATACTTTTAAAGGGAGTATGACTAGTATTGCACGTATTTTGCACGTGGACACAATAATCACTGCTGAAAAATTAGCCATCCTAGACGGAAAATTCCGTCTAGGATAGACAAAATTCCGTCTAGGATGCGTATCCTAGACGGAATTCCGTCTAGAATACCCGTCTAGGATGTTTCCATCTAGGATGTCGTATTCTAGACGGAAATTCCGTCTAGAATATATCTTAGACGGAATATTCTAGACAGAATTAAAAACCGTCTAGAATACATCCTAGACGGATTATTCTAGACGGAATTTCCGTCTAGAATAATTCATTCTAGACAGAAAAAATTTTCGTCTAGAATGAGTATTCTAGATGAAAATTCCGTCTAGAATACTCATTCTAGACTGAAATTGATGTTTTTTATTTTTTTTGCCAAAAAAAATATTCTAGACGGAATTTGAGCATCCTGGACGGAATTCCCGTCTATGATACTGTGCTACAGTATTTATTTTTTTTGCAGAATCCACTTTCAATGCATGTACACAATATTGAACAACAACAAATTATATGAATATTCATCATAATCTAATTATATTCCAATATCAAATCCAATTATATTCAAATAATACATAAATTGTTTACAAACTTTTACATAAATTATTTACAATGGATGTCAGTGCATCGGCAAACAGGTCTAATAATCTCTATTAACAAAAAGAAACGCGATACATAAATTGTTTATATAGATAATAACTAATTTCCTATTTATATGTTTATTTACAATCGGAACCGCAGAGAACTTTCAATGCTTCAAGTCATAATTAGTATTACACTCAGCATATTGAGGGCTTCTAATTCAAATTGCTAAACTATTTGGGTGTTGTATGTGATATTTGATGGGTTGAGATTATAGCTTAGTTATTCAATGTTAAATGAGATGTTTGGTAACTTTCATTTGCAGTCAAATGTCACGTATAATCTCAACCCATCAAATATCACATACAACACCCAAATATCACATACAACACTCAAACGTCACGTGTAAACAACAAATGTCACAGGCACCACCCAAATATCACATACAACACCCAAATGTCACATATAAACAACAAATATCACAAGCAACACTTAAATATCACATACAACACCCAAATATCACGTGTAAACAATAAATGTCACAGGCAACACCTAAAATATCACATAAAACAACCAAATGTCACGTATAAACAACAAATGTCACAAGCAACACCCAACTATCACATACAACACCCAAATATCACAAATCAGATCTAAATATCAAATATAAGGTAGAACTGTCACGTGTAAGATTGAATTGTCACATATAACATTGAAATGGACGCTTGATTTCTTTTTTCATTTACCACAAACAATGTTTCTTTTTTCATTTACATATAACATTGAGTGTTGCTTACATTAGAAAGACTGCAAATGAAAGTTACCAAACATCTCATTTAACATTGAATAACTAAGCTATAATCTCAACCCATCATCCCATTTCCTTCGTAGAACCAATCTATAGCAATATGCAGTACAAACAATGAACACAAAACTCAAATTTAAAGCAAACAAATTTAAAACAGATAAAAATCATCTTTGCCTCGCCGCTAGATGCAAAGGCGTCGCCCCATTGTTATTGTTAACATTTATAAATCTAGAAAATCCCATGTAATTCAACTCCCTCATCACCGGCCCTGTCGACGACGGATCCGATGACCCCGATGAGGAGGCCACCGACACCGAGTGGTTCTGGAAGATGAGATCGAAGCCGTAACAGGTGCTTGATCCGAAGTCATTAAAATTGATCCGAGAAGCCGTAATAGGTGCTTGATACGAAGTACACGTATAACGTTCACATATAATACGTTAACGTCACATATGCGGTCTCAGTATCACATGTAACACCCAAAAGTCACAAATCAGATCTACATATCACATATACGATAGAACTGTCACATGTAGGATTGAATTGTCACATATAACATTGAAATATCACATTATATGTTTATTTATCACATTTACGGTTAACTGTGATACATATATGTTCCAAAAAATACCTCATTTTCTCATTCAACCTTGAATAACTAAGAAACATAACAACACTCCCAAATTAAACTCTAATTGGATCAAAATCATCCTTACGAATGATTTCAACCCATCAAACAAAAATACATCAGGATGTTACAATCCCAACCCATCATCTCATTTTCCTTCGTAGAACCAATCTACAACAATGTGCAGTACAAACAATGAACTCAAAACTCAAATTTCCTTCGCTAGCCACACCCACACCTGCATACACTAAACCCACAGAAGATAAAATAAGGATAAATCCCATGCCAAGCTCCGATTGAACTCTTGAGGATAAATTGCAATAGCAAAAAAGAAACGTTGTCCTGAAATCGCAAGAAAACTAGAACTACTTCCAAATATTTAAGAGTTAATCCAAACAAGCACAAGAAAAGATGAAACAAGACTCGGCGGAGACCAAAGAACAATTCCGCAACACAGAAGAAAATACGAGATGACAATTCCAGTAGACATATATCATACTAATCAAGACACTTAATTTCAAAAGTCGACTTTTTATTACAAAAACTACTACCCACCATAATAACCTACTGCTATTTCTAAACAAAATGAAATTCCAACAAGCAACCAAAAAGCAGCGAAACCCAGACCCTTGAATCCCAAACAACACCAGAGCACACGACCGGACCCAAAGCCCGGCCCAACGGTTCAGAAGCTGGTGAACTTACTGACGGCCTTGGTGCCCTCGGAGAAGGCGTGCTTGGCGAGCTCGCCGGGGAGGACGAGGCGGACGGAGGTCTGGATCTCGCGGGAGGTGATGGTGGGCTTCTTGTTGTAGCGGGCAAGGAGGGAGGCCTCCTGGGCCAGCTTCTAGAATACGTCTCCACGCTCTTCGCCTTCTTCTTCTTCTTCTTCCCCGTCTAACCCAAAATGAATTTCCTTCTGATCAATAGGCCTAGAACTAAATCTAATAATGGGTTCTCTTCAATAACAAACAAAATCAACACGGAATTACCCAAGAATCCATATAAACACGCACTTAGATGATGACGATGATGATTTTTTGATTGATTTGTTTTTTCTTATAACATTCCATTTTGTTCTCACGAGCAGCGGAATCAATCTCCATTATTAGAGTTTATCCATCTCTTTGGGACTTTCATCCACGTGGCAAATGCTACAGGATCTGCATAAACTGCGCCCCCCCGGCCTTCCTTCGACGACGGCAGCATATTCTTCGCCTTCGGCTTCTTCTTATCCGGAGGGTAGGGGAGGAGGGGAGGAGGCAGCCGGAGCCGAGGGGGTCGGGGAGGAGGGGGAAGGGGGAGGAGGAGAGGATGTGGATGAGGAGGAAGGAGGAGGGGAAGGGGAGGCGGACGGAGGCGAGGAAGGGGTCGGGGAGGAAAGGGAAGGGGGAGGAGGAGAGGATGCGGATGAGGGGGAAGGGGGAGGTCTTTGGCCAGATTTTAGGAGGATGAAGTAGATTGTGTTTTAAATGGGGAAGAAGGATAATTTGGGAATTGTTTTCTTGGGCAGTGGGTTTGGGGCTTGGTTGCACTTTTTTTTCAATTTTAGGGCTTGGGGGTTAGAGTTTTGGGGCTGGGGAGGAGGATGCTTGAGCCAACTTTTTTTGGTTCCTCCAAGCAATTTTCCCTTGTTTCTTTGATGATTTCGTTGAATTCTTGTGTAAGGGATGTTGATTTGGATGACCTTTTGTCATCCCGTACGTAATAAGAGCGAGGGTGTTCACTTTACTGTTTTCGTAAATATTTTCTACCATATTATAGTTTTTCCTAGTGTTACTCTAATGCGTTCTCTATTGTAAACTTGAGATGAGGCCCCTGTTCCCGAAAAAAGAATTCAATTCTGTTTGGGTTAGGGTGTCAAAGCAAAGGTCTAATATTTTTGTGTTTGACAAACAAAGAAGTGTCGAGTAAATTAGATTCCCCTTTTTCTAAAAATAAATCAACCTCAACCTTATTGAAAGAAGAAAATTGACTAATGAGATTATTACGTTAAAAAAATTCAATTATAATTTGCATTCATCTAAACAATTTTTTAAGTTATTGATTGATGAGAAAGCTAATAAAAATCAATTTAAATTAAAAACATTATACCCTATGGTTATGTTAAATATAAATTGATAATAATTTTTTGATGTAGAACACACCATGAATATATTCATGGAAAAACTTGATGGGAACGGGGGTCCATACCCATGATCAATTAATATGGATTTAATCCATGGAAATTCTAAGGTGTATTGAAGCTCTTGAAAGTTGGCTACCTGTTCATATTCTGCATGCATTGATAGATTGTCTTTCTCCATGCACTGGGAGAAGGAAGGGCTGGTCTTTGGACTTTTCCATGCAACGAATGTGGTGTACCTAAGAGCAACATCCTCCCTACAAATAGAGGAGAGATGATGAAAGTTGACAACAAGAAGCAAGAAGAAGAGCCACATACAACATGTAATCCTCAACTGAGTTTGAGAGAAAGTGATCCTCAAGTTAAGTTATACCAATTTGAAAGAAGACCCCTTGTAAGCTTTCATTTGATTACAGTGGAAACGGTGAAGAAGGGGCGGGTGAGGACGTATGATCAAATTGAGTTGAACCTCGGTAAATCTTGTGTGTGTGCAATTTTTCTCTATGTTTGTTTTTCTCTTCTATTTTTTTGTTCTCATCTCATCACAAAGACGGGAAAGGTCTTGTTGTCCTATTTATTTCCTAACAGTGGTATCAGAGCAAGGTTGCTAATCTTCTTGTGTTGAGATGGAGACTCCCATCGGCGGTGTTCGAATGATCAGTTTGAATGGCCGTAATTGGATGATATGGAAGGCAAAGATGATGAATCTTATATATTGCAAGGACCTCTATGCGCCAGTTGAAGGTGAATCCTCCAAGCCAAAGTCTATAACGGCGGATTATTAGAAGAAGCTGGACCGGAAAACCATAGGCAACATTCGGCAATGGGTGGATGACACTATATTTCATCATGTGTCAAATGAGACTTCGACGAACAACTTGTGGAAGAAACTTGAAGATGTCTACGAAAGAAAGACCGCCGGCAACAAATCTTTCTTGATTCAGAAGCTTGTCAATCTCAAGTTTAAGGAAGGTGATTCTATATCTGAATATTTGAATGAAATTCAAAGTAATATAAATCAACTTGTAGTCATGAAGATGGTGTTGGAAGATGAGCTTCAAGCTCTTCTTTTGCTTAGCTCGTTACCAGATAGTTAGGAGACGCTGGTGGTGTCTCTTAGTAACTCCGCACCTGACGGAGTTGTATCTATGAACCAAGTTACAAGCAGCCTCTTGAATGAAGAAATAGGAAGAAAGTCATCTGGATCCTCTCATTCTCATGCTCTTGTTATCGAAAATAGGGGAGGAGCAAATATCGACAGTCTCAGAATCAAGACAAGTCAATAGGAAAATCAAAGGCTAGAAGGGATGATGCGGCATAATTATGTACCAAAAATTGCAAGTGCACAATTTATCAAGTTATAGTATAAAAAGATATCGATCCCACGAGGAAGGTGATTTCAAGAGATTATTAGAAATGGTTCTTATGTTTTGTGCATGACAATTAGGAATAAAGAATAAGTTGATAAGAACAACAACATGATAATAATCCTAGAATTCATAAGCATAACCTATCAAACCATTTAAGATAAGCATAGATTATCAAATTCTTCTTCTACCGATTAGTTCTCTAGTTGATTATCCTAACATGAACATTTTAAGTACAAGAGAATAATTCATACAATATAAAAGAAATTAGACTAGTTTCATACAATTCTAAGATTCCTACAAGAATTAAATTCACATCTTAAGAAATAAAAACAAGAAAAAGAAGACTAATTACAAAATTAAAAAGAAAAGAAAAATCTAAACTATGAACAAGAAATAAATCTAATTACAAAGAAAATAAAAATCTAAACTACAAAATAAATTGCAGAAATTAAATGCAAGAAAAATAAATCTACTCTACAAATTAAAGTGCAAAAAGAAAATAAAAAAGACAAGAAAGTAAATCTATACTACAAGCATGAATTTAAATCTAACTAATAAGCAATAATAAAGAAATTACTAAAAAGAAATAAAAGAGAAAAGAAATGCAAACCTTCAAATTGCTCTTCATCTCCATCCTCATCATTCAACAAGAGGAGAAAGAACAAATTTAAAGAGGAAAAAATTATTTTTATTAATTGCAACTAAAGTTATAATTTTTGGAAGGCCTTCTCAATTAAGAGTAGCCCTCCTCTCCAAAAGGAGTTTACAAAATTTTCACACCTCTAACCCCTTACTCTCTACCCCTGTTTATAGTAAACATTAGTGAATGAGAGTCATTGGATTGAAATCTTATCCAAAAACAACAAATTTTAGCCTTAGATTCGTAACAAACTGCCCAGCGTATCGATGAAGGCATCGATACAGGCATCGATGCAGGCATCGATGTCGGTATCGATGCAGGCATCGATGCCGCCATCGATGCAGGCATCGATGCCTGCCCTTCTCCTTTTGTTGACCGCAGCTTCTTCTTGTTGTTTGCTTTTGGGCTTTAGACATTGGGCTTTTCTTGGACTCTTGGGCTTGGGCTTTGATTTATCTCTTCATTAAATACTTGAAAGAATTCATTGGGCTTCATGGCTTCATTTCTTCATTAAATTATGGGCTTTTTGTTGAGAGATGAGGGTTTTGAGATTTATTCTTCATTAACCTGCAATTAAAGATAAAAATAATTATTAGTAGTATATTTATTCATATAAAAATAGATAATGAGGGTATAAAATTATAATAAAATATGATTATCAAATACCCCCATAACTAAACTCTTGCTAGTCCTCTAGCAAAGAAAGAAAAAGAAAATCCTAACTCACTTTCGCAGGAATCGCGGTTGTATTTAGCGCATACAACAAGCCTTTAAACCTCTAGGTTACCCTAGTGGACGAGTTATAGTCTTGTGAGGGTTTGCAGTGAATATACCCACAAAATTCGATCAACTTGCCAAGTTAAATGAGTCAATAAATAACAGATTTTCCTTGATATATTTAAACATTCTAATTGAAGCTAGTTAATGTAGGCATCGAAAATTGCCTATAGGTCTCCATGAACGGCTCAGTGTTAAGGAACGACGATGAACGTCACTATCCGGTTTACAGGAGTTCGATTGATGTTGATGAACGCTTGAAGTAAATCGACGAACTACGTGAACTAACGAAGATCTGGAATTTTAGAGAATTGGCGAAGCCCTGCCGAACTGAAGAGTGATCGAGTTCTTCAACACAAGAGATCGAAAGTCATCAGATCTACATCACCCGCATCCAATCCTTAGTATTATCCCGTTGTGGTAATTCTAAGAAGAGCAATTATCTCGCTTTTGTCGAGATAAGCGCTTCTGTTTCTAGATCTCCTCGCGGATCGACGAAGCTCTGGACCTGATCTGATTGCCAGGTAGTCCACGGATATCGACATCCCCGTCACAGGCTAAAGACCCACGCAAGCAAGAGACGACAAACGGATCTTGTGTTATTTTCGAGAAAGTTGTAATTTTTCTTCTTTTCTTTTGATTAAGATCTGAATTCTTTGTAAACACTAATATTATAATGAGTTCAGTAATGAAGGCAACTTTTACCGAAAACAGTTAATAATCAAGAAAACGTTTTTATATATAACTCCAATGTAAATCCCCTAGAAAATCTTTTTCATTATAGCAATACAAAACCAAGTCAAATCTTAGAAATTTAATTAAAAAGTTTTGAAAAGAACATGCTAACTCTTTGTTTTAAATAACTTTCAAGTCTCTTGATCAAAAATTATTTTTCAAGACCATATATACAAAACAACAATATATATATAAAAACAATGGTTAGTGTTATATATATATTGGTGATTGTTTTCTATTTTAACGGGCTTTCTAAGTGACAATATAACGAGTTTTGGGCTAATGAATCCCAACCCAGTTGGGCTTAGGTCATTAAGTATAGAGATACTCCTTGGGCTTAATTGCTCAGTATTAAGTATAGAGATACTCCTTGGGCTTAATTGCTCAGTCAACTTAGGCTTTATAAGATAGAATCACCTTAAATTTAAGAGCTTGGGCTTAATTGCTCAGTCAACTTAGGCTTTATAAGATAGAATCACCTTAAATTTAAGAGTTTTTTTTAATGGTGCCCATTTTTCGCACTCTTCTTTTATAAAGTTAGTTTTTTTTTAATATATATATGTGTGTAAGTATATATAGTCTTTAAAAAAATGTGTAAATCAAGATAACTTAAAAAAAATATTTTCAACTCTAAGTTAAGCATGCAAAAATTTCATTATTTTTAATTAAAAGTCTAAGGTAAGACTTAAGCAAAGTATACTAGTTGAAAAATCATTTCTTAAGAATTTTATTTGGAGTTATCATAAAAGGTGAACTTGAATATGTCACTAACTATGAATTAGAAAATTTAAAATCTACCAATTTGATCAATTATTACTTAACTCTATTAATTTGGCAAGTGACAATATTTTTTTTAATTTTTTTTAACAAAAAGAAAGAAAAAAGCAACTAAAAAGGTAAAATAAAGAGGAAATTATGTATTTCTCACCCACACACCTAAATTTTGCATTGTCCTCAATGCAAATTCGCTGAAGCACAAAGTAAAGCAGATAAAAATGAAGAACTTACAGTTGTTCGGTTGACAAAGATGATAAGGATCTGCAATTACTGTTAGTATGAGGATGAAGAAATCAATTAAGAGAAAAATTGTAAGTAATTATTTTTATTTTATTATTATTATTATTATTATTATTATTTTAAAAAAACAAAAGAATTTTAAAAAAACAAAAGGAAAATTAGTTTTTTTTATAGATAATGAGGTTCATGAAGAACCAACACCTCTTCCTCTCCGAGCGTAGAAAATTCTAAAAATAGTTTCAAACGTTGACTATTTATTTTAAAAATATTACCATTTTTAGGATTTTCTATCTCGACAGCTCCATGTGAAAAAACCCGTTTGACAAAAAATGGACCTGTCCATCTTGATCTCAATTTTCCTGGAAAAAGATGCAATTTTGAATTGTACAATAAAACTTTCTGTCCTGGAGAGAAATTTTTTCGCAAAATTGATTTGTCATGAAAATTTTTTATTTTCTCTTTGTAAATTTTTGAGTTTATGTATGCATCATTCCGAATTTCTTCCAACTCATTTATTTGGAGTAATCTGTTCTTACCTGCTGAGTCTGAGTCAAAATTTAACTGTTTTATTGCCCACATTGCTCGATGTTCCAACTCTACTGGTAGGTGGCAAGCTTTCCCAAACACTAATCTGTATGGTGACATCCCCAAATTGGCCTTAAAAGCTGTTCTATACGCCCACAGAGCATCACACAATTTTACAGACCAATCTTTTCTGTTATGATTAACTGTTTTTTCTAAGATTTGTTTGATCTGCCTGTTTGTGACCTCTACTTGTCCACTGGTTTGGGGGTGATAAGGAGTTGACAATTTGTGTGTGATTGAATATTTCCTCATCAAAGCCTCGAAAGAACGGTTACAGAAATGTGTACCGTTATCACTGATGATCGCTCGAGGTACTCCAAACCGGGCAAAAATGTTCTCTTTCAAAAACTTGACAACGACCTTGTTGTCATTAGTTTTGCAAGCTACCGCCTCAACCCATTTTGACATGTATTCAACGGCTACTAGAATGTAGACATTTCCAAAGGAATTTGGAAATGGTCCCATGAAATCGATACCCCACAGATCAAAAAGTTCAACGGATAAAATGGGTTGTAAAGGCATCATATTTCTCCTAGTGACCTTCCCTAAAAGCTGACAGCGGTTACAGGTTTTGCAAAACTCGAATGAATCCTTGAAGAGAGTGGGCCAATATAGCCCAGACTGGAGAACTTTTTCAGCTGTTTTTCTCGGGCCAAAGTGGCCCCCACAGGCTTGCTCATGACAGAAGGATAGAACACTCCTAGTTTCTTCAGTGGGAACACACCTCCTAAAGATCTGATCAGGACAGTATTTGAACAGATATGGATCATCCCAGTAAAAGTATTTTACTTGGGAGAGAAAACGGGATCTATCCTGTTTGGACCAATGAGAAGGGATCTGGTTCATGACTATGTAGTTCACAATGTCGGCGAACCAGGGAACAGATTGGATTTCTAGGAGTTGTTCATCTGGAAAATGTTCATTGATTGGAACGGTTGATGTTGGTGCATTTGGGAGTCGAGAGAGGTGATCTGCTACGGGGTTCTCTGTTCCCCTTCTGTCAAGAATTTGAATGTCAAACTCTTGAAGAAGGAGAATCCATCTAATGAGCCGTGCTTTAGCATCCTTTTTGGTCAAAAGATACTTTAGTGCGGCATGATCAGTGAAAACTTTGGTTAAGGAACCGATGAGGTAGGACCTGAATTTTTCTAAGGCAAAGACTACAGCTAAAAACTCTTTCTCTGTGACAGAGTAGTTTTGCTGGGCATCATTCAGAGTCCTACTGGCGTAGTAGATCACATGCGGTTTTCCATCAAACCGTTGTCCTAAAACAGCTCCAATCGCAGAATCAGATGCATCACACATCAGTTCGAATGGTAAGGTCCAGTCCGGTGCATGAATGATAGGAGCTGTGGTTAGCTCCTTTTTCAGATATTCAAAAGCTTTGAGGCAGTCGGGAGAGAAGACAAATGATGTATCCTTGGCTAAGAGATTGGTCAAGGGTCTAGCAATTTTGCTGAAATCCTTGATGAAACGTCGGTAAAAACCAGCATGACCAAGAAACGATCTGACATCTTTGACAGTTTTGGGAGGAGGGAGATTGGAAATGAGATCTACCTTAGCTTTGTCCACTTCGATTCCCCTATTGGAAACTACATGTCCTAAGACAATGCCTTGTTTGACCATGAAATGACATTTCTCCCAATTGAGAGTCAGATTTTTCTCCCTACACCGTTCTAGGACCAGTTTAAGATGATGCAAACATTGGGAAAATGTGTCACCAAAAATGGAAAAGTCATCCATGAAAATTTCGAGAAATCGCTCTACCATGTCGGAAAAAATACTGATCATGCAACGTTGGAATGTGGCCGGTGCATTGCACAGGCCAAAAGGCATGCGTCGGTATGCGAATGTTCCATACGGGCAAGTGAAGGTGGTTTTCTCCTGATCTTCTGGAGCGATAGGGATTTGATTGTAACCTGAATATCCATCCAGGAAACAGTAGAACTCGTGTCCTGCTAAACGCTCTAACATTTGGTCAATGAAAGGAAGAGGGAAGTGATCTTTCCGAGTGGCTAAGTTGAGCTTTCGGTAGTCAATGCAAACTCGCCATCCGGTTTGGATTCGAGTGGGAATCAGCTCATTAGCCTCATTTTGGATCACGGTGATCCCAGATTTCTTTGGAACAACTTGGACTGGACTCACCCATGAACTATCAGAAATGGGATAAATGATCCCATGATCGAGACATTTCAGAATGTCTTTCCTAACGGCTTCTTTCATCACTGGGTTTAACCTACGTTGAGCATCTCTAGTAGGTTTGGCATCATCTATCAAATGGATTCGGTGTTGAACAATGGTTGGACTAATCCCTTTGATATCAGCCATGGTCCATCCAATGGCTTCCCTATTCTCTCTTAAAACAGCTAAGAGAGCTTCCTTTTGACCGGTAGTCAACTCAGAAGAAATGATAACTGGTAAAGACTCGTTCTCCCCTAAGTAGGCATACTCTAGATTTTCGGGTAGAGGTTTGAGCTCTAACTTAGGGGGTTCCTCCACAGATGGGCGAAGCTGGACTCGGGGTTCTATCTCTAAAGGTTCTCGTTGCCAGCCAACAGCAAAAACATGATTGACCAGCGGTTCTATCTCAAGTTCGTCATCAGAAAGCTCCTCAATCATTAAATCAGATGCATTTGAATCAGACTCACACTCTCCCTCTTGTTGTTCACTGGATATTCCTTGAATGAAATTCACTTCCATGGGTTCATCAGATGGATCACTAGGCTGTCTCCCTAAGTTGAAGATATTGAGGTCAACAGTCATATTCCCAAAAGATAGTTTCATCTGACCGGTTCTACAGTTTATCAAAGCATTTGAGGTGGCTAAGAACGGTCTTCCTAGAATGACGGGGATTTGACTTTTGAGATTGGAAACGGGCTGCGTTTCCAAGACAATAAAATCAACAGGGAAAATGAACTCTCCAACTTTGATCAGAACATCCTCTACCTCTCCTTTGGGAATTTTTACAGATCTATCAGCTAACTGTAGAGTGCATCTTGTCGGTTTAAGTTCTCCTACACCTAGCTGTTGATAGACCGAATACGGAAGGAGGTTGACGCTGGCTCCCAAGTCTAGAAGTGCCTTATCAATGTGAGTGTTACCTATGACGCATGGAATTGTGGGACAACCAGGGTCCTTGTATTTCAACGGCATGGGTTTTGAAAAAATTTCACTGAGGTTGGCAGCTAAGAAGACTTTCTTGGGGACATTGGTGGTTCTTTTCTTAGTGCATAAGTCCTTCAAGAACTTTGCATAAGAAGGGATTTGTTCGATTGCATCTAGAAGAGGGATGTTGATCTTGACCTGTTTAAACGTTTCTAGGATTTTCTCAACCTGCGGGGAGTTTTTCCTAGGTTTGAGTCTATCTGGAAAGGGGGCAACGGGCCTATACCTATCTAGATCAGGCTCAATCTCAAGTTCAGCATTTTGGTCATCGGAAGGAGTGTTTTGAATGGGAGAAGGGGTTTGATCCGGTGGCATTCTAACCTGATTGTCTATTTGTTTTCCTGATCTCAGAGTGTGAATTGCATTCAGTTGAGCTGGGTTGTTGGAACTGGATCCAGTGTCTTTAGGGTTTGCAACAGGTTGACTTGGAAATTTTCCTTTTTCTCTCTCACTCACGGCAGCGGCTAGTTGCCCAAGTTGGGTTTCTAACCGGGCTATGGCTTGTGTGTTCGAGTTGAGCACTTGGCCGGTGGTTTGCATGAATGAATTTAGAGTGGTGGATGATTGGGTCAACATGTTGGTAGTTTGTGTAGAAGCTTTGATCATAGCTTCTAAACCCTTTTCTAAGACACTCAAACGTTTGTCATGATCAGAATTTGAAGGATTTGTAGGCTGATGAGGATGAGGATGTTGGGTTGGAAAAATTGGGTTAGCTTGTTGGAAATTGTTTGGTAAGTTGAACGGGACAGTGTTTCCCCTAGGGAATTGTGGGTTTGACGCGGGAATGAAGTTTTGATTTCCGGGAGAGTTCCCTTGGTTCCAAGCAAAGTTGGGATGATTTCTCCAACCTGGATTGTAGGTTGGAGAAAATGGATCATTTCTAGGGCGCTGGAATGCAGCGTTCATCTGTTCTAAAGCATGGTTGTTTCCTAGAAGAGGACATTCCTCTGAAACGTGGGTAGGAGACTGACAGTTATGACATCCCGGGGCAGAAATATGATTGATTTGAGCCGGAGCTCGTTCCTTAACTTCTAAGGCTTCTAACCTCCGCATAATCGTCGCCATCTTCGCTTCAGACGCAATGTTTGACTCCAGGGAAAAACCACTAGACTTAGATTGGGAAACAGATGAAACCCTGTCATCACAGTTTTCCCACTGCATTGTTTTCTCGGATAGACTCTCTAGGAATTCCCAAGCTTCATCGGCGTTTTTTCTCATAAAATCTCCCTGACACATCGATTCTAAAGATGTTTTTGAAGAATAGTCCAATCCTTCATATATGACTTGGCACAATCGCCATTTTTCTAGACCGTGATGAGGACATTGGATTAAAAGATCTTTAAATCGGTCAAAGTATTTCCAGAATGGCTCTCCCGGGACAATTTTGAAATTCTGAATGCTGTTCCTAAGCTTTACCGTTTTGTGAATAGGGAAAAATTTCTTGAGAAAAACGGTGACAAATTCCTCCCAAGTTGAGATGGAATTTATCGGTAAGCTGTACAGCCATTTTTTAGCTTTGTCCTTTAGAGCAAATGGAATAAATCTAAGCTTAATCGCATCTTCGGTTAATTCTCTCATTTTTATCATAATACATACTTCCTCAAATTCCGAGATAAATATATATGCATCTTCTGTTTCATTACCTAGGAATTTGGGAAGCATGTTAATGAAATGCGGTCTAAGCTCGAAATTTGCTCCATTTACTTCGGGGAGTCTTATGCAAGATGGAATTGCATTTCTGGTGGGGTAACACATATCCTGAAGAACTGGTTGATTTGCCATTTCTTGGATTGGTTCAACACGGATTAAGCGATGAAAATTATCCCGAACCCAAAATTGCATACACCAAAACAAATTTTTTTTTTAAAAAAAGAAAGAAAATTAGTTTTTTTAAAGGAAAGAAAGAAAGAAAATTAGTTTTTTTTTTTTATGAAAAGATAAAGAAAAATCCTAACAAATCAAGGCAATCACTTTTCAATCAACTCTAACTCTAGGGTTTAGCCTAACTCCACTAGACCAGCTCCTAACCAAAAATTCCTACAGTGAAAAGATCAAAGTTTTACCCAGGTAGTTAGCCAGGTAAGGATAGTACTAGAGGGTGATCAAAGATCAATTAAGTACCTCTTTCCTTGCGGAGCGCTTTACGCAACCCCTAAACCTTGCCTTAGACACCAACTATTCTGAGAAAACTTAAACCGTTCACTTAAGGATTTCTTGTTCCTTATTGAGCTCGAATCCTTAGGGGCCAACGTCTAATGAGTTTTAGAAGGCTTGGATTTGTGAAGTGAGGAATTAGTGATTTGTGGGCTAAGGAAAGGGTGATGAAATCCCTTACCTTATCTTGATTGGGGTTTTGCCCTTAAGAATGTTTTAAGTGTGTGCCAAATCAAGTGCTACAATCACTTTGGTGAATTCCTACACTATATGAAATGCAACCCTAGAAATTAAAAGCGACTAAAAAGGATGATAAAAAGAAAATCTTTTTTTTTTAATTATGGTCAACAACAAGCAAATGTGAGAAGATGAATTTTATTATGGTCAACAAAAATAAAATCTCTTTTTTTTTAAATCCTAATTGTCTCTAATTGTGAAGCTAGCTAAAGAGGGTGGAATTGAAAACTAGAAAGAAGACTTACCCGAAAGCAATGCTCCAAATTCTTGATCTTCAATCCAAGATTTTCAAGCTCCAAGCGGTTCCTTCACAAGAAAAATACACAAGTTAAAGAATCAAGTTAATAAAATCCTATTTTAGCACCTTCCCCGGCAACGGCGCCAAAAACTTGATGCGGCATAATTATGTACCAAAATTGCAAGTGCACAATTTATCAAGTTATAGTATAAAAAGATATCGATCCCACGAAGAAGGTGATTTTAAGAGATTATTAAACTTGGTTCTTATATTTTGTGCGTGACAATTAGGAATAAAGAATAAGTGTGATTGTATGAGTGGTTGTTTTGATTTATATGCAAGAGGTAATAAATTGAATTTTAGAGGAGAGAAGGAAGAATTAAAGAATAAATGAAATCATAAGGCAAGAAATATGAATTAATAAAATCAAGAAATAAAACCAAAAATGAAAAGAAAATTTAAGAAAGTTAAGATGAAGGATTCAAAAGAGGTAAGAAATCTAGAATATAATCCACTAACCAATTTCAATTACAAAATATAAACTATTCTCTTTTTATCATATTTCAACTTAGATTTATTAAGCATAGATTATCAAACCATTTAAGGAAAGTGTAACCTATCAAATTATCATCTAAGTCAAAATTACTATTCATGATAAGAACAACAACATGATAATAATCCTAGAATTCATAAGCATAACCTATCAAACCATTTAAGATAAGCATAGATTATCAAATTCTTCTTCTACCGATTAGTTCTCTAGTTGATTATCCTAAACATGAACATTTTAAGTACAAGAGAATAATTCATACAATATAAAAGAAATTAGACTAGTTTCATACAATTCTAAGATTCCTACAAGAATTAAATTCACATCTTAAGAAATAAAAACAAGAAAAAGAAGACTAATTACAAAATTAAAAAGAAAAGAAAAATCTAAACTATGAACAAGAAATAAATCTAATTACAAAGAAAATAAAAATCTAAACTACAAAATAAATTGCAGAAATTAAATGCAAGAAAAATAAATCTACTCTACAAATTAAAGTGCAAAAAGAAAATAAAAAAGACAAGAAAGTAAATCTATACTACAAGCATGAATTTAAATCTAACTAATAAGCAATAATAAAGAAATTACTAAAAAGAAATAAAAGAGAAAAGAAATGCAAACCTTCAAATTGCTCTTCATCTCCATCCTCATCATTCAACAAAGAGGAGAAAGAACAAATTTAAAGAGGAAAAAATTATTTTTATTAATTGCAACTAAAGTTACAATTTTTGGAAGGCCTTCTCAATTAAGAGTAGCCCTCCTCTCCAAAAGGAGTTTACAAAATTTTCACACCTCTAACCCCTCACTCTCTACCCCTATTTATAGTAATCTTCAATGAATATGAGCCATTGGATTTGTCTTGAGCCCCAAGCAACAATCTCCACCTTTGATTTATTTGATTTTCAAAAGAAAAATAAAATCCAATTCTTGAGCCCATGTTCATTTGATTTTCAAAAGAATTTTCTTGCAAATTCCAAGCCCAAGTCCGATCACAATTTCGGCCCAACTCTTTGCTGTGATTTCAACTCCACCTCAAGTCTGGTCATGGAGTGTTTAGCTATTTCATTTTCAAAAATTGAAGCAATCAAGTCCACTTAGAGTTTCGGCCCATTCAAGTGATGAGCATTTGATTTTCAAAAATAAAAATCCGGCCCATTTACAAATCCAATCTCCAGCAGCATTTAATTCGGTCCATGAAGAGAAAAAAATCAAAGCTGCAGTCCCAAAGTTTCAAGACCGGTCCATTCATTTCATTTGATTTTCAGCTGCAGCATAATCCAGTCTAATGGAGCTTGATTTGGTGTATTCATTTGATGGGCTTTGGGCCTTTACATCCTTATATTTCACTTGAGAATTGGTTGAGTTTCTTGATGGGTTTTGGGCCTCCAAAAATTCGAAATTCATTTGTGAAAAGAGAGGAGGAGCTGCCATGGACATTTGGGACATTTGGGCTTTTAAAATTCAAATATTTCACTTTGGCTTCTTGAATTTCTCTTATTTCTTCATTTACTCAAGGGCTTTTGTTGAGAGATGGGATTTTTGGGATTTATTCTT
>NC_033798.1:101651406-101727924 GCF_001876935.1 Asparagus officinalis | reverse complement strand
ATTTACTTCGGGGAGTCTTATGCAAGATGGAATTGTATTTCTGGTGGGGTAACACATATCCTGAAGAACATGCTGATTTGCCATTTCTTGGATTGATTCAACACGGATTAAGCGATGAAAATTATCCCGAACCCAAATTTGCATACACCAAAATAAATTTTTTTTTTTAAAGGAAAGAAAGAAAATTAGTTTTTTTTTAAGGAAAGAAAGAAAATTAGTTTTTTTTCTTTTAAGGAAAGAAAGAAAATTAGTTTTTTTTTCTTTTAAGGAAAGAAAGAAAATTAGTTTTTTTTAAGGAAAGAAAGAAAATTAGTTTTTTTTAATGAGAAGATAAAGAAAAAGAAAATCCCTAACTAAAACAAATCAAGGCAATCACTTTTCAATCAACTCTAACTCTAGGGTTTAGCCTAACTCAACTAGACCAGCTCCTAACCAAAAAATTCCTACAGTGAAAAGATCAAAGTTTTACCCAGGTAGTTAGCCAGGTAAGGATAGTACTAGAGGTTGATCAAAGATCAATTAAGTACATCTTTCCTTGCGGAGTGCTTTACGCAACCCCTAAACCTTGCCTTAGACACCAACTATTCTGAGAAAACTTAAACCGGTTCACTTAAAGATTTCTTGTTCCTTATTGAGCTCGAATCCTTAGAGGCCAACGTCTAATGAGTTTTAGAAGGCTTGGATTTGTGAAGTGAGGAATTAGTGATTTGTGGGCTAAGGAAAGGGTGATGAAATCTCTTACCTTATCTTGATTGGGGTTTTGCCCTTAAGAATGATTTAAGTGTATGCCAAATCAAGTGCTACAATCACTTTGGTGAATTCCTACACTATATGAAATGCAACCCTAGAAATTAAAAAGCGACTAAAAAGGATGATAAAAAGAAAATCTTTATATTTTTTAATTATGGTCAACAACAATCAAATGTGAGAAGATGGCTCATGTTTGAATTTATTATCTTGTTAGTTAATGTCCAAGTGAAAGGTTGATTTTATTATGGTCAACAAAAATAATTTTTTTTTTTAAAACCTAATTGTCTCTAATTGTGAAGCTAGCTAAAGAGGGTGAAATTGAAAACTAGAAAGAGGACTTACCCGAAAGCAATGCTCCAAATTCTTGATCTTCAATCCAAGATTTTCAAGCTCCAAGCGGTTCCTTCACAAGAAAAATACACAAGTTAAAGAATCAAGTTAATAAAATCCTATTTTAGCACCTTCCCCGGCAACGGCGCCAAAAACTTGATGCGGCATAATTATGTACCAAAATTGCAAGTGCACAATTTATCAAGTTATAGTATAAAAAGATATCGATCCCACGAAGAAGGTGATTTTAAGAGATTATTAAACTTGGTTCTTATATTTTGTGCGTGACAATTAGGAATAAAGAATAAGTGTGATTGTATGAGTGGTTGTTTTGATTTATATGCAAGAGGTAATAAATTGAATTTTAGAGGAGAGAAGGAAGAATTAAAGAATAAATGAAATCACAAGGCAAGAAATATGAATTAATAAAATCAAGAAATAAAACCAAAAATGAAAAGAAAATTTAAGAAAGTTAAGATGAAGGATTCAAAAGAGGTAAGAAATCTAGAATATAATCCACTAACCAATTTCAATTACAAAATATAAACTATTCTCTTTTTATCATATTTCAACTTAGATTTATTAAGCATAGATTATCAAACCATTTAAGGAAAGTGTAACCTATCAAATTATCATCTAAGTTAAAATTACTATTCATGATAAGAACAACAACATGATAATAATCCTAGAATTCATAAGCATAACCTATCAAACCATTTAAGATAAGCATAGATTATCAAATTCTTCTTCTACCGATTAGTTCTCTAGTTGATTATCCTAAACATGAACATTTTAAGTACAAGAGAATAATTCATACAATATAAAGGAAATTAGACTAGTTTCATATAATTCTAAACTTCCTACAAGAATTAAATTCACATCTTTAAGAAATAAAAACAAGAAAAAGAACTAATTACAAAAATAAAAAGAAAAGAAAAATCTAAACTATGAACAAGAAATAAATCTAATTACAAAGAAAATAAAAATCTAAACTACAAAATAAATTGCAGAAATTAAATGCAAGAAAAATAAATCTACTCTACAAATTAAAGTGCAAAAAGAAATAAAAAAAAAGACAAGAAAGTAAATCTATACTACAAGCATGAATTTAAATCTAACTAATAAGCAATAATAAAGAAATTACTAAAAAGAAATAAAAGAGAAAAGAAATGCAAACCTTCAAATTGCTCTTCATCTCCATCCTCATCATTCAACAAAGAGGAGCCTTCTCAATTAAGAGTAGCCCTCCTTCTCCAAAAGGAGTTTACAAAATTTTCACACCTCTAACCCCTCACTCTCTACCCCTATTTATAGTAAACATCTGATAATGAGAGCCATTGGATTGAAATCTTATCCAAAAACAACAAATTTCAGCCTTAGATTCGTAACAAACTGCCCAGCGTATCGATGCAGGCATCGATACAGGCATCGATGCAGGCATCGATGCCGCCATCGATGCAGGCATCGATGCCTGACCTTCTCCTTTTGTTGACCGCAGCTTCTTCTTCTTGTTTGGTTTTGGGCTTTAGACATTGGGCTTTTCTTGGACTCTTGGGCTTGGGCTTTGATTTATCTCTTTATTAAATACTTGAAAGAATTCATTGGGCTTCATGGCTTCATTTCTTCATTAAATTATGGGCTTTTTGTTGAGAGATGAGAGTTTTGAGATTTATTCTTCATTAACCTGCAATTAAAGATAAAAACAATTATTAGTAGTATATTTATTCATATAAAAATAGATAATGATGGTATAAAATTGTAATAAAATGTGATTATCAAGGGACATTAGTTGCTACCACTACGGGAAGAATGGACACATAAAACGGAAATGCCGCAAGCTCAAGTGAGAACAAAAGGCAGGAAAGACCAATGAAAAATAAGAAATGAATGACAGTGCAGCCGTTGTCAGTGACAATAAAATTGTGCTTTTCTCGGCATGTGAAGAAGACTGTGTAAATCTCACTTGCCAAGACTCAGAATGGGTGATTGATTCTGGTGCCTCCTACCATGCTACTCCCAAGAAGGACTACTTCACTTCGTTTCGTGAAGGTAATCTTGGAATGGTAAAAATGGGTAACAAAAACTCTTCTCAAATTCTTGGCATTAGAAATATTTGTGTTACTACTAACTTTGGAATAAAGGTGCTTCTAAAAGATGTTAGATTTGTACTCGATCTTCGTCTCAGTCTTCTCTCCATCGGCAAGCTTGATGAAGAAGGATACACAAGCAACTTTGGTAAAGGATGTTAGAAGCTTACCAAAGGATCACTTGCATTAGCGAGAGGAAAGAAGTGTTGCACTCTCTATAAGACTCAGTTTCACTTAGGGAATGATGAACTTGGAAAAGTGGAAGGTACTTTTATGGATTTGTAGCACAAGCGGCTTGACCACATGAGCGAGAAAGGGTTACAAACTCTCGTAAGGCGACAACTACTTCCATCCATGCAAAGTACAACACTATCTCACTGTGATCACTACTTGATTGGAAAACAACACCGGATAGCTTTTGTTAAAAATTATAACGAAAAGGAAACTGACATATTGGACTTAGTCTATTCGGATGTATGCGGACCCATAAATGAAAAAACTTTTAGTGGTGTCTCATACTTTGTGACCTTCATAGATGATGCATCTAGAAAGGTGTGGGTGTATGTCATAAAAACCAATCATAGATGATGCATCTAGAAAGGTGTGGGTGTATGTCATAAAAACCAAAGATCAAGTCTTTGAAGTTTTCAAAGACTTTCAGGTGTATGTCATAAAAACCAAAGATCAAGTCTTTGAAGTTTTCAAAGACTTTCATACCAAAGTTGAAAGATAAACCGGAAAGCTCTTGAAGTGTATTCACACTGATAATAGTGGTGAGTATACTTCAAGGATGTTTCAAGACTATTATTCTTTTTATGGCATTAGACACCAAAAGACTGTTCCACACACACCACAACACAATGGGATTGCAGAAAGGATGAACCGCACAATTGTGGAAAGGATAAGGAGTATGTTATCCTTAGCTAAATTAGTGTGAACAACCTGCTACTTGATAAACTTGTCCCCCTCAGTTCTCTTGGATGGAGATATTTCTGAAAGAGTTTGGAGTGGAAAGAATATTTCTTATTCTCACTTGCGGGTGTTCGGGTGCAAGGCATTTGTATATGTACCTAAGGAGAAAAGAATAAAGCTTGATGATAAAGCTATTCCATGCATCTTACTAGGATATAGAAATGATAAATTTGGGTATAGGTTATGGGATCCTAAAAATAAGAAAATTGTGAGGAACAGGGATGTTGTTTTTTGTGAAGATAAAATATTTGCAGATTTTGAAAAATAAGAGGAGCCACAAAACACTCATATTGTCCCAGATCCAATCTCTACACCAGTTGTTTTTCCTTCTCCCGTGCTAGAAAATAATGATTGTCAAGATGTGCAAGAAGAAGAAATTGCAGGTTCCCCAGGTTTTGACCAGGTGGAGCATGAACATGCAGAGTCACCATATATGGATCAGCCACAAGTACCTCAGTTGAGACGATCGGAGAGAGAACGACAACCCTCAACTATATACCATGCTTCAGAGTATACTATGGTAACAGATGCAGGTAAACCAAAAAGTTTCCATGAAGCACAAGTTCATGATGATCGTGCAAAGTGGAAGAAAGCTATGCAAGAGGAGATGGTGATGATCGTGCAAAGTGGAAGAAAGCTATGCAAGAGGAGATGGATTCTTTGCATAAGAATCACACTTATGACTTGGTGCTATGCAAGAGGAGATGGATTCTTTGCATAAGAATCACACTTATGACTTGGTAGAGCTACCTAAGAACATAAAAGCATTGAAAAACAAATAGGTGTTCAAAATCAAGAATGAAGGAAATGGCCAAGTCAAGTACAAAGCTCACCTCGTGGTGAAAGGTTTCAATCAGAAGCAAGGTGTTGACTATGAAATTTTTTCTCTCCTGTTGTAAGGATGTCTTCTATTCGGGTTATTCTTGGTCTTGTTGCTTCTTAAGACCTTGAAGTTAAGCAGTTAGATGTGAAGACATCATTCCTCCATTATAATTTGGCAGAAGAAATCTATATGCAACAGCCAGATGGTTTCAAGGTAAAGGGAAAAGAACACCTGGTTTGCAAATTGAAGAAGAGCTTGTACGGACTCAAGCAGACACCTCAACAGTGGTATAAAAGGTTTGATTCTTTTATGTTTGACCATGGGTACAATAGAACATCTACAAATCATTGTGTTTACGTCAAAAAGTTCTCGGATGATTATTTCATTATTCTCTCTCTATATGTTGATGATATGCTTGTTGTTGGAAAAGATAGGTCTAAAATTGATAGGTTGAAGTAAGAGCTGAGCAAGTCATTTGACATGAAAGACTTAGGAGTAGCACAACATATATTGGGAATGAAGATTTCTCCAGACAGAAGTGCGAGAAAGTTATGGCTATCACAAGAAAGATACATTGAACGTGTTCTGGAGAGTTTCAATATGTTGAACTCTAAGCCAGTCAGCACATCGCTAGCAGCTCATTTTAAGCTAAGTACACAACAAAACCCTTCAAGTGAGAAGGAGAAGGAGGAGATGAAGAGCATTCCATTTGCCTCGATCGTCGGAAGTTTGATGTACTCCATGGTTTGTACAAGACCCGACATAGCACATGCAGTTGGAGTGGTAAGTCGTTATCTTGCCAATCCTGGTAAAGAACATTGCGAACCAGTAAAGTGGATCCTAAGATATCTTAGAGGAACCTTTAAATATTCTTTATATTTTGGAGATGGAAAACTTATCTTGGAAGGCTAAACTGATTCTGATATGGCAGTGACTTGGACAAAAGAAAGTCCACATCAGGATACTTATTTACCTTTGCAGGGGGAGCTGTATCATGGCAATCAAAGCTACAAAAGTGTATCGTTCTATCCACCACAGAAGTTGAGTATATCGTTGCTACAGAAGCCAACAATGAGCTCTTGTGGATGAAGAATTTTCTGAAGGAGCTATATCTCAAGCAAGAGAAGTATACTCTATATTGTGACAGTCAGAGCGCCATCGACTTGAGTAAAAATGCTACCTATCACTCAAGGATAAAACATATCAATGTACGTCTTCATTGGATCAGTGATGCTTTGGAGAATCATCTTATGAACATTAAGAAGATTGATACAAACCAAAATCCGTTTGACATGATGACAAAGGCTCTACCAAAAGAGAAGCATAACTTCTGCCGAAGAAAGACATATATGATTACTGTTTGAAAACTTTCTCCTCATGAGGATGGAGGGGGAGATTGATGGGAACGGGGGTCCATCCCCATGATAAATTAATATAGATTTTATCCATGAAAATTCTAAGGTGTATTGAAGCTCTTGAAAGTTGGCTACCTGTTCATATTCTGCATGCATTGATAGATTATCTTTCTCCATGCATTGGGAGAAGGAAGGGCTGGTCTTTGAATGTGATGTACCCAAGAGGCATATCCTTCCTATAAATAGAGGGGAGATGGTGAAAGTTGACAACAAGAAGCAAGAAGAAGAACCACATACAACCTGTAATCCTCAAGTGAGTTTGAGAGAAAGTGATCCTCAAGTTAAGATATACCAATTTGAGAGAAGACCCTTTATAAGCTTTCATTTGATTATAGTAGAAACAGTGAAGAAGGAGTGGGTGAGGACGTAAGCTCAAATTGAGCTGAACCTCGGTAAATCTTGTGTGTGTGCAATTTTTCTCTCTGTTTGTTTTCTCTTCTGCTTTTTCTTTTTGTTCTCATCTCATCACAAAGACGGGAAAGGTCTTGTTGTCCTATTTATTTCCCAACAAAACTGGACTATCAGAAGCCTAAATTCGGGCCTGGAAGAAGAAAATGATTTGCAAGGAAGAACGGGTCATATCTCCCAAAAAGTAAGTTGAAATTGGACTAATTATATATGAAAATCGCGCACTTTTTTCAAGACGGAGTCAACCAAACCCATTGTTATTCAATTTGTCACCATGTATTTCGCGAAATTCCCTTTGGATTGAGAAGAGATATTAGAAATTCATTCTTTGCGATAAGTCAAATTCCTATCTTCTTGGCATAGTAACCATTCAAGGGGTCGGAACCATTGAATGGTTTCTCCATAATTTAGCATTCATCTTCAGCATTTCATAGATCAGGATGAAGTAGACCTCAGCCGTTGACCCCAAGGTGTCAATAATTGGAATTTTGAGGTCCATGAATGGATGCCATTAAAATTGGGAGCCATGACAGCTAATTATTACTGGTATTCACTGAATTAGGCCGAAACGAGGACTCCAAAACCATCATACTTTTCTGGTGAACTTTTGTGAATTACTGCGAATGACTCTCGGATTGTGACCGTTTGTGATTATATGATGTACGATCTTTTAAATTTGTAATCACGGGGGCAACATGATCAGATGACGCAACCAAAGGCATCACATTTCTTGTTATCCATTATATCCTCCTCTCTATTTAGATATTTATGCTTATATCATGATATTCCCAATAACGGCTACTTCTCTCCAACCCAGCAAAATCTCTCATTCCTCTCATTCTTTTGCTTCTCCTCTCTCTTGTTTTCCACTCCTCCCATACTTTGGTTGGGGTCGGAGAGAAGTAACCGATATATAGTAGCTAGGATTTTGTCTTAATGGTGTCTATATATAGTTTATTACAGTTGTATTTGAAAATCTATATTGACAGTTTTATAATTTTATCCCTTTAATAGTGTCCTACACTAATTTTAATGGTGTTCTAAATAGTAAATATAATTAAAAATAAATAAAAATATGTAATAAAGTAAGCAATTTAGTGGTGTCCTGCAACACTGCAACACCGCTAGACACTACGTAACTCCGCCACTATAGGGAAAATGAATATATTAACAACAAATAGCTAGTACATATGAGGGAGAGTTGACGAATAAATAAACAATGACTAGTTAAACTTGAAGTTAAAGTTAGTAGATGATAAGCTGAAACACTGATTTGAGACACTTAAATTATTTGAAGAGCTTATTTTAAAATAAGTTAGATCTTGGGGACCTATATATATATAGCAGCCACCTCAGTATCTCATAAATCCTTTGAAATTTTTTGTTGAAGCACACAAAAATCATTTTGGAAAAATAAAGTATATAAATGTTTCATGTCTATCCACTTTATTTTAAATTTTCATTGCAATGCCACCTAATTTTCTATTTTTAATCAAAATATTATCTTAAATATTCAATCAATTATATTTGTTTATAGCATTCTAATTAGTTGCAAAATTTACCAAGATTAGCTAAAAAAACTAAGCAAATACAAATTTCCCACAAAAATGATTTATAAAAAGTTATATTAACATGAAATACAAATTAAAACCAAAAATAAAAAAACTAAGCCAATACAAAGTTCCTACAATTCTTTAAAACAGCTTGGCCAATTATTGGAGATGAGGTATCATATGCCATTGAGGAATTTTTTAAAACAGGAAAGCTATTGGGTGAAATCAACTCTACATCTATTACTCTTGTTCCTAAGGTCCAATGTCCAACTTACTCATCATATTTCAGGCCTATATCCTGCTGCAATTGCATATATAAGGTCATCTCTAAAATCCTTGCAAACAGGATCCAATCTATTATGGGATATATTATAAATGATGCTCAGCGTGCATTTGTGAAAGGAAGACTGATATCAAATAACATCCTCCTGGCTCATGAACTTGTAAAGAACTATGGTAGGAGGCATATATCTCCAAGGATTATGATTAACATGGATATCAGAAAGGCCTTTGACACCATTAGCTGGAAATTTATAGCTGAAATGCTCTCTGGTCTGGGGTTTCCAAATATGATGACTAGTTGGATTATGTCCTGTATTTCTTCTCCCAGATACTCTTCTGGTCTGGGGTTTCCAAATATGATGACTAGTTGGATTATGTCCTGTATTTCTTCTCCCAGATACTCTCTCTCTCTAAATGACTCTCTACATGGCTATTTTAAAGGGGAAAGGGGGTTGCGACAAGGTGATCCACTATCCCCTTACCTGTTCATTTTAGGTATGGAATACCTATCTAGGAGCCTTGATCTTTTGAAACTTGACAGGAATTTTAAATTCCATCCTAAATGTGGCAAACTAAAAATTACTCATCTCATCTTTGCTGATGACTTATTGCTGTTTAGCAAAGAGGATTTGTGTTAGACCCTAGAGGGGGGATGATTAGGGTCTTATGCTAATCTAATCCGATTGAAATGCCAATTAAAATTAATTAACAAGTTATCCTAGCAAGTATGAAATACAACAAGAATATAAGCTAGGATAAGCAATATGAACAATGAGATATATCCTATATGATAGAAATATATGCAAGGATATATAAACAATACAAGGGTAAACAATCTAAACAAGATAGTGGATGATATAGAAATGAACAATGCACAATGGCGATATAAGATATGAACATAAATATGAATGAACGCCAAAGCACACTCAAACAAACAATATGATAACGGAGTTCGGACCTTCCGTTCTACGTCTCCGCTCCCCACTCCCGGGGAGAAATCCACTATCAACCGGATCTCCTCCACTTGTGAAAACCAAAACAGCTTTAAACCAAACCCTTAAACAAGCTTAAACCCTTTTTTAAAACCCTTGTTAAAAACTTCTTATCTTGTTTAAAACATTTCTTGGTTATGTTGAAAAAGAACAGCAATAGGGTATATATACCCACTTGAAATCTCAGTCAAAACTCCCAAAACAAAAGACAAAAACAGCCCCGCAATGGTAATAAAAATCTCAGCCAAAACTCCCAAAACAAAAGACCAAAACAGCCCCACAACGGTAATAAAAATTAGCCGTTGGAAACAGTACTGAAGGAGCGGCGGTCGACCGAAGAAATTTACGGTCGACCGTGATGCAAATCCCAAACTGAGAATCGAGCAGAGAACTTCGTCGGTCGACCGGTGCGGTCGACCGATGTAGCTTTCGGTCGACCGCACCGGTCGACCGACAGACTCTCTATCACCCAGTAACAAAAAAGAACTTGAGCGGTCGACCAGATCGGTCGACCGAAATCTGATATAACAGAAACTTACAGGTTTTAGAAAACTGATTTTTGAGACTTTGGAAAATTGTTAAAAATAACAAATGAAGTCCAAAAATAATGAAACTTTGGGAAATGTATATGAACATGTTACAAAAAGAATTTTCCAAATTGCATTTCCCATTTGTGAAAAATCATCATTTTGCAAAATAGTTCAAAACACAAGCACGAACGAAAAACATGATTTTGTAAATTCAATTAAACGTAACAAATCAATTTCAAACTTGATGAAACTTTGGGAAATGTTTTCAAATGTGATTTTGAACATGTTACAAAAAAGAATTTTTCAATTTGCATTTCCGTACACTTTGCGGATGAAGCTTGAACTTGATCTTTAACTTTGAATTGCAAGGCTTCACCGACATTCCGCCAACCTCCTTTGGATATGATCGTTGAAGCTCTATTCCATCCATCCTCCAACTACGTTGTTTGTCTACAATACATAGGAATGCACAAACACTAGACAAACAACATTAGTAATAAATTGTTTGTTAAACATCATCAAAACAAGAAGGCCAACAATCTCCCCCTTTTTGATGATGACAAACAATTTACAAAAAGGATATATGCATGAAAGGAAATGAATATATAAATTATAATTCACATGCATATAAACAAGAAAAATGTATACTCATAATATTTCTCCCCCTTTGACAACATCAAAAAGGGGACAAAGGTATGAAGAGAGCGAAAGCTCCCCCTATCAATAAGCATGGGTGAGTACAAAGCAAATATAGGGAATAGCTCCCCCTATCAAAAAAACCATATGAAATATTAGCAGTAAAAGATCATGGTAAACATGTGAGCAAGCATAAATAATATGCCAAAAATCACTCACATTCAGAGATAATGAGAACATATATAAATATATCAAGATGAACATATTGTCTCATATCATAAAAGCCAATGTATAAAATAGATTTATGAAATCAAAAGAAGAGAAACATGAGAGTCATGTAAAAAGTTTTCAAATGAAAACAAATCACTCAAATGAAATCATAAATCAAGATTTGAGTCCAAAAACAATGTTTGATCAAAAAGAAAATTTTCTTTACATAACTTGATCAAACCACTCATAGAATACATTAATCATTCTAGCATCCGGTAAACATGATTTGGGAATAAACACCCAATAAATCCGGAGGGTTATATAAATACAAACATCTCATCAAAATCAAAACTAATAATCATGAAAACAAAAGATTTGATAAAAGAAAAATTGTTTTCATAACCAAAAGATCTTAAAACATAATTTTCAAAAACCAAGACAAAGAAAAATAAGAATACTAAAATTCTTGGTTTGGTACCCAAGAACTCTTGGTATCAAAAGATTTAGGGACATGACCCCTATCATTAAAGCTCAAAGCCTTAGGGTTATGAACCCTCTTAGGCACATATGGTGCACTAACATGGTCAAAACAATATTCATTCAAATGACCCTTCCGATTGCAATTTGTGCAATAAAAGAGATCCATTTTAGGGACATGATCCCTATCATTTAAGCTCAAAACCTTAGGGTTATGAACCCTCTTAGGTATATGTGGTGCACTAACATGGTCAAAACAATATTCATTCAAATGACCCTTCCGATTGCAATTTGTGCAATGAAAGAGATCCATTTGTTTTTGTGGACCATTAGCTCGTGCACGGGAATCATTTGCAAATAAAGATTTTATTTTAAAATTATTTTGCAAATGAGAAACATTCTTAAACAATGGTTTATTTGGAACATATTGCAATTTAGAAGCTTTTTGTATATCAAAACAAAATTTAGCAAGATGTCCAAACCTACCACAAACATCACATTTAAAAACATGTGGTCTATTGGAAGCATTTGTCAAATGAGATTTTCTTTTCAAATCAAAGCAATATTTGGCCAAATGACCAAAACGACCACAATGATCACACTTGAACACACTAGCATGCTTATGATGAACTTTGTGAGAATGAGCATGTGAATGTGTAAGTGTACAAGATGAAGAAACTACATGAGATACACAAGGAACATTAGAATTCTTATGTTTGTGTGCATCATAACAAAACTTAGCTAAATGACCTTGACGGCCGCAAATAGAACACTTATAAGTTTTGCTATACATGTGTGCATAATGAGTGGATGATTTTGACTTAGTCTTGGCACACATGTCCATAAGCCTCTTATGATTATTAATGCATATTTTTAAAGTTGAATCTAAAGATGAAATACTATTTTTCATAAGATTTAAATCTTTATTTTTAGGCACATATGCATTTTTAGAAGTAGAACATAAATAGTTATTTATAAAAGAAGCTGTATCATTCTTTATGTTCTCTACTTCTAACATGGTATCAATCTTAGCATGAGATAGGCTAGCAATAGATTAGAACAAATTTCTATTTTCCAAATTTAATAAGTCATTGCTTTCTTTAAGCATAGTATTTTTATTTTCAATGACATCAAATTTGGACACTAGCTTCTCATGATCGGATTTTAAAACATCATGCTTGCTTTTTAAATCATTAAAATCATTTTGTAATTTGTTAAAGGCATGCAATAATTTTTCACTAGCACAAGCAAGTTCATCACTAGATAAATCATTATCGGGTTCGAACTCGCAAACCTTACTAGGGCTATCGCCTAGTGGCCGTGTGCATGAAACTCCTTTAGAACTTGAAGCGAGATCCTCCAAAGTTTGTCGGATAGCCTCTAAGTCTCCTTGATGTGCTTCTATAAATTTCTAAAGTTTGTAAGCACTATCAAAATGAACAAACTTGTTAGACATAGATGAATTAAAAGCATTTAGCAAATATTCTAACAAAATATTGTTCATTGTAAACATACGATGATCATTCTTATTCCATTTGGATTTCTCCAAAGTGGGCACAATATAAGCATCATCTATAATTTTCCATAAATCAAAGTGTTTAGATTGAACAAAAAGTTTAAATCTAACACACCATTGGGCATAGGGGAAATTATCTAATCTAGGAGCAATATTAATGGCATAACCTAAACCATACATATCCATAATATAAAAGGCAAGCAAGATACAAATAAAGCTTAAAATTAGATTAGCACAAAAAGCTAACTTGGATCTTTAACTCAAGGCGATTAGACCTTAAATCAAGAGCACCAAGCTCTGATACCAATTGTTAGACCCTAGAGGGGGGTGATTAGGGTCTTATGCTAATCTAATCCGATTGAAATGCCAATTAAAATTAATTAACAAGTTATCCTAGCAAGTATGAAATACAACAAGAATATAAGCTAGGATAAGCACAATATGAACAACAAAGAGATATATCCTACATGATAAAAATATATATGCAAGGATATATAAACTAACACAAGATGATATATCCTATCAAAGAGATATACAATATGATATATGTATAGGATATGTAAACTAACACAAGGGGTAAACAATATGAACTAGATAGTGGATCATATAAATAATGAGCTAATGACAATGGCGACAAGAAATATAAACACAAGTATAAATAAACGCCAAAGCACACTCAAACACAAGATATGATCACGGAGTTCGGACCTTCCGTCCTACGTCTCCGCTCCCCACTCCCGGGGAGAAATCCACTATCACAACCGGGTTTTCTACGCTCACCCGAATAACGTTTACACCTCACAGTGTCGGTTTTCAACGCTCACCGAACAACGTTCACTCCTCACACTCGGTTTTCTAGTTCACCGAAAACTTCACAACACACTCGGTTTCTAGCTCACCGAAAACCTAACAACACTCACAAAGTAAATACAACAAATTTGTTCTCTACAATAGATGAGAACACAATTAAGCACAACTCAATGTTACAATCTCTCACAACCCTAATATACTATGTATGCAAATACAATAAGCTCAAGTGGGTGTGTGTAACAATGAGATAAAATCAAATCTAAACTCAATATAAAACTAGCTTTAATAGAAATGATAATTAACAAATAACAAATGAAAGCTAGAGTAGAGTTTAGAAAACTTCTCAATAGAAGACAAGATGGAGAGATGGAGATTGAAGCCCAAACAAGAAGATGATCTCCTCCACTTGTGAAAACTTCTTCACAAACAAAATAAACCCTTAAACACACTTAAACCCTTGTTTAAAACTTGTTTAAAAACTTCTTTAAAACATTCTTGATACCTTAAAAAGAGATCAGCAATTGGGTATTTATACCCACTCAAGATCTAAACAAAAACCCCAAACAAAATGACAAAACAGACCCCAGAAGACAGCTCAGAAAAATAGCCGTTAGTGTCTAACGGATCTATTGGTGGTCGACCGACAAAACTATAAAACCAAAAACGTATATATATATATATATATATATATATCACTATATGTATATATATATGAAAACCAACATAATGTGTGTGTATAGATATTGAGCTTAACGTACTTAACACACATAATATAAATCCTAAACTACATTACCCAAGCAATCTTGATCTTCATTGTAGCTCAACTTGGTAATGTCGCGGATGAAGCTTGAACTTGGATCTTGAACTTTGAATAGCAAGGCTTCACCGACATTCCGCTAACCTCCATTGGATATCATCGTTGAAGCGCAATTCCATCCATCCTCCAACAACGTTGTTTGTCTACAATACATAGGAATGCACAAACACTAGACAAACAACATTAGTGGTAAATTGTTTGTTAAACATCATCAAAACAAGAAGGCCAACAATTTGTACTCAGTGCATAAGCTTAAGCAATGTATTTCTCACTTCAGTTCAGTAACTGGTCTGGATGCTAACCCCAGCAAAAGTGCTATTTTTTATGGTGGTGTTGATGATTCTATCAAGGCTTCTATACAGAATTGTCTAGGCTTTTCTGAAGGCAACCTCCCAATTAAATATTTGGGAGTACCTCTTGTATGCAAGAGGCTATCCTTTGATGACTATAGACCTCTCTTTAACAAGATATCCAGTCAGTTCCAAAATTGGTTATCTCATAGGCACCTATCCTATGCGGGGAGACTCCAGATTATCAAAAGTGTCATCCTTGGGGTTCAACTATTTTGGACTTCAAGTTATATCCTACCAAAGAAAGTTCTTCATGGAATTGATAAACTGTGTAGAGATTTTCTATGGGGAAAAGCTGACTCTAACAAGCCTTCCCTTGTCTCTTGGGATGCAATCTGTCGAAGTAAGGATCAAGGAGGTTTAGGAATCTTTTCAGCAGTTACATGGAACACTGCATCTGCCCTTAAGATCATTTGGTTTATTCATTCAAACAAGGAGCTCCTTTAGATTAAGTGGATTCATGGCACTTATCTAAAACACAGGAATATTTGGCAAGTTGAGGCTAAAGTTGGGGACTCATGGATGTGAAAACAAATCCTGAAAATTAGAGACAATGTGTTGAATCTTTGTGGTGGAGTTACAAGGCTTCTACATCTTATCAGCTCTTGTATAAAGAGTTCTAAGTTGAAAATTTCAGCACTATATCATGCCTTACTTCCTATTACGGCTAAAGTAATGTGGAGGGATACTGTTTGGGAAGGATTAAGTTTTCCTAAGCATAGTTTTGTGTTGTGGCTAGCCATCCTTGACAGATTACTTACACAGGATAAGCTTCTAATCAGGGGGGTTATCAATCGCAATTGTTGCATCCTGTGTTCTATAGATGCCATCGAATCTAGAAATCACCTATTTTTTGCCTGTTGCTTCTCAAGTGAAGTTTGGAATGGTATTATGGATTGGCTTAGGTTCAATTGGAGGTCATGTGACTGGAATTTGCTCCTGGATTGGTATAATATCAGGTTGAGAGGAAGTGGTTTCAAAAATAAAATCAAGAGAATGGCTTTGGCGGCAACTGTTTACAGTATTTGGAGGGAAAGAAATGCAAGAATATTCACACAAGTTTGCAAGGATGTGGATCGTCTGATTAGGGAAATCAAAATTGATATCCTGTCCATCATCCTTAATAGCAAACTCCTGAATGAGCATAAGGAACTGGTGTTAACACTATGAACTGCAGTGGAAAAGGTTCCTGTTTTTGTTGAGGATTTGTTTTGATGTGGAGGCTTTCATCTAAGGTGGGAATAAGGAGTACAAGCTGTGTTTTGGCTCAAGTTTTCTCAGCTGCAGCTTCTGTGAATAACAATGTCTGGTTGTGCACGTTTTTACAGTCTGGTAAAATCTGTGCATGTTTTCTCCACAATTGTTTTTTTTTTCACGGGGGGGGGTTCTTTTTTTGTTGAGGTAATTTCTTTGAGGAGCTTTGCTGAAAAAAGTTTCAGCTGTTTTTTTGTTATCTCACATATGTGAGGATATTCTTGATGTACAAACTTTTACATATTGGTGATGAATAAAACTTTCATTTACCAAAAAAAAAAAAGAGTTCCCACAAAAATGATTTATAAAAAAGTTATATTAACATGAAATAAAAATTAAAACCGAAAATGAAGGAGTAGGTGCAAATGGGCTAAAGGAGTTAATTTAGGAGAATAAGGGGCTGAACCTATCACTAAAGAAAAAGAAAGGCCAAGCATGAAGTTAACGATGAACCTTATCTCGAAAAGATTAATTGTCCCCAGTCTTGAAAGCAATTCTCGTTATGAGGTGAAGGGTTAATAGTTTCTAGCCTTGAAAGCAAATTTTTATCATCTGTTTCAATTGCTTTCAGGTGAACCAGTCTCTTGGGGATAAAGTTGCTCACACTCCTCATCCAATCAAAAGCCCAAAAGTAGGGGACTGAAAATACCAGTGTTCTAACTTTCCAAAATGTAGCAATAGTGATATTTTGGAAAAGTTTGATATCCATCAACACAGACCTATGTCACAAAGTCCTTTCACTACAACAAAACTTTTTAAAGTTGATGTGAGGCTAGAGTGCTATAATTTAACATGCTGTAAGATATTGAGCATTCTTTTCATAGAAAGATATTTGGATTAAAGCAACAATAAAAATTCTTAAATCCTCTTTAAATGAATGTCCAATGGGATTTGAATCTAGATCACTCTGATATCATCTTAAAGTATTTTCCATTATAAATGTGGTAAACATTGAGTATTATAACTTTATATAGAAAATATATGTTAGAAGACCTAATGAATTCTATTTAAAGACGAAATAATTGTTGCAAGTTGCCTCTTTCTCTCCCTTCCTTTGTTACTTGTTAGCAACACAACGTAATAAGGGCACAGATTGACAAAAGAAAGAACAACTAAAACTAGAAGAACAACTAGAGAAACACAAGGATTTCATGTGGTTCGGTGATCAACATGATTAGCTACATTCTCCAAGTACAACAAGGTCAAGATTCTACTAATAATCAACATACATGCAGTCAATCTTGCAAGCCATAATTCGCCTCCCTCTGTTGTTCTAATTTTCTCTCTTTGATTTTCGAAGCAACAAGAGGCTGAAATGCATATTGTATTCCTGCACTAGGGTGGTTGTTTATATGGGGTTCAATTTTGAGATGGACTGTCATTTTTTCTCCGTGTAAAAACAGGTTCCAAACACAAATACCCTTCTCTAAAACAACATATTCTGCAACAAAAGACAAGATCCAAATATGGATTACAACTCATGATCCGTACAACCAGGCAACTTGAAAACTTCTAAGCAACCGTTCTGCCTTAGCTAAATTCCTAATCATTAGGTATAACCTATCAAGCATCAACTTGTGAACACCAAAAGAATAAAAATAAAAAACTAAATAAAAAAAATCAAGTATTAACAAACTCAGCCTCAGTGCACCGCACGCATGAGCCATTTCCCAATTCAGATCCCAACGGGTCCGGGCCAGACTCCACCCACCTCAGACCCGACCCGAAGGTGGAAAAAATAAATAAATAAATAGATGATGAGATCGAGTCAAACAAGAATACATCTTGAATGAATCCGTTCGGAAAAAACCCCATCGCCCGCCACTGAAGCCAGCTGGTGCCTCTCACTCACCTCACGGGATTCCTCTTCTCCGCTCTCACTATAAATACACCCCGCTGCCTTCACATAAATCTTCACTACTCAAAAAAATAACAATTAACAACACTGGCAATATGAGCTCTTCTCTTATGTCTCAATGCGTTCATATTTTCTTAGCAGCTACTTTTGTAGCAATGTCTGGTGTTCATGGAGGAAACTTTTATCGTGATTTCGATCTTACTTGGGGAGACGGACGAGCTAAGATTCTGAATAATGGACAGATGCTCACGCTGTCGCTTGACAAAGTATCGGGCTCTGGGTTTCAATCGAAGAATCAGTATTTGTTCGGGAAGATTGATATGCAGCTTAAGCTTGTACCGGGGAACTCCGCTGGCACTGTTACTGCCTACTATGTGAGTTTCTTTATGATGAAAAAAAAAGGGATTTTGTGGGTTTATCCATTATTGACAACTTAATTGGTAGCTTTTCAAGTGGTTGGATTTCACTATATATACATAGAACTTTCTCACATCCATGATGTTAACCTGAAATTTGTCATATGTGGTCCTCCTTGTAATTACCACACATATCCACCTTTTAAAGAAGTTCATACATAATAGATATTTCTTTAAAAAAAATAGAATATCCTAATGAAACGAAGATCAAATACTCTAATTAGGGTTGGTCAAAATACTTCAAAAAAAAAGAGATCAGGCCTATCTTCTACCTAAGAATTTGAGAACTTGAAAGGCTAATTAATTTTATTACTTGTGCTAATCTAAAACATTAAGTCGTTAAATATAGACTCTGATTTTTCTATTTAATTTCATTACTCTTTCTAACTCTTTTCGGATATGGGACTATACCACAGTTATCATCTCAAGGACCAACTCACGATGAGATCGACTTCGAATTCCTCGGCAACCTCAGTGGCGCAGTTACATGGAACACTGCATCTGCCCTTAAGATCATATGGTTTATTCATTCAAACAAAGAGCTCTTTTGGATAAAGTGGGTTCATGGCACATATTTAAAACACAGGAATATTTGGCAAGTTGAAGCTAAAGTTGAGGACTCATGGATGTGGAAACAAATCCTAAAAATTAGAGACAATGTGTTGAATCTTTGTGGTGGAGCTACAAACCTTCAGCATCTTATCAGTTCTTGTATAAAGAATTCAAAGTTGAAAATTTCGGCACTATATCATGCCTTACTTCCTATTACAGCTAAAGTAATGTGGAGGGATACTGTTTGGGAAGGATTAAGTTTTCCTAAGCATAGTTTTGTGTTGTGGCTAGCCATCCTTGACAGATTACTTACACAGGATAAGCTTCTAATCAGGGGGGTTATCAATCGCAATTGTTGCATCCTGTGTTCTATAGATGCCATCGAATCTAGAAATCACCTATTTTTTGCCTGTTGCTTCTCAAGTGAAGTTTGGAATGGTATTATGGATTGGCTTAGGTTCAATTGGAGGTCATGTGACTGGAATTTGCTCCTGGATTGGTATAATATCAGGTTGAGAGGAAGTGGTTTCAAAAATAAAATCAAGAGAATGGCTTTGGCGGCAACTGTTTACAGTATTTGGAGGGAAAGAAATGCAAGAATATTCACACAAGTTTGCAAGGATGTGGATCGTCTGATTAGGGAAATCAAAATTGATATCCTGTCCATCATCCTTAATAGCAAACTCCTGAATGAGCATAAGGAACTGGTGTTAACACTATGAACTGCAGTGGAAAAGGTTCCTGTTTTTGTTGAGGATTTGTTTTGATGTGGAGGCTTTCATCTAAGGTGGGAATAAGGAGTACAAGCTGTGTTTTGGCTCAAGTTTTCTCAGCTGCAGCTTCTGTGAATAACAATGTCTGGTTGTGCACGTTTTTACAGTCTGGTAAAATCTGTGCATGTTTTCTCCACAATTGTTTTTTTTTTCACGGGGGGGGGTTCTTTTTTTGTTGAGGTAATTTCTTTGAGGAGCTTTGCTGAAAAAAGTTTCAGCTGTTTTTTTGTTATCTCACATATGTGAGGATATTCTTGATGTACAAACTTTTACATATTGGTGATGAATAAAACTTTCATTTACCAAAAAAAAAAAAGAGTTCCCACAAAAATGATTTATAAAAAAGTTATATTAACATGAAATAAAAATTAAAACCGAAAATGAAGGAGTAGGTGCAAATGGGCTAAAGGAGTTAATTTAGGAGAATAAGGGGCTGAACCTATCACTAAAGAAAAAGAAAGGCCAAGCATGAAGTTAACGATGAACCTTATCTCGAAAAGATTAATTGTCCCCAGTCTTGAAAGCAATTCTCGTTATGAGGTGAAGGGTTAATAGTTTCTAGCCTTGAAAGCAAATTTTTATCATCTGTTTCAATTGCTTTCAGGTGAACCAGTCTCTTGGGGATAAAGTTGCTCACACTCCTCATCCAATCAAAAGCCCAAAAGTAGGGGACTGAAAATACCAGTGTTCTAACTTTCCAAAATGTAGCAATAGTGATATTTTGGAAAAGTTTGATATCCATCAACACAGACCTATGTCACAAAGTCCTTTCACTACAACAAAACTTTTTAAAGTTGATGTGAGGCTAGAGTGCTATAATTTAACATGCTGTAAGATATTGAGCATTCTTTTCATAGAAAGATATTTGGATTAAAGCAACAATAAAAATTCTTAAATCCTCTTTAAATGAATGTCCAATGGGATTTGAATCTAGATCACTCTGATATCATCTTAAAGTATTTTCCATTATAAATGTGGTAAACATTGAGTATTATAACTTTATATAGAAAATATATGTTAGAAGACCTAATGAATTCTATTTAAAGACGAAATAATTGTTGCAAGTTGCCTCTTTCTCTCCCTTCCTTTGTTACTTGTTAGCAACACAACGTAATAAGGGCACAGATTGACAAAAGAAAGAACAACTAAAACTAGAAGAACAACTAGAGAAACACAAGGATTTCATGTGGTTCGGTGATCAACATGATTAGCTACATTCTCCAAGTACAACAAGGTCAAGATTCTACTAATAATCAACATACATGCAGTCAATCTTGCAAGCCATAATTCGCCTCCCTCTGTTGTTCTAATTTTCTCTCTTTGATTTTCGAAGCAACAAGAGGCTGAAATGCATATTGTATTCCTGCACTAGGGTGGTTGTTTATATGGGGTTCAATTTTGAGATGGACTGTCATTTTTTCTCCGTGTAAAAACAGGTTCCAAACACAAATACCCTTCTCTAAAACAACATATTCTGCAACAAAAGACAAGATCCAAATATGGATTACAACTCATGATCCGTACAACCAGGCAACTTGAAAACTTCTAAGCAACCGTTCTGCCTTAGCTAAATTCCTAATCATTAGGTATAACCTATCAAGCATCAACTTGTGAACACCAAAAGAATAAAAATAAAAAACTAAATAAAAAAAATCAAGTATTAACAAACTCAGCCTCAGTGCACCGCACGCATGAGCCATTTCCCAATTCAGATCCCAACGGGTCCGGGCCAGACTCCACCCACCTCAGACCCGACCCGAAGGTGGAAAAAATAAATAAATAAATAGATGATGAGATCGAGTCAAACAAGAATACATCTTGAATGAATCCGTTCGGAAAAAACCCCATCGCCCGCCACTGAAGCCAGCTGGTGCCTCTCACTCACCTCACGGGATTCCTCTTCTCCGCTCTCACTATAAATACACCCCGCTGCCTTCACATAAATCTTCACTACTCAAAAAAATAACAATTAACAACACTGGCAATATGAGCTCTTCTCTTATGTCTCAATGCGTTCATATTTTCTTAGCAGCTACTTTTGTAGCAATGTCTGGTGTTCATGGAGGAAACTTTTATCGTGATTTCGATCTTACTTGGGGAGACGGACGAGCTAAGATTCTGAATAATGGACAGATGCTCACGCTGTCGCTTGACAAAGTATCGGGCTCTGGGTTTCAATCGAAGAATCAGTATTTGTTCGGGAAGATTGATATGCAGCTTAAGCTTGTACCGGGGAACTCCGCTGGCACTGTTACTGCCTACTATGTGAGTTTCTTTATGATGAAAAAAAAAGGGATTTTGTGGGTTTATCCATTATTGACAACTTAATTGGTAGCTTTTCAAGTGGTTGGATTTCACTATATATACATAGAACTTTCTCACATCCATGATGTTAACCTGAAATTTGTCATATGTGGTCCTCCTTGTAATTACCACACATATCCACCTTTTAAAGAAGTTCATACATAATAGATATTTCTTTAAAAAAAATAGAATATCCTAATGAAACGAAGATCAAATACTCTAATTAGGGTTGGTCAAAATACTTCAAAAAAAAAGAGATCAGGCCTATCTTCTACCTAAGAATTTGAGAACTTGAAAGGCTAATTAATTTTATTACTTGTGCTAATCTAAAACATTAAGTCGTTAAATATAGACTCTGATTTTTCTATTTAATTTCATTACTCTTTCTAACTCTTTTCGGATATGGGACTATACCACAGTTATCATCTCAAGGACCAACTCACGATGAGATCGACTTCGAATTCCTCGGCAACCTCAGTGGCGACCCATACATCCTACACACCAACATATTCACTCAAGGCAAAGGGAACAGAGAGCAACAGTTCTACCTCTGGTTTGATCCCACAAAGGATTTCCACACTTACTCTATCCTATGGAACCCCCAACATATCATGTAACATATCCTATTAATCCTTAATTATCCCATTAACACAACCATCACATTAACCACTCACATTTTTAATCTTGCGTTTCTTAATTCAGATTCTCTGTCGATGGTATTCCTATAAGAGATTTCAAGAACTTAGAGAAGTACCGCATCCCTTTTCCTAAAATCCAGCCAATGAGGTTATATTCTAGTCTATGGGACGCTGATAATTGGGCAACAAGAGGGGGATTAGTGAAGACTGACTGGAGCAAAGCGCCATTTACAGCGAGTTACAGGAATTTTCAGGCCCAGGCTTGTGTTTTGAGCTCTGGGAGGTCGAGATGTGGGTCGGGAGGAAATCGTTGGTTTAATCAGCAACTGGATGTGGCTAGTTTAAAGAGACTGAGATGGGTGCAGAAGAATTATATGATTTATAATTACTGTACTGATGTCAAGAGGTTTCCTCAGGGGATACCGACTGAATGCAAGCATCCTTGAAGATATTGGATTTTGGAATTGTGTATTGCAAATTGAATTAGTTTGTTATTGTATTGCTTTATTTTTTTAGGGAAGTAGGTATTATTGTATTGTATTAGCCTATTATTGTATTGTTGTGTGAGATATGTAGATGTAAATAAGTATATGTAGTATGGATATGTGTACGTAACTCGCTTGGTGTATGAATGCAATCCAATAAGTTGCTTTATTATCCTTATTATATTATATGGGTCATTTTGGTCTAGCATGTTTTGGAAAAATAAAATATTTATGGTTGCTATTTGAAGGATTGGCGAACGGCGAAGAACAGCTTAAGAAAAAGTTCACGATAACTGCCGGGCAGCTTGTCGGTCGACCGCGAGTTGACGGCGGTCGATCGGAAACGTGCACGGAGGGCAGCAGAGTTCTGGAGATGAGGCGGTCGACCGAGACGGTCGACCGTGCCTACCCTGTAATGGATTTTGGTCTTAGGAATCGATTCAGTCGATCGTTGCGGTCGACCGTGAGGACCCTGTAGTCGATTTTCTTCTTTGTCGAGGGTGTGCGGTCGACCGTCGAGGTCGACCGCGTAGCGGTTCTAATTTGGGCTTTGGGTTTTTGACCCGTTTCGTTTGTTGTTTGTATATTACCCTATACATGATTAATTAGGGTTAAGCAAGTACATTTTTGAGTAATCTTTGAGAGAGGATTGTTGCATCCAATTGTGGGAGATTGATGAGAGATTTAGAGAGCTTTGTTTTAGGGTTTTGAGTAATTTTGTAACCCTATTTTTTATTCTCTTCATCTCTAATAGTAAGAACTCCCCCTCCTTACCCCGTGGACGTAGGCAACTTGCCGAACCACGTAAAATTCGTTGTCTTGCTGTGATTGTGATTTGTATTTGTGTTTAGTTATGATCTACCTCGTTCTTATTCGTGTGATTTGAGTTCTGCTGCGCACAACAAGTGGTATCAGAGCTACAGGTTTGTCTTAGAGCTTGTTCGAAAGATCCGCTAAAGGATTCCTATTTGAAGAGTTAGATCGACAACATGGGAGAAGCAAGCACATCAGGTTCGTCCCTTACGAAGGCGATACAGAGTCTGCACATAAATAATACGAAGATTGATGTTCCGAAGTTCGATGAAAAGATCAATTTTGGTTTGTGGAGGTGCCAGGTGATGGATGCATTGGATGCACAGAATTTGGAGGAGTCTCTTGAGTTACAAGAGAAACCAGCTAATATGGAGGATAAGGTTTGGAAAAAGATAAATAGTAGGGCTTGTGGAGTTATTCGGTCATGCTTGATGTCGGATCTTATTTATGACGTGATGAACGAGACGTCTACGAAGAGATTGAGGGAAACGCTCAATAAGAAGTATCTTACGAAGAGCATTGAGAATCGGCTTCACTTAAAGAAGAGATTTTACCAGTTTAAGATGAAGAGGGGAGTTTCTATTAGGGAGCATGTTAACAACTTCACGAAGTTACTTTTAGATATGACCAATGTGGATATCATGGTTGAGGATGAAGACAATGCAATGTTATGTTCATTGCTGGAGGATGATTATGGTACGTTCGTTCTCACTATAATCAATGGAAGAACTACTGTTAGCTACAAGAAGGTGACCTCGACGTTGATAAATTATGAGTTGAGGAAGAGTGATGGTGAACCCTCCGAGAAGGCATCGGGAGATACATTAGCAGTTCGAGGCCTTAATCCAAACCGTCGCCAAGTCAACCGCTCAAAATCGAAGAATAGAGGTGGCTATAAGAGTGTTGGTAGAAATCATTGTCGTTTTTATAAAGAAGAGGGATATTAGAAGATTGACTGCCTAAAGTTGAAAGACAAAGCTAGAAAGAATAAGGAGAAACATGTACAAGCTTCAGAAGTGGATGTTGTAAAAGCTGTTGGTGAACATTCAGATTCAAATTCTTTAGGCTATTCGTGTTCTGCACTATCGTCGGTTTACTATGTTGACTCCGCGGAATGGATGTTAGATTCAGGAGCCACATATCATATTTGCCCAAGGAGGGATTGGTTCTCCAGCTTTGAGGAGCAGAAAAGAGGGAATGTCGTGCTTATAGGTAATGATCATGTATGCCCTATTGGTGGTATTGGTTCAGTCCGGATCAGGATGCATGACGGTGTGGTTAGGGAGTTGAAAAAAATAAGGTTTGTGCCGTAGTTGACGAAGAACATCATTTCTCTTGGTACTTTGGAGGCAGCAGGTTATCGGGTGACCTTAGAGGATGCTACTATGAGGGTCATGAACGGTTCGATGGTGGTGATGCGAGGAGCCAAGAAAAAGTTCCTATACTACTTGAAGGGCAAGACAGTTACAGGGGGTCTGGCAGCTTCTATCACTACAGAGGAGGACACTACCACATTATGACACATGAGACTTGGACACACAGGTGATAAGTCTCTGTAGTCATTGGCGAAACATAGGCTATTGAAAGGTTCTAAGACCTGCAAGATAGAGCTATGTGAGCATTGTGTACTTGGGAAGAAGACTAGAGTGAAGTTCAATACCGCTATTCACAACACCTAAGGTATATTTGATTATATTCACACAGATGTTTGGAGCCCTTCCAAGAACACATCACTTGGTGAGGCCAACTATTTTGTCACTTTCATTAATGACTATTCCAGAAGGAATTGGGTATACCCTATGAAGCATAAATATGAGGTCCTGGATATTTTTATGGAGTGAAAGAAGAAAGTGAAGCTACAGACATGTAGAAAGGTAAAGACTCTTCGTTCAAATAATGGTGGAGAGTACAAGAGTGATCTATTTCTGTAGTTTTATCAGGATCACGGTATTAGGCGACACTTCACAGTTCGAGAGATACCATAACAGAACGGGGTAGCTGAGAGATTGAACCTTACCTTGCTGGAGAAGGTGCGATGTATGATGACACAGAGTAAATTGTCTAGATCCTTTTTGGCCGAGGCGTTGGTTTATGCGAGTCATCTCGTGAACATGTTATCGTGCACTGTGATACAGAGGAAGACTCATATGGAGCGTTGGTCTGGTTCGATGGCTAGTGACTATAAGCCACTTCGGATATTTAGGTGTCCTGCTTATTATCATATCAATGATGATAAATTGAATCCGAGGGCGAGGAAAGCAGTATTTGTGGGATTTAGAGAAGGTGTTAAAAGCTTCAAGTTATGGGATCCACAGGACAAGAAGATAGTCATTAGCAGAGATGTCATATTTGATGAGGCTTACATGATGAGGTCTCAAGTTTCTCAGCAAGTGGAGGAAGATCATATTCAAGAGATATCACAGCAGGTGGAGGATAATGTAACTCCATCCACTCAAAATAGCATTGTATCCATTAAAGCTCCTACAGAGGTGATACTGAAAGGAGTAGGGATAATAACCGGGCATATAGAGGATACAGTAGATAGTGAGACTCGGGAGCAGGGTCATGTTCAGGAGTCCATTGCAGCAAATAGACCTAGAAGAGTGATTCGTCGGCTAGCTAGATAGAATGATGTCATGGTCGCATATGCATTATCAGTGGAGGTCGTTGATGATATGGTTCCTTCTACATTCAGGGAGGCAGAGTCTAGTCCTGATTCGATCAGGTGGAGGAAAGCTATGAAAGAGGAGATGTGTTCTCTTCAGAAGAACGACACTTAAAAACTTGTAAAGCTACCTAAGGGTAAGAAAGCTATTGGTTGTAAGTGGGTATATGTGAAGAAGGAGGGATCTTCTATTGGGAACCTTCGATTCAAAGCCAGATTGGTTGCCAAGGGATATGTATATCTTGAGGGCGTTGATTACAACGAGGTATTTTCATCCGTTGTGAAGTATTTGTCGATTCGAATTTTATTAGCATTGGTGGCACAGCTAGATTTGGATTTGGTCTTGATGGATGTTAAGACAGCCTTTCTACATGAAGATTTAGATGAGGAGATCTACATGACACAACCCTTAGGATTCAAAATAGCAGCAAAGGAAGATTTGGTGTGCAAGATAAAGAAGTCTCTTTACGGTTTGAAGCAATCGCCGCGACAATGGTATAAGAGATTCGACAGCTTCATGATTGGCCAGGGGTACACAAGGAGCTCATATAACCCATGTGTTTATATGCACAAGCTTCAGGATGGTGAGTATATATATTTGCTTTTATATGTTGATGCTATGCTTATTGCTTTCAGGAATTCTTCGGCTATTTGAAAGTTGAAAGATGAGCTGTCATCTGAGTTTGAGATGAAGGATGTTGGAGAAGCTAAGAAGATATTAAGTATGAAGATCGAGAGAGACAGAATGAAGGAGAGATTGAAGCTTACACAGAGGAGTTATTTGCAGAAAATGTTGAAGAAATTCAGCTTTGATGGTAATGCAAAAGTAGTTAACACTTCATTGGCTCCCCACTTTAAGCTTTCAGCTTTGATATCACCTGTTTCAGTTGAGGACAGAGATTACATGTCAAAGGTTCCATATGCCAGTGCGGTGAGTAGCTTGATGTATGTTATAGTGTATACGAGGCCAGATTTGTCATAGGTCGTGAGCATGGTATCAAGGTACATGCACGGCCTCGGGAAGGGTCACTGGGAGGCCATGAAGTGGATTCTACGGTATGTTAAAGGCACCGTGGATGTTGGTTTGATTTTTCAGAAAGATAAGAAGAATGGGCATGATTTTATTGGCTATGTAGATTCAGATTATGCGGGGGATCTTGACAAGTGCTGGTCTACTTCAGGTTATGTGTTTACATTGACAGGAGCACTGATATGTTAGAGATGTACACATCAGTCTACAGTGTAGCGGTTCGACCGTGAGGACCCTGTAGTCGATTTTCTTCTCTGTTGGGGGTGTGCGGTCAACCGCCGAGGTCGACTGTGTAGCAGTTCTAATTTGGGCTTTGGGTTTTTGACCTGTTTCGTTTGATGTTTGTATATTACCCTAAACATGATTAATTAGGGTTAAGTAAGAACATTTTTGAGTAGTTTTTGAGAGATGATTGTTACATCCAATTATGGGAGATTGGTGAGAGATTTAGAGAGCTTTGTTTTAGGGTTTTGAGTGATTTTTGTAACCCTATTTTGTATTCTCTTCATCTCTAATAGTAAGAACTCCCGCCTCCTTGCCTCGTGGACGTAGGCAACTTGCCGAACCACGTAAAATTAGTTGTCTTGTTTTGATTGTGATTTGTGCTTGTGATTAGTTGTGATCTACCTCGTTCTTGTTCGTGTGATTTGAGTTCCACTACGCACAACACTATTGGTTTCAATAAGAACTCATAGCATATTGGGGGGGAGAAAGAAAGATAGAAAGAACATAAAAAACACGAAGGGCATAGTTTATCATAATTGATGGTTTGAGTGATAACTTTGATTTGAAGATAGAAATTTTATAAAATAGGGCTTCAGAGTGTATTTTTCAGCCAAGAAAATTCCACTTAAGTTGTAACATTTTTGTGAATTCCACAAAATCAACCACTTCATTTGATTCTCTTATGTCTTATGAATAACTATAGACAGCACTATGTTCTTTCTTCAAAAGAGAGACTGATATTATCCCCCCCCCCCCCCCCCCCAAACAAAAAAAAAAGAAAGAAAGGAAAGAAAAGAAAAGAAAAAGAAAAAGAAAGAGAGAGACTGATACATTCACATCTTTGTAAGAGATCACATGAAAAAGAATACGAGTTTGGTCTTCCTGTATCCGAGGATGAATTTTCTTGCATATCTCAATATAGGTTTGGTCTCTGAAGAATACAAGTTTGGTCTCTGAAGATAGAAATTTTCTTGCATGAAAAAGAATACGAGTTTGGTCTCCCCATAGTTCTTCATTTTTCACGAATATCGTTGCTCTCCAATTAGAGATAAATTCTGGACATTTTATGCATATTCACTGTTCATAACATTTGAGCCCAGAAATTCACCAAAATGAACATCATCACAACCAAGCTCATGCTTTCTTCACTCTAGTACTACAATAAACAATGCAAATACATCACGAAAGTGAAATGCGCATTTCACCAAATACTCATATTGTGAACCAATCCCTTCACTATGATGTTGTGATGCTGTGAATCTTGATTAATTTGGAAGGAGGGCGAGCCAACATTTCTTTACGGGTAAATTGTTGAGAAATTATGAGTGAAATGTTTTTTACTCTTTTACCTTCTGAGAAATTATGAGTGAAATGTTTTTTACTCTTTTACCTTCAGAGAAATTATGAGGGTAAAAGAGTCAAAATTTAACTCAGGGGTTCTATATACAATTGGGAAAGCGAGTCTGTCTGCAATCAACCTTTTCTTTAATGGACGAGTAGTCCACATTATTTGAAACCATCCTGTTGTGCGCGGAAGCCACCAATCATTGTGCTTCAAGAAATCAAACATAAACGCCGAGAGAGAAAGCCAAACAAACCAAAATAACGGTACAAACACAAACAAACGAATTTTACGTGGTTTGAAAAGTTGCCTACGTCCACGGGGCAAGAAGGGGATGGGTTTTCACTAATAGAGAAGGAGAGTGCAAACTGAGATTACAAATCACTCATAACAAACCAACTAATCTCACCAATAAAGCTATCAATCTCTCAAACAATAACCCTAACCAATAGCTCAGAAAGATCTCTCTTTTCTATGCTCTAATAACCCCAAAATAATCCCAAAGAAACCCTAAAATGTGTGTTTGAATTTATATCAAACACCATCCCAAACAGAACATGAAACAATAATCTGGGCCTGACCCGATATGCGGTCGACTGCCGCGGTCGACCGCGACAAACGACAGAACCCAGTAAACGATTACAGGGTCTGGCGGTTGACCGTGACAGTAAACCGTACCAATGACAGAGCCAGAATCAATTACAAGGTTTGGGCGGTCGACCATGGTAGTCGACCGTACCAAGCCCAGAATCAAACCCTGGGTCCGTGCACGAATTCGGTCGATCGGCCTTGCACCGTGGTCGACTGCACATCGCCAAAAACAACTCCCTGCTTCAAAAACTATTCTTCACCAAATCCTTCGCCAAATCTACAATTCTCCACCTCGGCGAAGTTTTTCCAAAATTGAGCCGATACCAATACCAACCAAACGTCTCACTTGTTGCGTCCAGTATGAAGTAAAACAAAATCACAATGATGGACTCAATCCATAACAAGTTGAGACCCAAATGAGAATGTGATCACTCTCTAAACATCGGTGTGTACTCACCAAACTGGCTGCATCTGACTGCCTACGTATCCTCTTTTCTAAGAAATCAAGCCTTCACGTAGTTCACCCAATGGCCTCCAAAGGTTCTCTATCCAATAGAAGAGTTCTCAACTCTTCACCAACAAATCTGTGACTGATAGCTTTCCCAATGGCCCTAAAGTGAAACAAACCAAACACCTCCATCTGAGGTGAACCAATGGTCATGTCCAAATCCTAACTATGTCAATGGCCATGTCAAAATCCTAAGTATGTCCACCAGGTGTACTTGAATCAACCAACTTATCATCTGCATCCAAATAACATGATCCCCAAACTGTGTCACATCATCTGGAATCCCAAATGATGCATTATGATATGGAGTATGTGGAGTAATCTCCTCCCAATGTGGAGTAACATCACCCTCCACCCGCTACGATATCCTAACAATCTGATCAACACTCTCCACCTGCCGAGAGTCAAATATGACATATCTAATCAGAACAAAATCAGAAGCCAATACCTGATAATCAAACACACATCTGAACCCCAAATGTGCACTTGGATCAAACATCACATCCTTGATATGACCATATGTTGGGCGACTAAACATCCGAAGCAACCTAATATCTGAAGCAGCTCCATCAGATCCAAAATCTCTAAATGCAGTAGTCGGCAACCTATAACTAAGATGACCCAAATATGTTGAAGCCCGAACACCAAAACCAATGCTCGACATCAAACGATGATCCTCCTTTAGTAAGGAACGACCCATCAAAACTGTCATCTCATCCCGTCACCCTAATATTTTCTCTCTAATGAAGTGTCTCAAACTATCATGAGCTTGGCACAAATGCATAAAAGAACTCCTACAAAAAATAGAATGCTGTGTTACCTTTCCGCCAATACACTTCCTCCACCTATTGTTGACTTCTAGGACTTCATACCAACATGACTTGGTTGCAACCCACAAATACCTAGAACAGTCCCTAAAGCAGGAAACCAAATACAGATTACCTCCCAATAATGCCTCCTTGGAAGGTCCCCAAATACCTGAATGAACACCACATAGAAGAACCCTCGATTGATGGATAGAAGTGTCAAACTTCTCCTCAGTCTCCTTACTCATACCAATGTGCTCGCAAGACTTCAATCTGCAGGTCAAAACACTCCTCAACAATCCATGCACGATACCAATAATCGAATATTCCAGCCTCAACAAACGCCATAGTCTAGCCAAATCCAAAGAAGTCGTGAGCTCTCTACCAATCACCGTGCTCTCAATCAAATAGTACAAATTCTCCCTCCTGACGCCCTTCATCACAATCATGGACCCAAATATGATCTTTAAAGATGCATCATCTAAGGTCACCCGATAGCTTGTTGTCTCTAAAACTCTAAGTAAAATGATGTTCTTCTTCAACTGTGAAACGAACCTCACTTCATCCAACTCCCGAATCACCCTGTCATACATCCTAATACGAACGGTACCGATACCATCAATAGGATATTCATGATCATTACCCATGAGTATAACATCCCCTCTTTCCAACTTCTTAAAATTGGAGAATCAATTCCTCCTAGGACAAATGTGGTAAGAAGCACCTGAATTTATATCTACTCTATAGAGTTGGTAACACAAACTGATGGTAGTACAGGGCATGAATAGCCCGAAGAATCCGAATCTGAATTGTCACCACTAGGCTTAACAACATTCACCTCTAAAGCTTGAATAGCTTTCTCCTTATTCTTTCTGGCTCGATCAACTAACTTTGGGCATTCGGCTTTTCAATGTCTATCCTCTTTACAAAAGGCACATTGATTCCTACAAACACCAGGGTGTGCCCTTCTAGACTGTGACCTCTTATTTCGGTTTGGACTTTTTACTCTTGCGACCAATGACCCCGCTACCAGATCAATTGAAGTCTTATTATCCTTCTTCCGAAGCTGATAATTCACAAGTGTAGCGGTGACCTCACTATACGAAAGAGATGTTTTCCCATTAATCAGAGTAAGGACAAAAATCTCATATTCCTCCCAGGCAAGGAACTCAACAACATCAACGTCTTGTCCTAATCTTCAACCATAACATCTATATTCGTCAAATCCGTAAGAAGCTTCGTGTAGTGGTTCATGTGATTACCAATGGAGGTCTCCTTCTTTAATTGGAAGCGATAAAGTCTTCTTTTCAAATGCAAACATTTTTCCATACTCTTTGTCAAATACTTGCCCTCTAGGATCTCCCAAATCTTTTTTGCTGAAGTCTCATTGATCACATCATATTTCAAATCTTGAGTCAAATAAGATCTAATCACACCATATGTCGTTCTATTCATCTTCTTCCAAACATTTTCCTCAATGTCGTCCGGTTTCTCGTCCAACTACAATGTATCCTCCAAATTTTGCGCGTTAAGTGCATCTAAGACTTTGCATCTTCAAAGACTAAAATTGTTTGTGCCATTAAACTTCTCCACGTCTATTTTTATAGAGTGGATATTCAAACTTTTGACGGTCTTCACGCCAGAAGTATCCTCCACAACTCCTTCTTTCTCGGTCATCTTTCTCAAAGTACCACCAAACCAATGTGGAACAAATAAAGAATAGATCCAAACTAAAAAAGAGAGATTTTTATACCTCCAAGTGAAACCCTAATAAGAGCCTTCGAAAGATCTCAACCCTACACAATGAAAACAAGATCCACCATAGTAAAAATTTTACTTTTATCACCAACGGAAGTCCTAGATAAGCTTCCAAAGAGATCTACTCCTTCTCCTAGCCTAAGCGTAGCCTAAGCATAGCCAAAGCTCTTATACCACTTGTGCGCGGAAGCCACTAATCGTTATGCTTCGAGAAACCGAATATAAATGCCGAGAGAGAAAGCCAAACAAATCAAAATAATAGCACAAATACAAACAAACAAATTTTACGTGGTTCGGTAAGTTGTCTACGTCCACGGGGCAAGAAGGGGATGAGTTTTCACTAATAGAGAAGGAGAGTACAAACTGAGATTATAAATCACTCAAAACAAACCAACTAATCTCACCAACAAAGCTCTCAATCTCTCAAACAATAATCCTAACCAATAGCTCAGAAAGATCTCTCTTTTCTGTGCTCCAATAACCCCAAAATAATCTCAAAGAAACTCTAAAATGTGTGTTTGAATTTATATCAAATACCAATCCCAAACAGAACAGGAAACAACAAGCTGGGCCTAACCCGATACGCGGTCGACTGTCATGGTCGACTGCGATAAACGACAGAACCCAGTAAACGATTATAGGGTCTGGCGGTCGACCGCGGCAATCGATTGCACCAACGACAAAGCTCGGAATCAATTACATGGTTTGGACGGTCGACCGCACCAAGCCCAGAATCAAACCTTGGGTCCGTGCATGAATTCGGTCGATCGACCTTGCACCGCGGTCGACCGTACACCACCAAAAACAACTCCTTGCTTTCAAAACCTGTTCTTCACCAAATCCTTCACCAAATCTACACATCCTTGGTCATACTTGTGGAATTTTGGTTTACACATTACGATAGAGAAAATAAATATATACAACTTCACGGGCTACTTGCATGCCTCAGGATACCAAGTTATTTCCACGTTAAGTATTCATTCATGAATTGATCTTTGAGGTTCACCCTATCGTTCATTCATTTGTTAAATGGCTCGTTAAATGTTACGAGATGTTTGGTAGTCAAAGTTTGTTTTTTTTCCCCATATGATTATGGGAGAAATGCGAGCCAATTATATCTCTTGAGGACATAATCAATCATCATATAATTGATCATCTCTGCATCCAGCTAACAATTCATCTTTGAAATCAACAAGATGACAAGGGACGTATTCAGGATTTTTTTTTTCTTGTAGATTTTGCAGCTATCTTCTCAAAAATATATGCGCTACCCATCAACAACTGGGGATTTTAAAATGGACAACGCTACCACCAATGATTAGCAAAGAATCATTGGATATTGAGGTGCACCAGCTAACTGTAGTTTATCCTCCTTGTCATTGGTTTGCAGACAAAGATCCTCATAATTTAAATATTAATCTCAACATAATCTTCTTCCAAGTCCCTCAACTAATTGAATCATGTGAAGCTCTCAAGCCTTATCAATCCTCTTTGGCCCTAACCAAGTCTATCTGGACTTTGCCTCGTCATAGTAATCTGAATGAGTGTGACTTTTTATTTTGCTTTTGAAAAGATCGTGTCTGAGAGTTATGGATAGTAAATATGCAAGATTGCATTCAGAATAAAGCAGAAAATACGTTCAGCCTTCTATTTATTTGCAATGGCAGACGATCAAGTCACTGTGGAAGTGACAAAAATATTGGTAAATTTCAGGAAATTTAAAGCGAAAAGACATTTGGGTGCTTACCGGTCGACCGCGAGCTTTGGCGCGGTCGACCGCAAACGTGCACGAGTATGGGTAGTTTCTGGAGTTCTGGTCGGTCAATCGCGAGGTTAGGTCCGGTCGACCGCCAAACACTATAATGGTTTTCTAGATGCTGTCGTTCTATCCGGTCGATCTCGAGCTTTGGCGTGGTAGACCGACAGTCGAGTTTGGGCCTGAGCTTTATTTCATGTTCTGATTTGGTTTGTGTTTTGATATATATTGAAACATGATTTTAGGATTTTGATTTATCAGAGATTTGAGATTGTACTGAGCATATTGAGAGGGAGAACTTGTGAGCAAGTTGAGATATTTGGTTTATGGTTTATTTAAGTAATTTGTGAGATTGTAACCCTTTGTACTCTCTTTGATTTAGTGGAATCTCCTCATCCTCTCCCCGTGAACGTAGGCAAATTGTCGAACCACGTATATCTCTATGTTTGGTTTGATTTGTCGTATTTTGGATTAGATTGTGCTCATGTTTAATTTAAATATCTTCTCTCATGCTTACGGATTCATTGGTGTGCGAGCACGCTTCCGCAAAGGCGCGCAACAATTGGTATCAAAGCTCAGATTTCATATCTAGGGTTTTAGCATTAGGTGGAGAAAGATTCATCATGGAAGTTTTGTTCTTAGAGTTCTAGGCTTCAGTGGACATAGTGTTTGATGTTGTCGTTTGTTTTCGTCGAAAATTGTTTTCTTCATTGTATAACTCATTACAACTTTGATCGTTATAATAAGGTAAAAAAGATCGGTCTTTTTATAAGACCTTTACACAATGAAAAATAAACGATACAATTCTCTTAAAAATAAACGCAAGATCCATTTATCGTCTCCTGCTTGCGTGGGTGTCTTCGCCGGTGCCGGGGTTTATCCGTGGACGACCGTCGATCAGATCCGATTGCTAAAAAATTTTGGCAGAGCTCCTACTTCACCAAGGAAGTATTTGATTGAAGCGCTGAAATCGACCAAGAAAAATCAGTAGCTCTTCTCGAGATTAAGACAAAGCCTAATCTCAAGGAAAGGACGGGAACGGGCTTCAGATCCTTCGAATTGCTTCTTCTTTATACCAGGATTCGTCGGGATCTCGCTAGTCCTTGCTAAAATTCGTGCTCCTTTGACTCCTCAATCCGGTAGCACCTCCTCGTCTTGATAATCAATCCCCCGCTGAAAGGAGGCCCTAAGCTTGTATTTATAGGGCTCCGGTGCGGTTATTTTGGATAAGAACAAGTGATTTGGCTCTATCTTCAGTTAACAACAGCCTAACCACGTTTGGGGATAATATCAAGCCAGTTAGGAACCCCTGGAACAGACAAATCCTATGAAAACCGGTTTAAAACCATCAAAACGTGTTTCGGGCTCCGGACTGCGCGACGCGGGTCAGACAGGTACGACCTGCGCTTGCGCGGGTTGGATCCAATCCGACCTGCGCTTGCGTGGGTCGGATCAAGTCCGACCCGCGCTTGCACGGGTCGGATCCAATCCGACCCGCGCGCGCGGGTCGGATCAAGTCCAATCGGTCTGTTTTGTCCCGCGCTAGCGCGGGTCCATCGCTTCTGTCGAACTTGTATGTTTCCTGACTTTTTCGATTTTCCGGGACTTGTAGTTTCCCCCGTTTCGCGTGATTGATCATCTTATTGACTTGTATGCTCCGCGCGATTTGACCGACGGGCGCGAGTAGATTGTTGGGCGCACGTTGATTAATGCGCGTGCGTATGTTGGTGTACGCGAGTTGATTGACGCGCGCGTGTTGACCGACGCACGCGAGCTGATTGACCCGCGAGCTGATTGACGTGCGCGTGTTGATTGAGGCACACGAGTTGATTGACGCAAGCGAGCTACTTGGAGTTTGTCGTTGTGGTGGTTCGTTGTCGTGTTATCAACGGTTCGCCAATTTGTTTCATGCGCTTGTCGGTGTCGGACAACCCTCTTCGACTCGGATAATGACGTTCATCGCCTTTTCTTGGTCTCGAGCTGCGTGCAGGCACCCATAGGTATTTTTAGACGCCTACATCGTTGAAGATTTCGCTTTTCTCGTATGGTTAGGAGATCTATTTTGGAATCCGTTCTAGGATTTAGTTGGGTAATTTCTAAATTCTATCAAGTTTGAATTTTCCTCTAAAATTTAGAGTTTGTGAGTATGGATGAAGAAGTTGGTGAAAGCAGCAAGATGGCGAGTACAGTTCAAGTTGGTTTTCAGAACACTAAAATTAGTGTGGTTAAATATGACGACAAGATTAATTTTTGTTTGTGGATGAGCGACGTACAGGATGCGCTCAACGCTCATAATTTGGAAGAGACCATCATGGTCTATACGAGGCCACCAAAATATGAAGAGGCGGTATGGAAAAAGATGAATATGAACGTTTGTGGGGTGATCAGGTCCTGTTTGGAACAGTAACTGAAATATGATATGCTTGGGGTGACATTTGCAATGAAGATGTGTGAAATTCTCAATAACAAGTACCTTACGAAGAGTGTTGAGAATAGATTGAACTTACTGCATAGGTTATTCAGATTTTAGATGTCTAGGGGCACCTCACTAACAGTTCATGTGAACAACTATACTAAGTTATTGTCGGATTTGGTGAATATTGATGAGAAGATATCGGATGAGTACAATGCGATTATTTTATTGGGCTCCTTACCGGATGAGAGTATGATACCTTTGTGCTTACTTTGTTGAATGAGAGATCTTTTATCAGCTATAGTGAAGTAACTAATGCTTTGGCGAACTATAATTTGAGGAGGAAGGACAATGAGACTTCTCGCGTTAGTACTTCAGGAGAGGCCTTGTCAACGAGAGGTAGAAACCCATATCCGAGAGGTAGGAATAGAGGCAGGTCAAAGTCGAGAGGCCATCATCAGTTAGCAAAGAACCAATGTGCATTCTGTAAGGAGCAGGGACATTGGAAGAGAGACTATCCAAAGCTTAAGAAGAAGGAGAATGGCAAAAAAAGGGGCCAGAAGGTCAATGAGGTGAACGTTGCGAGAAGCGATGATTCAGATGATTTGAGCTTTTTTCTACTGATTACTCCGGAGGTGAACTACATGGATATATCAGATTGGATATTTGATTCTGGTGCTACTTATCATGTTACTCCTAGGCAAGATTGGTTTGCATCATTTGAGAGACTCGATAGGGGTGTTGTTGTCATGGGAAATGATCAATCCTGTGATATTTGTGGGATAGGTACCATGAGGATTCCGATGTACGATGGAGTAGTCCATGAATTGAAGAAGGTGAGATTTATTCCTCAGCTGAAGAAGAATCTTATCTCAGTTGGAGCTTTGGAGGCGAAGGGATTCAAGGTAACATTTGAGGATGCTGTAGCAAATGTTACTAAATGATCTTTAGTGGTGATCAAAGTTAGTCATATACCGTAGCAGAATAGGGTGATAGAGAGGTTAAATCGGTCTTTGCTAGAGAAGATCCGATGTTTGTTGGCGCGTAGTGGTTTAGAGAAGATCTTTTGGGCTAAAGCACTTCCATATGCAAGCCACCTCATTAACAGGCTGTCTTCATCTGTGATTGAGGAGAAGACCCCTATGGAGATGTGGTCGGGAGAGCCAATACATGACCATGACCAGCACAAGATATTTGGGTGTCCTGCATACTATCATGTTAAGACTAATAAGTTGGAATCTCGAGCTAAGAAGGTCATATTTGTAGGATTCAAGCGTGATGTTAAGGGATACAAGCTATGGGATCCAGTTGATAGGAAGACTGTGCTAAGTAGAGACGTCGCGTTCGATGAGGCTTCTATCTTTAAGCTTCTCAGCTCTCATCAGGTGGAGAGCGACCCGACGGAGGAGATATCATAGGTGGTGGAGATCGATGCAGCTCTACATTGTCCACATGGTACAGTATCTATTAGAGTGCCGACTGAGGTGATGTCAGGAGAGCATGGAGATGACGAGGAGGATATGGGTACAGATGTGCAGAATCAGGGACCGACGGTTCAGGTTCAGAATTCTATTGTGGTTCAGAGACAGAGGAGAGACATACGGATGCTAGCACGGTATACCAACACAGTAGTTGCATATGCACTTCTAGTGGAGAGTATCGATGAGTTGGTACCTACTACATTCAGAGAGGTCGAGTAGAGTTCGAAGGCTGATTCGTGGCAGGTAGCTATTTAGGAGGAGATGGAGTCTCTTCACAAGATACATGGGAGCTTGTTGAGCTTCCAAAGGGGCAGAAGGCGATTGGTTGCAAGTGGGTATAAACGAAGAAGGAGGGCATTGAAGGTACTCCAATAAGATTCAACGCTAGGTTGGTTGCGAAGGGCTATGCACAGGAGGAATGTATTAATTATAATAAGGTTTTCTCTCCAGTGGTAAAGCACTCTTCAATTCGGATTTTGTAGTTTTGGTGGCACAGTATGGATTGGAGTTAGATCAGTTGGATGTGAAGATGATGTTTCTTCATGGTGATCTTGATGAAGAAATATATATGACTCAACCATTGGGATTCCGAGCTGCAGGAAGGATAAGTTGGTTTGTAGTTGAAGAAATCGCTAGACGGTTTGAAGCAGTCTCTTCGACAGTGGTATAGGCGATTCGATGGATTTATGATCGATCATTCTTACACTCAGAGCTAATTTGATCCTTGAGTATATTTCCGTAAGTTAAAAGGAGGTGCATATATTTATTTGTTACTTTATGTCGATGACATGTTGGTTGCCTCTATTTCCAGGTCTGCTATAGATGAGTTGAAGGCACAACTTTTAAAAGAGTTTGAGATGAAAGATTTGGGTGAGGTAAAGCACATTTTAGGGATAGAGACCAGTAGAAACAAAAAGAAAGGCAAAAAAATTTTTGACACAGGTGGCTTATTTGAAAAAGGTTCTATAGTGATTTAATGCTAGCATGGATACGAAACCAGTCAGTGTACCTTTGGGAGCCCATTTGAAGCTTTCAACTGATCTTTCACCGAAAATAGTTGAAGATAGAGAGTTAATGTCGAAGACTCTATATGCGAGCACGGTTGAGAGCTTGATATATGCGATGGTATGTACAAGGCCGGATTTGTTACAGGCGATAAGCATGGTTTTGAGATACATGCTTGATCCAGGAGTGGGTCATTGGGACACCGTGAGATGGATTTTGAGGTATATTCGAGGTACGCCCAATGTTGGTTTGGTTTATGAGTGGGACACTAGAGGTGGATAGTTGTGCATTGGGTATGTTGATTCGGATTATGCCGGGGATTTGGATAAGCGCCGATCTACCACGGGGTATGTGTTCACTTTGACCTATGTACCGGTGTGCTAGAGATGCACCTTACAGTCTACGGTGGCTTTGTCAACAATGAAGGCAGAGTATATAGCTATAACAGAGGCTGTGAAGGAGGCTATTTAGCTTCGGAAATTTTTGGAGGAACTTGGTATATCGCAGCGGTCCGTCACTATTCATTGTGATAGCACTAGTACTATCTATTTGGCGAACAATCAGTTCTTTCATGCGAGGACGAAGCACATTGACGTTCGTTATCACTTTGTTCAGGATGTTCTTAAAGATGACGATGTGGAAATTGTGAAGGTCCACACGAACGATAATTTGGTGGATATGCTCACTAAGATGGTTCTGAACAACAAGTTTGATCATTGTCGAAACTTATTACACATTCGTGATTGTTGAGGCTGTTAACGGTCATTTGGATGAACTACGAGCGGCTTGATCCCTTGGGAGAGGGGGTATGTAGGCATTCAATTTGTTCCAGCTGGTTTGATGTGTTGATACCGACATTCGGAGATTGTTCGCATTCTTATTTGGGTTCTCGACTTGTTGTGGATTGAATCCGTAGTCGTGGATTTATTCCACTTCATACTGGACATAATAAGTGGGATGTTTGTTTGGTATTAGTGTCGGCTCCGTTTTTGAAAAACTTCACCGAGGTCGAGAATTGTAGAAATGGCGAAAATATTGGTAAAGTTAAGAAAATTTGAAGCGGAAAGGCATTTGGGTGCTTGTCGGTTGACCGCAAATGTGCACGAGTACAGGGTAGTTTCTGGAGTTCTGGTCGGTCGACCGCGAGCTTAGGTCCAGTCGACCGCCAAACCCTGTAATTGTTTCTGGATTCTGTCATTCTGTCCGGTCGACTGCGAGCTTTGGCGCGGTTGACCGCCAGTCGGGTTTTGGCCTGGGCTTTATTTCCTATTCTGATTTGGTTTGTGTTTTGATATATATTGAAACATGATTTTAGGGTTTTGTTTTATCAGAGATTTGAGTTTGTACTGAGCATATTGAGAGGGAGAACTTGTGAGCAAGTTGAGAGATTTGTTTTATGGTTTATTTAAGTGATTTTGTAAGATTGTAAATCTTTGTAATCTCCTTGATTTAGTGGAATCTCCTCATCCTCTCCTCGTGGACGTAAGCAAATTGTCGAATCACGTATATCTCTATATTTGGTTTGATTTGTTATATTTTGGATTGGGTTGTGCTCGTATTTGGTTTGGTTATATTCTCTCGTGCTTACGGATTCGTTGGTATGTGTGTAAAACCCCAAAAATTTGAATATTTTGTAATAAATAATAAGTATGTTGTATTATGAAAAAATAGTATTTATTAATGTTTTAGTATGCTAAAAATTGATTTGAGATCAATTTAATGTATATATGTGAATATAGAAGTGATATCATGCACACGTGCACGGGCCTGAATCTGGGAAAAATGACAAGTTAAATGTATATGCTTTTTACACACTGAAACAGTTAGAATCTGGAAAACTTAAAAATACCAAAGTTGTAGGTATCTTCAAGATTTTTCCAACAAATCTTATATCACCTCATTACGAGGTCGGACGCGAAAGTTATTGCCAAAATACCGAATATTGTTTTCCAAGTCAGACTAGGTTTCCTGGTTCGGGTCAAACGAGTTTATTTCGGGTTTATATATATATATATAACCCTAAAATTGAGAATTTTGAGAGCTTTGTGAAACAAATATCGACACAAGGGCGAGATCATCGACGTGTAGCAAGGAGAAAACGGGTTGTTTGCACTTCTAATTGCTTATTGTTTATCTTAGAGGCTTAGAACAATATTTGAGGTAAGATTATCTTCATCCAAACCTATCTCCATAGTTAAATAACTAGTGTAGATTATTAATATGATGTTGAATATGTGTTTTCATGCTTTAATCTTAACCTGAGGTGTTAAAAGTCAGATTTTTAATAGTAAACCTTAAAACAAATGCTAGATGAATAATCTTTTCTTGATGTTTATGATAGTATCATGATCATGATCATTAGGGTTTTTCATAATTTTATTCATATATGAGAAATTTAAGTGATGTACTATATATATGTTTTTCTGCAGAAAACTGCAGCACTTATATAATCTTTAATTGAGAGTTTAAGATAGCAAACAAACTCCAAATTTAACCAAACCAGTTTTAAATGAAAGCTATATGTATCTAGTTTCTAAAACAGAAAACCATTCTTAAAAAGACTTTGTATAGAGAAATATATATTATGTTTACTAATAACATATCAGGCAAAAAAATGGCTACACATATATAATATTTAACTGGAGATTTGGGATAACAAATAAACTCCAAACGGAACCAAACTTATGTAATTTGAAAGATGTGTGAATCTAGTTTTCAAAAAAGAAAACCATTTGTAAAAATAGTTTTCCTAGAGAAATATATACTTATTTTTTTAATAGATGTCTCGTCTGTTTTTCCTGCTCGTTTTGTGGAGCTGTGTTGCGCCATTTTGAGGTGCGTTCACGGAGTTTTGAGCCGCTTGATGTTACACGTATAGTCATGAATATGTTATATTATACATTTAAGAATCCTAAGAGAATTATGATGAATTTTGATTTGATCATATTTGAATTAGATATCGTTCATATACATGTTGGATATCGTTGATGAGCACAGCTTAGTACTATATGGGATAGTGCGTCGACATACCAAATATACACGGTTTATACATGAGGTGAATGTCGTTGAGGAGGACAGCTCAGTACTATATGGGATAATGCGTCGACATACCAGAGATACAAAGATTTACATGAGGTGGATATCGTTGATGAGCTCAGTTCAGTACTACATGAGGTAGTGCGTCGATATTCCACATGTACATGCCATTGAGTCAGATTTTAGGAGGCTTAATCTAGCCGTCCGTCCCGCACTAGGGTGCGATGAGGCTTGTGAGCCGTATTTCTAGGATGTCTATTTGGTAGTCCGTCCCGTACTCATGTTATGCACTAAAATCGCAATGAGACTAATGAGTCGTGTACACAGTTCAGTATACCTACAGGGTAGTCCGTTGCACTGAGATAATTACTTGATAACCTAAGTATGGCAGATGCCGATTATGAATACGACCTATCATTGAACTATATGACTGAGATACGTTACTTTTGAAAGTATACAAAATTATGTGTTGGTATTTTATTCTATCTCTCCAGTGATAGTGGAAGATATTATAAATATGATGTGTTGATATCTTATTTTTTTACTGTCTTCTTTACTTCTTAGTTGGAATCAATGATTAGAGATTTACAATTTGAGACATATGGTATATATATGAGGGTTTCCTTATTTGGATTATTTCGCTCGGCGTACCAGTCTCGTGTTATGGATTTCTAATTATTGGTTTTATTAGATTGTCTTTTCTTAGTTCGGTATTAATGTTTAGATATCTACAATTTGAGACTTATGGTATATACATGAGGGTTTCCTTGTTTGGATTATTTCGCTCGACGTACTACGTCTCGTGTTGTAGGTTTCTAAATGTTACTCCTACTTAGATACGGGAAAAATGAATCTAGGTAGACTATTTCCCTGGGGACGGATGGAGGTAATCTTATTGTAGTGCTCTGATGCTCTTATTGTTGTTCTTTTTCTTTTAAATTACTTTTCAGGTAGTTCGGAGTTTCGGAGAGCCGCAGGGTGAAGGAGTTCTGGCATAGTCGTCGTCATGTATTTTTACTTGTAGAGACTCCACTGTAGTTTTAAGTTTTATCCAGACATTAGAGTTTTATATTCATATTGTAAAGACAGTGTGCCTTAGTACGATTTTTAGTTGATTCATGTTGAGACATTTTTATTATTCAGATATCAGATGTATTATAGTTGAGACATGATTCTTTTCATTTATGATATATCTCTTCTATATCATGTCTATTATATTTATTCCCTTTATTTTTTCTGTTTGTACATGCACTTCTATTTGGTTCTACTAGAGGATATTACTGTGATTGGTGAAACATGTTTATGCATAGTATGGGTGCATGGCAGGTTTGATATCTCTGCTTTCACCTTGGACTACAGCCTTGTGTGAACCAGGAGCGTCACAATGTGAGCACGCTTTCGTAAAGGCGTGCAACAGTCACAACCTTGCTAAGCATAACAGCTGAATGAGTAAGGCATGATCCTATGCAGTTACTAGAGAGCTTAACACTTTGAATCGTCATTAAATTTACATCAAATTAAGTTCTCTAACTTCTTCCATGCTGAAAGCAAACTCATAATATTCGAGAGTCTAGATTTGGTTGTTGATTGTTCTGATTCATTAGATGCATTGTGAAAAATGGTACAAATAATTTTTTACTGGAATTTTCAATTATTTGAAAGCTGAATCTTAGTGTGGATTTAACACTTGCGTAACCAAATGAGATTGCATGGAAAACAGCAGAAATCTACAGTCTAAGTCGCAGTTTACTGCGGGCTGCAGCTTTTTCAAACTGCAAACAGGCAGCTTTTCAAACTGTAAACTGCAGTTTCAGAACTGCTAATCTGCAGTTATTTTAATTGCAAAACTACATGAACCATTGCTTTGAGGCTCTATAAATAGGCGATAAACCCAGGATGGTTGAAATGCAAGAAAACAAAGTAATTTCCTTGCAAATTGCTCTCATATTATCTTTATATTATCTTTATGTTGATAGAGTTTCAGAATGGTTTTCTGGCCTGCGACCAGTGACCGTTACAGAGTATCCTTGATCCAAATTATCTTGACGAATTCGTGATAACCCTTGCTGATATTATATTGGGGCAAATATTGTCTTAAAGGCAGAGAGAAATCAAGTCCCTTATTTCTGGTGCCGAAACACTGTGTCCAACTCCATTGCAATCAAATCCAAAATGTAACAATTTTCTAATCATCAAGAACATAATTTAATGGTGACGTTAGGAAGCGGATTAGCTACAATCTTCTTGATATCTAGGATTTGACCATGGGTCTCTTTTGCTTTAGCAGCCAACCGCTGTGTTAAGTTCACGGACTCTAAAATTTTAAATTGTTCCAGGGAATACATCTACCAAAGAGAGGATATCCGAAATCTTTTATCTTTCAATTAAAAAGGAGAATGTTTGTAATTGGGCCTAGCCAGACGAAACCTCAATAACTAGGTTGTGTCCCACAATAAGCCTAGTACAAATATGCCCAAGTCCTAATCTAACAACCATTTTATGATTAGCATTGGTATCCTTACCTGTGAGCATATCTTCAATGTTGAAAATTGTCATGATTAATGTCTATAATGTATGATCAAACTTGATTGTGATCCTAGCTTCCAACGAACTTGGCTAAAATGTGTACACAAGTATCACGGGAAAAAGAAAAGATTCTCGGTCTCACTCAACAACGTCAATACTCAATAGTCAATTAGTGATCTAAGGTTGGTGAAAGGAAACAACGCCCTTGGTGACTCTCGACGCACTGAGCCATCCTTTATTTCTCAAAACACCATAATTTTAACATTTGGGGGAAATTGGCTTATGGTTCTTAATTGTGCAAGATGCTACTTTTAACAGTCCACATTCTAGTGGATGCCATAATTTTAAACCTATCATTTTGACTTTTATAGACCTCTAATTCTTGATTTGGTTTTTACTTCTGAAAATATTAGTAGCAGTTAAGTTTTGGTGACTCTTAAATAGAAGTCTTACACCACCGTCGTAATTAATCAAAACTTTTAAGGGTACTGTAAACAGATTTTGGATCAACTCAGGAATGGAGTGTGAAAACGGCAAAGGAATTTGAGACAAACGTGAAAAATAAGCAAGACATGCTCCACTTGTAAAAACAGCGAAATAATTTAAGAAAAACATGAAAAATAAGCAAGATAGGCTCCATCATACCCTGGCGTGGTGTCTGCCACACCCAGGTGGCAGAATTTGTCCATGTTGACATGGGTGTAATGTCTGTCACACCAAGGTGTGATAGAATCTACCCTGTTTTCAGAAGTGTGGTGTTTACCACCCCCGAGTATGGCAGACTCGTTTTTTAGAATCTCAATCTGTTTAGAATTGTGTTTTGTTATAAATAAAGACACGTTTTTAGGGTTTCTTGGCTTTGATTGGGCTTTGATTAAGCATTGATTAGGGGATATTTGGAGCACAAAAAAGAGATTTTTTTTGAGCTATTGGTTAGGATTTTATTTTGGAGAGAATTAGAGAATTGTTGATGAGATTAGTTGGTTGTTTTGAGTGATTTATAATCTCAGTTTGTACTCTTCTTCTCTATTAGTAAAAACTCATCCCCTTCTTACCCCGTGAACGTAGGTAACTTGCCAAATCACGTAAAAATTAGTTGTTTGTGTTTGTGTCGTTATCTTGGATTGTTTAGCCTTCTATCTCGACGTTTTGGTTTGGTTCCTTGAAGCACAACAATTTAACCGCCGCGCACAACAAGTGGTATCAGAGCTGGGGCTGCGTTTGGGCTATTTTGAGGAGTAGATCGCTTTGAAAGTTCGTCTAGGGCTTCAGTCGGTGATAAATGTAGGATTTTTACTATTTGTGATCTTGTCTACCGTTGTGTGGGGGTGAGATCTTTCGGATGCTCTTGTTAGGATTTTAATTTGGAGGTAAAAATCTCTATTTTTTAGTTTGGATCTATTCTTCATTTGTTCCATATTGGTTTATTGATGCTTTGAGAATTATGGCCGACAAAGAAGGAGTTATGGGTGGTACTTCTGACGTGAAGACCGTCCAAAATTTGAATTTCCACTCTATAAAAATAGACGTGGAAAAATTTAATGGCACTAACAATTTTGGACTTTGGCGATGCGAAGTCTTGGATGCGCTTAACGCGCAAAATTTGAAGGATACAATAGAGTTAGATGGGAAACCGAATGACATTGAGGAAAAGGTTTGGAAGAAGATGAATAGAACGGCGTGTGGTGTGATTAGATCTTGTTTGACTCAAAATTTGAAATATGATGTGATCAATGGGACTTCGGCTAAGAAGATTTTGGAGATCCTTGAGAGCAAGTATTTGACCAAGAGTGTGGAGAATCGCTTGCATTTGAAGAGGAAATTTTACCGCTTCCAATTTAAGAAAGGAACCTCCATTGGTGATCACATGAACCACTACATGAAGCTTCTTGCGGATTTAATGAATGTAGATGTTATGATTGAAGATGAGGATACGGGGTTATTGTTGTTGAGTTCCTTACCCGACAAGGAATATGAAAACTTCGTTCTTATTCTTATTAATGAAAAGAAATCTTTTCTATATAGTGAGGCCACCGCTACACTTGTGAATTATCAGCTTCGAAAAAAGGATAATGAGACTTCAGTTGAGCCGATAGCGGGGGTATTGGCCGCAAGAGCAAAGAGTCCAAACCGAAATAGGATGTCGCAGTCTAGAGGGGCACATCCTAGAGTTCATAGGAATCAGTGTGTCTTTTATAAAGAAGATGGACATTAGAAAGTCGAATGCCCAAAGTTGACAGATCGAGCCGGAAAGAATAAAGGGAAAGCTACTCAAGCTTCAGAGGTGAATGTTGTCAAGGCTAGTGGCGACAATTCAGATTCGGATTCTTTGGGCTACTCATTATCTGCACTATCGTCAATTTGTGTTGCCGACTCTACAAAGTGGATGTTGGATTCGGGTGTTTCATACCATATTTGCCTTAGGAGAGATTGGTTCTCCAGCTTTTAGGAGTTGGAAAGAGGGGATGTCGTGCTCATGGGTAATGATCATGAATACCTTATTGGTAGTAGCGGTACCATTTGGATTAGGATGTGTGACGTGGTGATTCCAGAGTTGGATGAAGTGAGGTTCATTCCTTAGTTGAAAAAGAATATCATTTCACTTGGAGTTTTAGAGGCAGCAGGCTATAGGGTGACCTTAGAGAATGCATGTTTGAAGGTCATATTTGGATCCATTATTGTGATGAAGGACGTCAGGAGGAAGAATTTGTATTATATGATTGAGGGCCTTTGGAGGCCGTTGGGTGAACTACGTGAAGGCTTGATTCCTTAGACAAGAGGATACGTAGGCAGTCATTTATGATGCAGTCGATTTGGTGAGTTGATACCGACATTTGGAGTTTGTTCGCATTCTTGTTTGGGTCTCGACTTGTTTTGGATTGAGTTTGTTGTCGTGGTTTTATTCCACTTCATACTGGACGCAACAAGTGAGACGTTTGATTTGGTTGGTGTCGGCTCAGTTTTAGGAAAACTTCGTCGAGGTGGAGAGTTGTGAAAACGGCGAAGGAATTTGAGAAAAACGTAAAAAATAAGCAAGACAGACTCCACCACACCCTAGTGTGGTGTCTGCCATACCCAGGTAGCAGAATCTGTCCCTATTGATATTGGTGTGGTGTTTGTCACACACAGGTGTGACAGAATCTGTCCTGTTTTCAGGGGTGTGGTGTCTGTCACCCCCGGGTGTGACAAGCTCGTTTTTTAGAATCCCAATCTGTTTGTGATTGTGTTTTGTTATAAATAGAGATACGTTTTTAGGGTTTCTTTGGCTTTGATTGGGCTTTGATTAAGTGATTGTGTTTTGTTATAAATAGAGATACGTTTTTAGGGTTTCTTTGGCTTTGATTGGGCTTTGATTAAGCATTGATTGGGGGATATTTGGAGCACACGTTTTTAGGGTTTCTTTGGCTTTGATTGGGCTTTGATTAAGCATTGATTGGGGGATATTTGGAGCACATAAAAGATATTTTTTTTTGAGCTATTGGTTAGGGTTTTATTTTGGAGAGAATTAGAGCTTTGTTGGTGAGATTAGTTGGTTGTTTTAAGTGATTTGTAATCTCAGTTTGTATTTTTCTTCTCTATTCGTAAAAACTCATCCCCTTCTTGGCCCGTGAACGTAGGCAACTTGCCGAGCCACGTAACAATTGGTTGTTTGTGTCTGTGTCGTTATCTTGGATTGTTTAGTCTTTTATCTCGACATTTTGGTTTGGTTCCTCGAAGCACAACAATTTGGCCGCCGCGCACAACATGGAGATATTGTACTCGGGTTGAAATTAGTTAGCGAGTCTCAGGGTGTATAAAAAAACAAAAGACAAACCCTAGAGGCTTTTATCTGCAATAATAAAAGTGGAGGGGTTGTAAGTTCAAAACAACGATACCAATTGGCCTGTGTGATTAACCTATCTAAACAATATGCTTCCATTATTAGGTGTGTTTGGCAGCTCCATAAAACTTGTTTTAAGTGGTAAACCCTCATTCAAAACCTTGATTTTAATTCAAAAGTTGGGTCGAAATTAAACTAGTTCTTTCTTCTTCAAAATCTAGCATCTAAACTAGTTCTTTTATCGACCAATTCTTATATGTTTCCATTTTAGCCTGGTTAAGATAAAGCCGGTCAAGCCTAGTTTTACTATTTGGCTTATTAATTCATCAACTACTTTGGCATGAACGTAAGCTCTCATACATTATTTGACTTTTAAAAGCGGTCCTTCTCGATGGCATTGACCAACAGACCCAAAGGATAAGCCTCTACGTATAATAAAACTTCATACTTGATCACAGATCATTCATATCGACAGCTATCTCCCACCTCCACTAGTAAGCCGTCCACGGGTGAGCGCGTCTGAGAGAAGTAGTTGGTTAAGCAAAATATTATTTACTGATCTTTAACTAACATGATTACTACGTACGCTTGAATTATTCAGCCCTCGTTATTAATCACATAGCCCCTAGAATCATGTCTACAATGAACCTAACTGAACAAAGCACCTAGTGATTAAATACGTTGATAGTCTAAAGAAGCGAGAAAATATAAATATTCAGGCTGTGTTATAGATCTTAGATGTACTGATGCAACAGCCAAATCAGAATTAATTTAATCTAACGAACTCTTGGTGATTAGCATTAGCTTAGTGCTCAAATCTGTCATAATCATTAAGGTTGCAATATGCTCAAAACTGATGATATTCAAAGAACTTGGCTAAAGTTTATATCGAACAATTAATTAAGTGTCACGGGTGACTCTGAAAACTTGGCAAGAGGAGAGACTCACATATTCACTTAACAACATCAATAGTGAAATGTTGGTGACCTAAGGTTGGTGAAAGAAAACGACCACCCGTGGTGGGGTTGGCTCATTTAAACATCACTTCTTGCATGCGTAATACCATAGAATTTTTGAGAAAAATTAGGTTTAGACTTTTTAATTACCTTTTATTTTCTTCTTAGTTTCTTGACAACCTGAACAATTGAATAAACTCGTAACATCTAACCGTCACTAGACTTTTTAAAGGATTCGGATCCTCTCCACTACAAAAAAAACAGTGGAGGGACCACTACATAATCACGGCCATTGATTATCTAGTTAATGGTTGTGATTTTATCTTGTAGTGCAAATTAGGAATGAGTGCAATACACGGGGGTATGGTAAGTGTTAGATTTAGATTGTATCATAACCGCCTACTAAATAATCAACGATTGATATTAAAAGCAGTAGTCTCTCCACTATTTTTTTATAGTGGAGAGGATCCAAATCCCTTTTTAAATACCAAAATGCATACGAACCTACACTTAAATGTTTGGAAAACTAAAGCTTAAACCACTTTAATAGCAAAAAGATGGCAATAATTAGTTTTCTTTATCCAAATTATAAAACAGCTTGTAGATTAATAACCGAGGCTTCTCTCCTTTTAAGTCTCTACTTCTAGAGACGATATCAAAAGAAAAGTAAAGGAAACGCGTTTACTACTTCCTCTGAGTTCATGAATTCTTGGCTCGTGTAAGCAAAGGTTCCTACTTCAAAGACCCACATCACACCCCCTTTATGATTTCAACTTTACATTCAAAAACAACTATCCCCCTATTTTTTGGCATACTAATCTCATGCCACACGTTTTGATTCCAATAAACAAAGAAAAGACCCCACGTTTGCTACCCATCATTAGAGACTACCAATCTCCATCCCGAATTCAACTTATCCAGCTCATCTTCCACCCTCTTTCCTCTCTCTCTCTCTCCCCACCTCCAAAAACACTATAAATACCCCCAATACCATCAAACTTCTCAACTCATTCACAGCTCAAAAACGAAAAACCATGGCTTCATTCTTTCTCCTACTTGCATTGATAGCTTCTCTCTCTCCGATCATCGCCGCTGCAGGAAACTTCTATAGAGATGTCGATGTTAGTTGGGGCGATGGCCGAGGCAAGATTCTTAACAATGGGCAGCTACTCACATTGTCACTTGATAAAACCTCTGGCTCTGGGTTTCAGACTAAGAATGAGTATTTGTTCGGAAATTTTGATATGCAGATAAAATTAGTCCCTGGAAACTCTGCAGGCACTGTCACGGCTTACTATGTAAGTCTCAATGTCTTAAAACTAGTATTATTTTTAGGATTAGTTACATGTTCATTTTCTGTATAACGAGTGCGTAGCTATTTATATCCTTTAGTACTATAAATTCAAAAGTAATGTTTTTGTATATATTGTTCTGATGTAAGATTTCGGATGTTGCAGCTGTCGTCGCAAGGACCAACCCATGATGAGATTGATTTCGAGTTCCTTGGAAACCTTAGTGGAGATCCTTATATTCTGCACACTAACGTGTTTACTCAAGGGAAGGGGAACAGGGAGCAGCAGTTCTATCTCTGGTTTGATCCAAGAGCTGATTTTCATACGTACTCTGTTCTGTGGAATCCTAAACAAATTATGTAAGTTCTCTATTCCTTATGGTGTTCTACCAATGGTAGGATTTTGACCCAGTGCTATCACTATATAATTTATCATGGTTGTATTTAAATTTTGCATTAGCAATTTTGCAATTGTATCTCTTTTAATGGTGTGCTACGCTAATTTTAATGATGTTCAACCAATGGCATAGCTGGGATCTTGAGCTAGTGGTATCACTATATAATTTATCATGGTTGTATTTGAAATTTGCATTAACAATTTCGCAATTTATCCTTTTTAATGGTGTTCTACCCTAATTTTAGTGACATGCTAAATAATAAATACCAATAAAAATAATAAAAAATATATAAAGTGGGGAATTCAATAGTGTCTTGTGATTCCACTTGACTCTATGAGCTCTATTCAACGGTACATGACTAGTTTAATTACCCTATGGACCTATCAAATCAATGTTCTACCATACATGACTAGTGTAACTACACTATGGACCAATCAAACCTTAGCAAATCGCAGTTAGAAAAAGAAAAAAAATACAGCAAGAATCTTCTTTCTATGTAGAGAAGTTAACTCAGGAAAGATAAACATAAGAAAATTTTCCAACTTGACCATAGAGAGAATTTGAGTACATGTAAGAAACAATAGACATTTCTTGTACCCTGGTTGACCTTATAATACAAGTTATAATGAAGAGGAGAAAAAGGGGACTATGTGGTTCTAATACTAACATCATCAATTTTGTCCATTTGCAGCATCTCTGTAGACGGAACTCCAATCAGAGTGTTCAACAACAGGGAATCAATTGGTTTACCTTATCCAAAGAACCAACCAATGAGGCTCTACTCTAGCCTATGGGATGCTGAGGACTGGGCCACAAGAGGTGGGCTAGTAAAAACAGATTGGACCAAAGCACCCTTCACTGCTTCCTTCAAAAATTTCAACGCCAATGCTTGTGTTGTGGCCTCTGGTTCTTCTTCATGCAAGTCATCCTCAAGCAATAATGCATGGATGTATCAAGAGATGGACTCCGCAAGCATGAAGAAGTTGAGATGGGTGCAGAAGAATTATATGATTTACAACTATTGTACTGATGTGAAGAGGTTTCCTCAAGGTCTCCCCCCTGAATGCTCTGCAAATTAAAACGAAAGCTGTGTAGTTGGTGTGTTAGTAGTGTTTGTAGATATGAATATGTTTATTTCATTTGATTGTATTTGTAATAAAATTCAATTATGTAGTTTCATTTGTAAGGTTTGATATGTACAAATATACAATCTTTGATAATAACGCACCATTTTAGCAGTCATATTTCTCTTATTTTGGTCTCATATGCTCAAAAGTGTACAAGTTTTTTTTTTTTTCATTTTACAGTATTTGATAAAATAATAATAACAATTAGAAGTATTATGTGTACGTATGATTTCTGGTATGAAGATACGACTATTTAAGAAGGAGCTCTCGCTCAAATTATCATTGATTCTATCAAATCTTCTTGGACTCGAAAAGGGGAAACTATCAATTAAGATAGAAATGTAATTCCTCAATAGCTAAATTAGACAATTCTTGGGCAATTAGACAATTGTTGGAGAGGGTATGAGTAAATTCACCCAAACAATATTTACCAACACCGATCTTGGGTGTCCCGGCGCGGAATTTCCACCGCCGCCAACTCCTTAATGGGCCCAACGTCGAATCGAACAGACCGAGATCAATAGCTAAAGTTCATGCAATCACTGGGGTTTAGGGTTTATAAGTTTCATGAAATTTCCCCTTTTTCTTGCTGTAGTAGTGGGGGGCTCATGACGTGGCAGTGCGAAATCAGAGCCTAGGTGCGTTTTGTAGCTTTACATCTCTTCTGCCATGTTAAAATCTTAGAATATTGTTTGAAATATTAATGTGAATCATCAGAACTCCAACTAGCAGCGAGTTATAGAAAGCTTGAAATTGGGCATAGTAACACGACGAAGAGAAATCTTCAAATTGTTCATCATTTTGTTAAATCATCAGTGCCTGTTGAGATAAAGAATTTTTTGAAAAGGTCTGATATGCCCCTGTTGGGCAAAGGTTTAAGGAGAAGGGATTAAGAAGAAGGGTTAATATAGTTTACTAATTAATTACTTTAAAGGGCTAAATTTGTTAATCCATAGGCTAGTTTATCTTAATCCTTGTGGATCTTTTTTTTTCTTTTTTTGCGTTTGAGAATTAAAAGAATTATGACCCATTTATTTATGAACTTAACTTATCCGTTTTGAGGGGTTAACTCATTTAATTCCTTGGGCTCCGTTTGGAAAGGGGTTAACGAAGAGGGATTAAGAAGGAGGATTAACATAGTTAGCACATTCGATAATTCGAAAGACTAAATTATTAATCTGTTACATAAGTTTTATTTTAACCCTTATGATCATTTTTAATGTTTGGGAATAATAATAATTTTGACTATTTTCTTTATATATTAGAGGGGTTAGCTCTTAATCCTTCTAAATAAGAGTATTAGTAAACCCCTCATTTTGAGAGATTAACTCATTTTAATCCCTCTATAGGGGTTTGCTTAACCTTTCTATATATTTTTTGTTTGGCAAATTATAGAGGGTTAACTCACTTTAATCCTTATATAGATTTTTTTGTGTCTGGCAGGTTAAGAAGTGGTTAAGTCTCCTTAACCTCTCACTTAACCCTTTGCTAAACGAGTCTAAATTCTTTTTGTATTTTTGACAGCTTATCTCACTTTATACCTTGTGTAAATTTTTGTGTTTGGTAAGCTAAGAGGGATTAACTCTTCTAAACCCCTCACTTAACCATTTTGTCAAATGAGGAGTTTTGAAGCCATGGTTAAAATTTGTTGCTTATGCTTAATATTTGCTCATTTTACCACCATATTTATCCTTTGAGTTTCTGATGAAGGATCCTACAACCCAACAAGGCGTTCACCAGGGTGAAAAGGCCTGGCTAAAAAGGCCCCCAGTTCATGTGACTCAAGTTTCTTTTATGATGACGACTGGGAATTTCTCGTGGCATACATTATGTGTCTCGGTTTCCACAAGTGAAATTTCTAATCCCTGTTGCCCTTCCCTTGAGTGACTCCATTGGAATCCAGTGTGTATGCGATTGCACTGAGATTTTTGAGGAACTCGAAGTTGATGGCACCATGGGTAGGTCCTTGTGACGAAAGATGGAAGCATGATGAAACATTAACCATCACTGGTCCTGTAAGCAATCTAAGTGTTTATACGCATGGCTTAGAATTCCGTGAATTGAGAACTCACATAATAAGCAGTGATGGTGCCAGTATAAATTTCTCCTCTACTCAAGCAGTGATGGAACAATAATGAAACACTAACCATCACTGGTCCTATAAGCCAAGGGCCCTTTGACTGCTTCCTTGAGAAATTTCAATGCAAATGCTTGTGTTTTGGCCTCTGGTTCTTCTCCATACAAGCAATCATCAAACAGCAATGCATGGATGCATCAAGAGATGGGACTGTGTTAGCATGATGATGCTGAGGGGGTACTGGAGAAGAATTATGCGGTTTACAATTATTGTAGAGAAGGGAAATTTTTTTTTTCTCAAGGTCATCCCCTTGAATCCTACGCAAGTTGAAAGTGCAGTTAATTAGTTGGTGCGTGTAAAATGAGGAAGCGCATGTAAATATGAATATGTACATTTGTTATAGTAAACTAGTTGCAAAATTATCTCAGATTATATCAAAAGTCTGTCGAACGAATCCAATAGAGTCAAAAGTTCGTCATCATACATACATCATAAAATTGAGCTCCTTGCATAATGTATCTACCAATTTCATGTTTTCTGATATTAGCTTCTCAACTGTGTCAAATTGCACGAGATGTCGGAGGACTTGACATGCGTCAATTTAGAAGATCGTTTAGCCATTAAATTATTTATCATAGGATTAATTAAATCTTTTGTAAAGAGTATAACAATACAAGAACAATGTTAACTTTTTGCGACATATTGTTGTGTAAAGTCTTGACATAAAGAAAACTCTCACTTCAGTTTAACTTTCAGTTCTTGGCTATCCTTCAGGCTTCTCAGACACTGATCTTTTCCTTCCCTCAAAAACAAGACATTGATCTTTTCTAATTTTATCTAATGCCTGATTTGTAAGTTCTCTGATTTACAAGCATAAAGGATAGAAAGTTCTCGTAACCCTTTTTTATTTTGTTTTTGAGGAAAAACAGAACGAAAATATCCCAGACCAGGTTCAAAAGGATCAGATTACAATTTCTGCAATCAGAGAGAGATTTCTATTGAACAAGATTAATTTACACCATCAACAACCTCAACATCCAAAATCCATACATGATAGACATATGCAAGTAATTGTGGCTGCAGAGGAAAAAAGTGAACCCCTCACTTTCCGGGAACAAAGTTGGTAGCATAGGACCAGGCATTGTTGTTGACAGGATCAGCAAGGTGATCAGCCAAGTTTTCCAAAGGTCCCTTTCCAGTCACAATCGCCTGAACAAAGAATCCGAACATCGAGAACATGGCCAATCTACCATTCTTGATCTCCTTCACCTTCAGCTCAGCAAAAGCCTCTGGATCATCTGCGAGACCCAATGGGTCAAAGCTGCCGCCGGGGTACAAAGGATCGACCACCTCACCAAGAGGCCCACCGGCAACTCTGTATCCTTCAACAGCCCCCATGAGAACAACCTGAGCGGCCCAAATTGCGAGAATGCTCTGAGCATGAACAAGACTAGGATTGCCCAAGTAGTCCAAACCTCCCTCGCTGAAGATTTGAGCACCGGCCTTGAACCAGACAGCCTCACCGAATTTGACACCGTTGCGGGCTAGAAGCTCAGGGAAGACGCAGCCGAGAGCACCGAGCATTGCCCACCTGCAGTGGATGACTTCGAGCTCACGGTTCTTGGCGAAGGTCTCGGGGTCCGCAGAGAGCCCGGCGGTGTCCCAGCCGTAGTCACCGGGGAATTCACCAGTGAGGTAGGATGGGGGCTCACCGGAGAATGGGCCCAGGTATTTAACACGGTCTGGACCGTACCAAGGGCTGCCAGAAGACGCGGCCTTGGAAACGCTCTTGCGCATTGAAACCCTGCCGTTACCCATGAGCTCAGAGGCTGCTGAGGGGGTGAGCTTCACCGCCTTGCCGGCCATTGAAGGGGAGGAGAGAGCCATTGTGGAGGCCATTAATACAGAGGAGAATGTTCTCGTGTGGAAGAGAGCTGAATAGAAGATGTGAATGCTATGCTTGTAGAGGGTGTATAAATACTGGCGTAATGAATATAGGTGATGGAATTAGAAGGCAGTCATCTTATCAAGGGAAATATCTATCTTTCATTTCATTGGCTAATGAATATTGGGTCTTTGAGCTGATGCATAGCTGGCACACTCAGAGCCAGTAGAAATCTTAGCGAGCCAATAGAAATAGCTCTCCTTATCTCTATTGACTAGCAAACATCCCCTGCGTAACGTAACGGCGGGGGAATAGAGAGAATCAAACTCTGTTTGAACAATAAACTGTAAACAGATTTCTCTAAAATCATTCATCTCAACCATGAAAAATCTTGATAGAAAACTTACATTGTACAAAAAGATGGCATTACAAGACTCCAAGTTCTTTTTTCTTCCTTGCTATTACTTGAGTATTATTGTACGACATTGGTTCCTTGTCTACAACAAATGATTCTGAGACCATACACCACCTCCTAGCCCCATGGTGACAGAGAATTCCAACAATTTATCAAATACAAAACTATGTGCGATCATTTGCATTCCATTTTTCCTTCCTTTTAATTTAATAAAATAATCAAACTAATTAGATGTCTATGTTAATTCTATCTGCTTGTGATTAACAAACGGAGGACATTATCGTGCACAACAAATAATTTGAGGCAATGCCTCCTATAGAATCCTCGTAAGTACCAACAAGTTGTTTCAACGAATATCAGAAGAACTATATATAGAATCACGAAAGTTCGCAAAAGAAATTAAACACGTGATACCATTTTTATCAACATGATCTAATAGATTTATTTAGCTAACAATAAAACTCATACAATTATCCTAGAAATTGGTTTGATAAAATTATGTTCACTAGATCCCAAGGATACCAGAACATTATGTTTTCAAAAATGAGATAAACAATTACTTATTGATGGTCAGAATATTATTTGGAAGTTGAGATAGTATAAGTGTTGTGCACGGCGCGGAAGCCAAACAAACAACCAACTATGATGCTTTGAGAAACCAAACCAACAAACGCCGAGAGAAAGACCAAACAAAACACAAACACCAAAGTTTTACGTGGTTCGGCAATTGCCTACGTCCACGGGACAAGAAGGGGGGGTGGGTTTTCACTAATAGAGAAGGAGAGTACAAATTGAGATTACAAATCGCTCAAACGAACCAACTAATCTCACCAACAAATCTCTCAAACTCTCAACCAATAACCCTAACAAATAGCTCAGAAAGATCTCTCTTTTCTGTGCTCCAAAATCCCCAGATTTGCTCCTCTAAAACCCTCAAATCGTATTGGTATTTATACCAAAACAGAAACCCAAACAGACTGCAAATAGGAACTCTAACTTTCCAAAAAACCCGTCATAAGTCGACTTAACAGTCTGCATAAGTCGACTTGGCAGAGCGAAAAACAACAACTGGAGAACAGATCGTAAGTCGACTTATCAGACCTGATAAGTCGACTTGGCAGAGCAAAAAACCAACAATCCAGAGCAGAACGTAAGTCGACTTAACAGTCTGTATAAGTCGACTTACCATAAGTCGACTTATGCCTGTGCATGAGTCGACTTATGACACAGAATCTGCAAAAACCTGAATTTTCCAAATTTCTCCACAATTCTCCACCTTGGCGAAGTTTTCCCAAAACTGAGCCAACACCAACCAAACAAATGCCTCACATAATGAGACCCAAACGGGAGTGCGAACACTCACCCCAAATATCGATGTCGCTCACCAAATCGGCTGCATCAAAACTGACTGCCTACGTATCCTCTTGCCCAAGGCCAAACGGCCTCCAAAGGCCCTCAATCAAATAGAAAAGTCTGCAACTCTTCTCCAATATCACCAAACGATCTGCAACTGATAGTATTCCCAATGACCCCAAATTGAGACAAATCAAACACCTCCACCTGAGGTAAACCAATGGCCATATCCAAACTATATCTACCAGCTGCAACTGAATCCAAAACCAATCCATCATCTGCATCCAAAACCAAATGATCTCCAACCTGTGTCACCTTAGCTGGAATCCCAAATGACGCAGTATGATCTGGAGTATGTGGAGTAATCTCCACCCAACGTGGAGTAGCATCACTCTCCACCTGCTGCGATATCCAAATGACCTGATCAACACTCTCCACCTGCCGAGAGTCAAAAGTGACATACCTGCTCAGAACAAAATCAGAAGCTCCCAAACGATAATCAACTGAGCCTCCGAAACCCAAACGCGCAATCGGATCAAATCTCACATCCACGATGTGACCAAATGCTGGGTATCCAAATATCCGACGCAACCCAAAATCTAAAGCAGCTCCAACAGATCCAATAACTCCTAATGCAGCAGTCGGCGACCTATGCATAAGATGACCCAAATATGTCGAAGCCTGCACACCAATGCCAATGCTCGACATCAAACGCCGATCCTCCTCCAGAAAGGAACGACCCATCGAAACTGTCATCTCATCTCGTCGCCCCAAAGTCTCCACACCAATGAAGTGTCTCCTATTGCCGTGAGCTCGGCACCAACGCAAGAAAGGACCCCTACCAAAGCTGAAACAATGAGTTACCTTTCTGCCAATACACTTCTTCCAATTGTTGTTGACTTCTAGGACTTTACACCAACGGGAACTGGTCGCGACCCAATAATGCCTAGAACAATCACCAACTGTGGAAACCAAGATACGATTACCTCCCAATGATGCCTCCTTGGAAGGCCCCCAAATGCCTGACTGAACACCTCCAAAAAGACCCCTCGCTCGATGGATAGAAGTGCCAAACTCCACCACGGTCTCGCTCATCCTAATGTGCTCACAGGACTTCAATCTGCAGGTCATAGCACTCCTCAACAACCAATGCACGGTATTACCAATCATATACCCCAGCACCAAACAATGCCACAGTCTAGCCGAATCTGATGAAGTCGTCATTTCCCTATCAATCACCGTGCTTCCGTGCAAATAATACAAATTTCTCCTTCTGACGCCCTTCATCACAATCATGGACCCAAATGTAACCTTCAAGCGTGCATCCGCCAAGGTCACCCTATAGCCTGCTGCCTCCAAAGCTCCAAGTGAAATGATGTTCTTCTTCAACTGAGGAACGAACCTCACTCCAACCAACTCCCGAATCACCCCGTCACTCATCCTGATCCGAACAGTACCAATACCACCAATAGAGCATTTGTGATCATTCCCCATGAGCACGAAATCCCCTCTTTCCAACTCCTGAAAGCTGGAGAACCAATCCCTCCTAGGGCAAATGTGGTATGTAGCACCCGAATCCAATATCCACTCTGTAGAGTAGGCAACACAAACTGACGGCAGTGCAGATAACGAGTAGCCCGAAGAATCCGAATCTGAATCGTTGCCACTAGCCTTGACAACATTCGCCTCTGAAGCTTGAATAGCTTTTCCCTTATTCTTCCCGGCTCGATCAACTAACTTTGGGCAATCGGCTTTCCAATGTCCATCTTCTTTGCAAAAGGCACATTGATTCTTACGAACTCCAAGATGTGCCCCTCTAGACTGCGACCTCCCACTACGGTTTGGACCCTTTGCTCTTGCGACCAACGCCCCCGCTACCGGCTCAAACGAAGTCTCCTTATCCTTCTTTCGAAGCTGATAATTCACAAGTGCAGCGGTGACCTCACTATACGAAAGAGATGCCTTCCCATTAATAAGAGTAAGAACGAAGGTCTCATATTCCTCGTCGGGCAAGGAACTCAACAACAACAACGCCTTGTCCTCATCTTCAATCACCACATCTACATTCGTCAAATCCGCAAGAAGCTTCGTGTAGTGGTTCATGTGATCACCAATGGAGGTTCCTTTCTTCAACTGGAAGCGGTAAAGCCTCCTCTTCAAATGCAAGCGATTCTCCACACTCTTGGTCAAATACTTGCTCTCAAGGATCTCCCAAATCTTCTTTGCAGAAGTCTCATTGATCACATCATACTTTAGATCTTGAGTGAGACAAGACCTAATCACACCACACGCCGTTCGATTCATCTTTTTCCAAACCTTTTCATCAATATTATCCGGTTTCCCGACCAACTCCAATGTATCTTCCAAATTTTGCGCGTTGAGCGCATCCATGACTTCGCATCGCCAAAGTCCAAAATTGTTTGTGCCATTGAACTTTTCCACATCAATCTTCATTGAGTGGATATTCAAGCTTTGGACGGTCTTCACGCCGGAAGTACTGCCCACAACTCCTTCTTTCTCGGCCATAATCCTCAAGGCACCACCAAACCAATGCGGAAACAAACGAGAAATAGATCCAAACTGAAAAAGACGAGATTTTTACCAAAAAGATCCCACCTTTATCACCAAACGAAGCCCTAGATGAACTTCCAAAGCGATCTACTCCTCCAAATAGCCCAAGCGTAGCCCGAGCTCTGATACCACTTGTTGTGCACGGCGCGGAAGCCAAACAAACAACCAACTATGATGCTTTGAGAAACCAAACCAACAAACGCCGAGAGAAAGACCAAACAAAACACAAACACCAAAGTTTTACGTGGTTCGGCAATTGCCTACGTCCACGGGGCAAGAAGGGGGGGTGGGTTTTCACTAATAGAGAAGGAGAGTACAAATTGAGATTACAAATCACTCAAACGAACCAACTAATCTCACCAACAAATCTCTCAAACTCTCAACCAATAACCCTAACAAATAGCTCAGAAAGATCTCTCTTTTCTGTGCTCCAAAATCCCCAGATTTGCTCCTCTAAAACCCTCAAATCGTATTGGTATTTATACCAAAACAGAAACCCAAACAGACTGCAAATAGGAACTCTAACTTTCCAAAAAACCCGTCATAAGTCGACTTAACAGTCTGCATAAGTCGACTTGGCAGAGCGAAAAACAACAACTGGAGAACAGATCGTAAGTCGACTTATCAGACCTGATAAGTCGACTTGGCAGAGCAAAAAACCAACAATCCAGAGCAGAACGTAAGTCGACTTAACAGTCTGTATAAGTCGACTTACCATAAGTCAACTTATGCCTGTGCATGAGTCGACTTATGACACAGAATCTGCAAAAACCTGAATTTTCCAAATTTCTCCACAATAAGTCGATTATCGATACCTTGCAAAAGCCTTTACAACATGTATGAATATTTTGTATCCCATCACTTGTATGCCTTAGCTGCAGAAAAGCAAAAAAATGTCAGTTTTGGCTCTCAGTAAGCATGGAGGTTAAAAACATCAACTACAGGAGTTAAAAATGTATACATCATCTGGATCACCTCCATCACAAATTTACTTGATATATAAATTAATAAGTTGTCAATCCGGGCCACTGTGCACTACGTTCAATCCAAAAAATCAAGGAAAATAATAAAACATGAGAGATTACATGTAAGGGGGCTCGAATTTACCTGAAGGACTAAAATAATTAACTCGAAAGGCTATGAAACTAAAATAAAATTTCACATGAGAAAATAGTTTTCTATTAACAACCCTGCCCTTTTGATTCAACAGCTCTAAATCAAGAAACCATTAGTTAGCCATGAGCACAGGAAAAACTAAATAAGATAATGTGAATGAAAAGGCTGCAAATTTTAGAGGAACCACCAAGTGCTTGCAAAGAATTCTGGCAGGAGAGAGAAACGGACATGAATTAGTTGCACCAAAAATACGCTCCATGTGAGTATTTTCTTATCAATTCATTAGAAATATGAGTACAAATAAGTAAAATTATTTCATATAATTTAGCCATAGAAATTATGTATTAATGCCAGGTAGAAAGGATGTCATCTAATCAGATCAATTTTCCATCAATTCACGCAAATTATTTCATATTGTTGCCAATTTGATGGTTAATCTTTTCTTGAACAAATTTTCAAATTAAACCGACCCGCTCCCATTTTATTTCTCAAAACCGACCCATTTCGTCACCACGTCAGCAGCGTGGCCACGAAATGGGTCGGTTTTTTTAATGACTCCTCTAAATAGTCGGGGTTGCCAACCCCGACTATTTAGCTATGTACAAGCGAAAATAGTCGGGGTTTCCAACCCCGGCTAAATTAGGGCCCTCTCTAATAGGTCGGGGTTGGCAACCCCGACCATTTCGAAAGTCGTATTTTGAAACGGACGGGGTTGCCAACCACGACCATTTAGCAGAGACTATCCACCCAACCTAGCCGACGAGTCGAAATTGGCTAAGAAAATAGTCGGGTTTCGCAAACTTGACTATTTTGTTCTGGGTCTCGCCACCTATATAAACCCCCCATGTCGTTCCCAGCCCTTATTCCATGTTCTCAGCTCGTTCCCAGTCGCCTCTCTCCATCGTTGTCAGTCTTCCAAGCCAAAAATCTCACATTTCAATGCCATTTTTGTGCGGAATTTCATCGTGAAAGATCTAACATGTACTTTCTCTTCCTTCTCTCCTCTTTTAACACGTAGAAATCTAGGGGTTTCTCTCCAAAATGAATTTATTGTGTTTGAACTTTATTTGTAGTGGTTTATTTAGAAAATTTATTCTTGTTATAGTTAAAATTAAACATTTGGGGCATAGAATACTCAATTTTAGGGTTTAGGATTTAGGGGTCAATTTTAGGGTTTATGATTTGGGGGTTTACTGTTGTATCCCCGTGCATACATACTTCACATGATCGGTACTATTCTTTTCCCGGATTCCACGAAAGATTCGGTGCACGTGAGGTGGTTGTCACTCCTGGATGATCTTGTAGATTGTGGGGGATTGTCATGGGGGAGTGTCGTGTTAGCGTATCTGTATAAGGAGATGACCAAAGTGGCTCTTCTTCAAAATAAAGAATTCAAGGGTTGTCTCACTCTGCTATAGATATGGTCTTAGGAGATATTGCATTTGGGTTGCCCAGATTTGAGGGAGGCACGTGCTCTTGATGGCCATATTCCGTTAGGTTGCATGTATTACTAAGTTATTTTGAAAAATATATGATTACATGTAATTTTATACATTTATTTCAATTTGTATTAACTCATTGTGTATAAAATAGATGGAATGTATCCAGATCTTGGCATACCTCACCAAAGGGCCATGAAAACTTCTATAGGAACGAGCTCGATCAAATGAAGGACGAACAGGTATTAAATCATAATATCTACAAATTTTCAATCATTACATCATTTATTACTAAAATCTGTTTTACTTTTTCTTTTTATAGGTCAAGTGGATGCCATATGAACTAGTTTTAGAGTCACTACCAGATATATGCAGAGAAGAGCCGTATGTATGGCGTGCTCGCGTCCTGATCATATGTTTTGAGATTGTCGAGATGCATGTGTCCGACTGTGTGCTTCGACAATTTGGGCTACAACAACATATCCCGGACCCTGTGGAAATAATAGAAAGAAATCCCAGAAAAGGTGCACATCGGCAAGATTGGGAACATATTCACCGTGCTTACATCGAGATGTAGGATTGGAGGGAAGAACAGTTGGTGATGGAGAGGGCTAACGCACCTGACCTAGGTGTGTATTTGCGGTGGTATTGGGGGATTACTCGCCGATGGATATTTCAGGAGAACAAAGCCCCTAAGGAGTACATACCGAGAGGCCCGGTTGAGAGAGAGTTGGAAAGTGTATAAGCAAAATATACAGTTATCTTGTGAGTTTTATTTTATTATCACCCAAATCATAATAATTTTCTTGAGTTTTTATCTTATAGGTACAAGAGCTTGAAGAACTTTCTACTATAGCACATGATGCAATCTGAATGACTACCGAGCTAGGGCCGAGGAACACGTTCATTTGCATGATCAAAATGATTCGGTCCGCTCTTCAGAGGACGCGTAATGTAAGATGTGATGGACGTGAGGAGCGACCAATTTAGTATGATCGTCGACGGTTCCGAGGACACAGGGGACAGGCTCAAGCGGGGCACATGATGAAGCTGGCGGCTCACAGTAGGCCCAAGCCGGATGTTCACAGTCGGTTCGAGTCGATGAGGATGTCATGCACTCCCAACTTCACACACAACTGGACAAGGAACTCATCTGAGCTCACGTCGAAGGTGAACGTGTCAGGGGGAGGGGAAGGGGGAGAGGGAGAGGGAGAGGAAATGGAGTTGTATCCGATTGAAACTAATTATTATGTATCTGATTGAGTATTAATAGGATGTTTGCGTTTGAAACTAAATATTATGTATTCGATTGAGCATTGATTATTAGTATGTGAATTGCATGGTACATATCCGATTGATTATGGATTTTTATTTGAGATTATTGATTGGTATGTGTGTTATTGTGATTGTGATTGCTTGTGGATTGATTGTGGATTGATATGTAACAGCACGAGTTTAAATTTTTAGCTGAAAGTGGGTATAAGTAGAGTCTGCCAAATGGTCGGGCCCCGGCCATTTTGTGCATGTACACGAAACGATCGGGGTTTCTAAACCCGACCATTTTATCGTAGGAAAATTCTTCTCTACTAAATGGTCGGGGTTCCCAACCCCGAACATTTTCAGCTCCATTCGGTGACTTTGCTGAGCTCTCTACCATATGGTCGGGTTTGGGATCCCCGACCATTTCAAAATAGGCTTTCGAAATGATCGGGGTTTCTAACCCTGACCTATTAGACAGAGCTTTAAATTAGTCGGGGTTGACAACCCCGACTAATTTAGTTTGTACATAGCTAAATAGTCGGGGTTGGCAACCCGACTATTTAGAGGCGTCATTAAAAAAGACCGACCCATTTTGTGGCCACGCTGCTGACGTGGCGACGAAATGGGTCGGTTTTAAGAAATAAAATGGGAGTGAGTCAATTTTTTTAATAAAAAATTAAATGGGTTTAATTTGAAAATTTGTTCATCTTTTCTTTTTTGCTCAGCTGCTCTTTAAACATATAGAAATAAGGTGAAGTCTGAATCAAATTATGAGTTACCTGAGAAAAAGGTTTTCAACTTATAAACTAATAACTAAGATGAACTGTGATGATTATCAATGATGTCTTTTTTTTTGCTATAGAAATGATATAAACTCTAGACCGCCCATGAAATAAACTAAGAGCATCTCCAACAGCTTCCCCAAAAATTTCTCCAAAATGGGGAATCAAATGTCATATTCTCCAAATTATTTTTGCTCCAACTCCAACAGCTTCCCCATTTTGAAGAATCATGCATTTATTACAATAATAAAAATATTCTACATCTTTAACTAATAAATAATAAATTATTTATTATTTTGAAGAATCCCCATTTTGACCAAATTATTTATTATTATAATGAGGAGATGGAGTTGTTTTTTGTGGGTTGAGTCTAGAAGAACGTGAAAAAGTGCTTCCCCAAATATTTGCAGAATGCTGCAGATTTGGGGAAGGCTCTCTATTTTTTCTCTCCTATCCCCATTTTGGGGAATGAGATGGGGAATCTGTTGGACCAAAAAAAAGCTCAAAATTCTTCAAATTTTAGAATACCAAGAAGATGGGGAAGCTGTTGGAGATGCTCTAACCTTCAGCAAGGATCATCACGACAGACATGAAACTGCCATGAGTTACTTCCGAAATCATCCCCACAACCCACTGACCCTCTTTGCTCTTGTCAAGATCCCAAATTGAAGCACAAACCCCATATAATTCCAACCAATTTCTTTGATCAACTTCACTTGTTAATACAAAACCATGCAAATCCATCACGAGAACATGAATTCGATATCTTGATGTGCTGTCGTCATCGCATAATAGAAAGCAACCTCAACAGCAACTCTAAAATTTTTAAAAGAAATAACACTCACAACGGCAGCAAATTCCCTTCAACCTCCAAACCTTTCTTCTCCTCTCCCGCCTCCAGTCCATGTCTGAGATCTCTTTCGCTCTCATCAACATCCCTATCACATCAAGAAGAAATTCCAAGTTGAAGTTTATCGTACCCTCCCTCCCCCATTCCCACACCCTCCCTCACTGAGCAATTATTCCTCATCATATCAATGAAACAGTGACAAAGGAAAATGCGATGAACAAGTCTCATTCTCATCCCATCATCAAAAAAAGGAAAAAAAATAACGTAGAGAGGGCGGATGAAATTTCGTGCATAACCTTTCGCAAAATGTCCTCCAAGTTAAGGGAATAGATAAAAATTGAAGAGGGGTAAAATAAGAACAGAACAGATGAACAAGATGGTCAAATTTTGGCTCACCTTTTCCCAAAAATACCCTTAAAATCCTAGTTTATAAAGGAGGCTAGTTACCGAAATAAAAAGCAAAAATGGATAGAAACTAAAAGGAAAAGAAAAACTTATACAACTTTTAAACAACTATGTAATATTGAATAATGTCATTTTTTTCTAAGCACATCTACGACTTGTTACTGACAGGTTCAACCATCACGTCAAAACTCTAAAGTTGTGGTAAGAGTTGAGGTTATATTTTTATATTCTAACAGAAAAATCTCAAGCCTCATTTATTTACTTCCATCTATACTAAATTCTAAAAAAAGGAGAAAATAACAAGTTACTGAAAATATATGGTTTAGACTGAAGGTGGGCGAGGAGATAAAAAGTGCAGAGGAAGAAGAAATAAGGAGATAAGATCGTAATTTCTTTAACTTAGGTTTAGAATTGGTAATATTCTAACTGCTAAATTATAAAGAGTTTCATCTAAACATGATGAAATATAGACCCTCTCCGATCAGGTGGTAATTGGAGAGGGTCCAATCACTCTATTAATTGTATATTATAATTTTAAGTGTTAATACATAGCCATGTAAGGTTCCAATATTATCTAGAAAATCACTATTATCTTAAAAACTGCTATTATGAAAACCACCTTTGGGATAGTGAACTATTTTTAATTTTAATTTTAAGGGTTAACATGATGGATAGTCTGAGTTGAGTTATAAAGGAAAAAAATAAATAAATCAATTTTGAAGAAATGATGAGGTATGAAATCCAGCCATTGATCTCAATTTTCTGGCGCGAGAGCATCGACTGCAACCACTTCATTAAGTTAATAAATGCCCTTAGAAATAACATTAATCACAACTGAGTATGTAACCCATCCTTAGTACTAATTCCTCAATGCTCTATGAGCACATTGTGGCATACACCATACTAATAGGAGTTGGTAGACCTTATAGCTAGGGGTGTTAAACCGTATCCGTATCCGAGGAAATATCTGTAACCGTATCCGTTAGGATACGGATATGGTTACTCAAATCTATAACTGATAGGATATGGTTATGGATATGGTTTTGTAGTGAAATATTTGTATCCGTATCCGAGATATCCGAATACATATTGGTCATACTATTACGATAGTTTCAATTCTTAGATTATGAATTTGTGGTTAATTTTGATGATCAAAATGTCTAATCTTAGTTTTTTAATCATAATGGACATATTAACGAACTCTTTCGTATCACATGAGCTATATTTTTCTCAATATTATCTAGTTTTCTCATATTCTTTTTGTATCCGCATGCATATCCGTTTATATATCCGCATCTATATCCGTAACTGTATCCGATTTTAGCGGATATTGTTATGAATTTTTCTTACCAACATATATCCATATCCGTATCCGTATCCGGGATGTGTAAGCGGATATGGATATGGCAAGTGTCATATCCGAGCCGTATCCTCTCCGTTAACACCCCTACTTATAACAAAAAAAATTATTTAATTCCATCATCTTCACATTTACATATGATTTGTGCCACATGGCGTATTCTATTGATGTGGTGTATGCCACCTTACTATTCAATGAGCACCCTTGGTGGCCACAGGTTTTCGGGAAAGTGGAGAGCTGAAAATTTAGTGTTTTAATTCTATTCTCTGCCATTGGTACTTCCAAAATTATTTTTTGGAGTATCAAAGATGTTGGCTTAACTTATACCAATTTACATACTCCAACTCATTTCAATTAAATTCAAACCCAATGCATTTAATCATTGATCTTGCCCTAACGAGAAATTGGACGCATTTTGTAATGTAGGCAGTGGCGGAGCCACCTTAGTTCAAGGTGGTTCACTTGAACCACCTCAGCTGGTAGAGGAGGAAGAGGGAGAGGTCGGAGACGGCGGAGGGGGAGGTGGGGTCCAGGCGGAGGAGGAGGGGGTGGGTGAGGAGGGAGTGGGCGAGGACGGCGAAGGAGAGGGGCAAGACGAGGGTTAGGGTTAGGAGGGCGAAGGTGCGGGGGGCGGAGGAGGGGATTTGGATGGAGTGATGGACTATTGACCAGAGGGAAAGCGATTCTAGCTCTTCCTCCTGCTGGAGCTGCTCCATGAATGAATTTTGAACCACCACTAAAAATGGTGTAGATCCGCCACTGAATGTAGGGACTCATTTAAAATTATTTGAATAATTTGAGGGACCTAATAAAAATATTAAAATTTTGGGGAGCTAATCTCAGTATATGAAATATTTGAGCTAGTAATATCGAAATAACCTAAATTTAAAGGTTGTTTGGTTGGCTGGAAATGGAGTTGCAAGAATAAATAGAACTATGAAATATGTAAATACATTATTTAGTTTACAATTTATAATTAGGAAATATAAATAGACTTACATTTTGTAAATAAAACTTTGCAGCAAATGCTACGATCAATTTGATAGGAGGAAAAACTACAGACTTCAAAAAAGAAAATTAAAAATTAAAAATAATTACACCTCATCAAAAAAATTCCAAATACTAAATTTGCATTGAATATACCTTTCCAACAATATAATTACAGATATCTAAACAATATATTTTGAAACTGATTTCGCATTTGCTACAATTTATTTTTACCAACAAACCCAAACAGTAAAATGGGCGAGTTGGAAAATTAGGAGATGGTTGGACAGCCTATGAGTAAAGAGTAGTGTTAGGGGCACACCCCCTATCACACCACTAACCATACCCCCTCTCTCATGCTACAGTAAACCGGACCCCACATGGGATTTTAAAATTTTTAAAATCCCATGTGGGGCCTGGTTTACTGTAGCGATGGGAGAGGGGGTGTGGTTGGTGGTGTATTGGGGTGTGCCCCTAACATTATTTATGAGTAAATTAACCCAAAAAGAACATTTATTAATATCAGTTTCCCGCTACTCTGCCTCAACTACTCCCGATCGTGGAGCTCCGATCTGGCGGCGGAATCGCCACCGCCACCGACACATATTATGCGGTCCAACCTTCGAATGGAACAGCTCGAGGTTATGAGGTAAGTTAATGCAAGCGCTAGGGTTTAGGGTTTATAATTCTACTGAAATTCCCCCCTTTTTTTACATAAATTTTCATATATTTTCGTCATATCTAGGAAAATTTATGCATATTTTATTAGCCGATAGGGGAGATGTCACTGGGCAGCGCGAACTTGGAAGTGCGATTTATAATCTTTAATTTCATATATCATTAAATTCATGTTGAAATTTTAGTTATATTAATTTTGCAATATTAAATGCATCATTAGCAGTCAAGACAGAAAAAATCCTGGAATTGGACATCGTACAGTTGAGTGAAACGATGCAGAGAACTGCTGGTGAAGATCAGCAGGTTAAACGCAAAATAACTTGATATAAACAAGCATCATTCATCATTTTATTCTTATTTGGAAAAGAAAAGATGGAATGTGCGATTGAATTTTTTCGCTTAGTTTATATTTTCTTCAAATTTTCATAGTTAGACATATCTAGTTGGTGATGCTTTGCAGCTAGTATGGCTATGGTTAATTGGGGGAGAATAATGCAGTTTCAATCATGAAGAAAACCCTTATAAGCTTTTGTTTCTTTTGTGATTCGTCCATTTTATTTTCATCCTCGTATTGACTACAGTTGTTAATTAGGAAATTGCAGAAATCAACAGCAAGAAAATCTTGACGGTGATATCGTGTTTCTATTCCTTTGTACTTACAGTAAAAAGCCACAGAAATAGAGATGTTGAGGCTTGAAACAATTAGACCCAAAACCATAAGTTAAAAGCTCATGTTTTAAGTTGAATATTTTTCTATCAGCTTTTCACTGTGGGCATGTAGCTTAAATAGACACATTAATATCTTGAAATTCCAAAATTTCTAAAGATGGATACAACGGCGTGCTACATTTTTGAAATATGATCATTCATCCAATCCAATTAATGGCTTTCTGGTGCTATGAAGTGTCAGCCTAGCCATTTGTCACGGAGACCCACTTCTTTCATCTCTTCATTATCCTCGTTGGTATTTCTCATTAGAAACCTAACCAAAAACCCATGAAAACAATCATCCAGAGAGTGTATATTGCCCCCACTAAGTTGCCTGGGTATGGGTATGGGTATGGGTGCTGGTGCGGGCACGGGTACAGGTACGAGACACGGTAAATTTGTCAAAAGTAGGGTATGAGGACACAACTATAAATATGTATGTATATTACGTATATTTATATGTGTTAAACTTAATAATTTACATAAGATCAATATTTTTTTATTTTTATGAGATCAATATATTAGAAATAGATGTGAAGTGTAGAATATATCTCCAAGAAGTGTATGAGGAGTGTTTTAAACTAAAGCATGTGGTATATAATTGACTATAAGCTGACAGAAACATATGCATATATCAAGAAGTGTCAAAGAAGTTTGGGTATGGGTATGGGTACGTGTCCGATATGGCTACGGCTTCCAAATAGAAGTACCCAGGTGACATAGCTGCCCTATAATTGAAATATCGTGTTACCTCACAATAAGCCGATGATGCAATTATACTCGCTCTTGGGGATAAACAACATTGATTCTAACTCATTCTTTTTGTCTTTGAAGTTCTCCCTAGTTGCAGAATCATTGTCTAATAGTCTTCTACATTTCCAGATTGGCACCATGGTAGCTGCTACTCTCAATTGCCAATTTGGATCCTTTTCTTATACCAATTACTAAATTTGGATCAGTTTAGCCCTTTACCAACCACATAACAACTAAAATTCAATAGACTCAAGCATTACCATTACAAGTAACCAAATGCACAAACTGAACTTGCAAATTCACAGTAATCAACTTCATGATTTTGTAGATATGAACAACTTCAAAATACAAGTAGCTTAGTTCGTCTTCAATTTGTGGCTGCCCTCTCTCTTTGTTCTATTTATTTTGCTAGTAAGAGAAAATTTCTTATTGAATAAACAAATGAACAGAACCATATTTAACATGAAGAAATGTATTCATGCATCTAAAACTTTTTATTCTGATTCCATTTGGTACCATTGAATATCATATAAAAAGGATCACATTCATTAAAGATTTCATAGAAAAGAAAACTACATATAAAATTTGGAGTATGGGCTTGTCTAGTATACACTAACATATTTTCCTGGGCATTCTTTTTCTGAATGCTAAAACACATGGCAGATTGAGATCACAAATTTCCTTCAAGATCTCCCACCCCCATGCTTCCTCACTCATTTTCAGATGAGGGACTCTGAGAATGTTGACATCCATTCTCATCCTCCGTTATGGTAGTGGAATGAGCCGGTCAAACCTTTCACTACGCATTCTCCCTCACATATAAGTCATTCTGGCTTTTGGTAGCTTTCGACTTTTATGATAAAGACTTTATAAAACTTGCATGGGTAAAAAGTATTTGCTTGGTCAAATCTAGCTTATTTCGATGAGCTCATGAACTAGTTTTTTAAAAGTTGGGGACCCTAACTTTGGCTTCAAAGCTAGCTTATTAAAGATATCACCAAACATGTATATATGAATTAGCTAGCTTATAAGCTACCTTGAGTCCTTAACTGAAAAATAAGCTCTCCCAAACACCGTCTTAGATGGTTCCACTTTCAAAAAATGTATTAAAATGAAAGAATCAATGACTATAGAATTCAAATCCCTAGATATTCTATCAGGCAAAATGGAAGTTGTTGTCAAAAAATGCTTAAATTAACTACGACGTTATGTTGATTTTCCGATAAAAGAAAAAGGCATTATGAAATAAGGAAATATTTCACTAGCATTGACCACATAAACTCCCTGGGATGTGAAGATTAACCTTTCTTGGTCTCACTCTCAACTCTCTGAAGTTGTCGAAAACTATACTTCAAGCATGTAGGTGCAAGTGAAATTGTTGAGGTATAGCTTAGTCTGGAAGATGTGATTTATCCGTTTACTTTTAGTTCTAAAAATAAGGGTTTGCTGTCATTTCTTGTTCCTGTGGCCTGTGAATTGGGAGGAAAGAGGGAAATTAATGTGCCCTTTGTTTCATTCGTTTGTGTTATTTGAAAACAGAAAAAGGGTCTAAGAAGGGGGCAAGAGAAAATAATTTCTATAATTTGACCCGCCATTTCAACATCAAGAAGTTCAATCCAAGGCTTTTGATCTAAATTGAGATGGAAATTTGTTATTGAATAGAGAAATTTTAATAAGAGAAATTGAATCAACAACCGAACTGATAGGATATGTAATTTCCACTCTCCATTCCCTTTTCTTCATTATAACCAAATAGAATGATTGGAACATGCAGACTCCTAAACATGGCTCCCATAAAACAAACGAAGGAAGGATAATTCAATGAATAAAACTCTGGGTTTCTGGGAAAATTTTGATCACTGCGTTCAAATTGACCTCTCAGAGAATAATTACAAAAACTACGAGCTGATATCATATTAAATTAAAGGGAGACATTGTACTTACGTACCCCCCAACTAAATCTTGGGATCAGATTCTAAGCCTTACATGAAAGTTGCTGCAGTCAAACTGTTTACGCGTTGCTGCCTCAGCTCCAGGAGTAGAGAGACCCATGCCAACTGCAACAGACTTGTTTGAGTTGCCCACCTACATCTATGTCCATCCCCTTTTATAGGTATTAGAAAGCCATAGATTCATCCCCCAGAATTTGGTACCTGGATTTGGCATATAAATGCTTTGATTTCCTTATTGTCAAAACAGGTAAGATGGCTGTCACCAAATCGGTATCAAGTAGGCTAGGATTTGATTAAGATGTTCATGAAGAAGGATCAATTTCAGGTGAGAATTTGCGAACTTTTAATCTTTCAATTTTCTTAAAGATTCTCATTTTAAACTTTCCATGCCAGTGTCTAGTATAAGGTGTATAGACATCACTATAATTGCCGAACTATTATGCTAATTTCAACTACAGTTTACAGAATGAATGGGTTTAGCTCACTGTTTCTCCCCATTACAAAAGCACCTATGTTATCTTTTATCAGTTGATAATGCTTTTACCATCAAAATTTGGAGGCCTTATGGTTTATATTGTAACAAAATTTGATTCATAAGTATTTTTTTCTCTAATTAAATCATAACATAATAGAGTCTAAAGGTCTTCTGGTTTGGAGTCTTTGGACTGATTTGTTTTTCATATTTATTATCAGAATGAACTTAGGGTGCCGTTGTATTGCCTTACAGTTGATTGGGCCGAAAGCTCAATGACTTGGAAGAAATTAGTTTTAGTCTAGTAGATTTCACCATCAAAAGAAGTTGATAATTTTGTAGCAAGAATCGTGGATTAGCTGACAGGCTATCATCGCAAGAAGCTTCATTGGTTGTCCGGATATTTAAGCCATGTTTTTATCTTTCACTCTATATGTTTGTTATCACCATGAATTCATGAACTTATGGTGCCTTACATTGCCTTACAGTTGATCGAGAGCTAAAAGAATGCTTCATTGTGTTCACTATGGTTGAAGATCGGTAATTTAGAAGAAAGCTTAATATCCTTCTTAATTGCTTTGGTATTTGCACAAATTTCAGAGTAGATCCCTCTTTTTATATACAGAAAAATCTGTAAGGCAAGTACTGGCTTGAATCTAGTTATTGGAAAAATGTAACTTCAAGAACACACTCAGCACTTGAAAAAGCCTCTCATTGTGCATTAGCAATTTTACTTGCATTCTCCTCTCTGAGATTTCGAATTCTGTTTCTCATCTTCATAAATGAATGTTCCAAACTGCTTTGTTCAATTTCAGAAGATTAATTAACTTGTCACTTTTGCTGCTTAGTGAAATAGCAACAAGTGGGCACTCCAAAGGACTGTTGCAGACTGTAATTAACCCCTACTCTTTCAACATTTCCTTCCTCACCATCTGGCTGCGGCAACTCATTACTCAACCAGGAGAAACTTGGGTGGTTCTCATCCTTTAGAGTTACTACCGGATATGAAGCACAATCAATTTTAATGCATATATGTATGGCTATATTACCACTTTCCATCTATGTGTTCCCTTTCCGATGAATGATCCTAAAACCAAGTGGCAATTTCTCCTTTGGCATCCAGGTGTAGGTTGGCAATTTAAAAGAGCATCTTATTTGGTGTTACCATTAGATAGGCGATCATCCCCAGTCTCAACATCTTGTGTGATCGATGGTTGCCTTTTCTGCCATTTATCCATTTGGAATGAGGCAATGAGTTGATTTTCTGCAACTATCATCATCCACAAAGTCCTCTCCTTGGCTGAGATATCGACTGCCAACATCAAACCGCATTAGCATTGGAGTCCTCTATCAGTGCCACATGACAGTCAGTCATGTAAGGTAGCAATTCTTTTATTTCTACAGCTCCCATGCTTTGGGAGGGCTTATACATTCTTCTTCAACCTTTACATTACATAAAAACAATTGCAATTCTATATATGTGAGCATCTTGACTACAAGTAACGACATAATATAAACTGAAACTTGCAACTTTAGGATACATGACTTCATGGATTTGCAGAACTGTAGAACTTCCAACCGCAAGTAGTTGAATTAGTCTTCGGTTGGAGGCTGCTTTCTTCTTTTCTTAAATTCTTTTGCTTATTAGCCACAATTTCTTTATTGAAAGAAGATTAGCAAGGAAAGCATCATGTGTAAACTTAAACTAAAATTTTTATTCCGCTTGATGCTATACTGAATTTGTTTACGCGTGTGTCACATAAGAAGGATCACATCCATTAATAACGTACTGAAAATGAAAATAGAGTGACTTTGAAGTACATAGCTGCCTATATAGACTGACATTTTCCTTGGGACTCTTTTTGTAGTTCTAAATTTCTTTTTACATAAACAGTGAGGCCAAGCCAGTTCTAGAATTCATTTCCATGTCACTCCTGTGATTTGCAATCATCCTTCAAGATAACCCGCTCCAGTACTTCCTCAGTTCCTTGCACTTTTGGATGAAGAACAGAGAACTCCAAGAATGTTGAGATTCATTCTCATCCTCTCTGATTTTCATGGACTTGATTGTATGATACTCTCTTTTCCCACTCTTCCTGACTAAGATAAATAAAAAATTTGCCTAATCAATATGAAAGTTTAAATATAATCTTCAAGACTTGAAATAAACAATAAGAACAATAAATGCTCGAAGGCTGTTTTTTCTACTAAGAGTGCATTAGAATGATAATAAAGTAACGATTAAAGAAGTATATGACTAAGGTAATGATACTCTGTCAGAACAGATGCTTAAAATAACTATGATATTATGTTGTTTTTTCGTACAAAGAAAAGATATCATGCAAGCATTTATTACATAAATCTTTTGGATCAAATAAAATTTTAATTAACAAAAAGGAAAGAATATGAGAATAAAGATTGTTGGTTTCGACCATCAACTAGTCATACTGAATTTTAAACTGTACTTAGGACATATAGATGCAAGTAATGGTTAAGGTATAACGAAGTTTAGAAGAAAATCTAGTTTTACTTTAGTTCTAAAGTCAAGGGTTGCTCTTCATTTGTTGTTGTTGCTAGGACCTGTATATTTAAGGGGAATGGGAGGACAGGGATTGACAATACCGCCCTTTGTTTCTTAGATTTTTGTTGACATTAGTAAACTGACAAACG
>NC_033798.1:101640135-101650224 GCF_001876935.1 Asparagus officinalis | reverse complement strand
ATGAACCACATCTTCAAAATTGAGTTTCTTTTCTATATTGAGTAGGAATTCCTATCGAGTGATTATTCTACTAGAGTCCAGTACCATTGTCCAATTGTTTTTCAAGGAGAATGGAATACATGAGCCACTTTATTTAGAGTGATGCACAGTTGGATGAAGGGTAGCCTTTTTTATTAAAGCCGTTGTGCGATATTGTAATTTGACTTCATAAGTCAGAAACTGTCATGCCGTGGCCCCACAAGCCTGTTCGGACGATGTAACCCGTAGGATTGACTGAGTGCAACACATGGTTTGGCTCACTCAATCGCTAAAATTAACTAGTTAATGTTGTACTTGACTCCTTGAATTACATTATAAACCATTCAATCACTCAATTAATATCCGATGTGGGACTAAATCTTAGGGTATCACAATTAACTCACCCTAATTATGCGACGTCTTTGTCACGGTATGACAATTGACCATCCCAATATATCCACAATCAACTCACCCTAATTATGCGACGTCTTAGGGGTATCACAATTAACTCACCCTAATTATGTGATGTAGAGGTGACTCCTACAGCTTCTAGAGGTGGTTTTCACTGCACTCGCACAGTGTAGCACTTAGTCTCACATAGCACTTAGCTTCACATTTCTGACAAATTAACTGCTCTAATACCATTTGAGACGCTCCGAGCCTGCGAGCCCAGTGGCCCGATGTAAGCTGTGGAACCCACTAAGTGTAGCACGTTTGGCTCAAACCATTGCAAAAATTGACTAGCCAATGTTGCACTTGACTTCTTGGACTTCATAACTCAACCAATCACTCAGGCAATATCCAATGTCGGACTAAATCTTTGGATATCACAATCACCCCACCTTAAATATGAGACGTCCTCATCACATTATGACAATGATCCATCCCCAACTAAGTTGCATGGAAACAAGTACAGGTATGGGCACGGTTGCGAGCACAAATACGAGACACGGTAAATTTGTGAAATGTAGGGTATGAGGACACGACTACTCTTATATATCGAAATTAGTAATTTACATGAGATCATTATTATTTTCAATTCATGTGCTATTTGAATTTAATTTTTGTGGAAGTCTCTCTAACCATTATATCAAAAGTCTGAAGTTATGTTAAAGCTTAAGGGTTATAGTTTTATATTCTAACAATTTCCTATTATATTTTAAACTTTATTTTATTATGTTGATTATAATAAATTGGAAACTGCTTGTTTTTAACACTCAAAACACTCCTTTAAATCATAGCTTTTAACTTGGATACAGGCTAAAACAATTGGATCCATGTCTAACAGGTTTCAAAAAATGGACATGAAGTGTAAAATATACGTCCAAGAAGTGTATGACAATTATTTTAAATTTTAAATTGAAACATATATCGTATAATTTAGCACATGTCTGAGTCCATGTATGCATACATCTAAGGAGTGTCCATGAATAAGTGTCGCATACATGTCGAGTAAGGGTATGACTTCATGATAGAAGGACGTGGGTAACATATATCCCCAATAATAGTCCCATATCGAGTAATGATAGAGGCATTGAGTGGTTTAAATGTGTGCTCTTAGATTCAAGTTGTAATAATTGCTAGCAATATTTGGCAGTTGAACAAGCCAAAAAATATATTGCACTTAGTGGGTCCTGGGCTTATATTACACCAACGGGCTCGTGGGCCCGGGATGTGATAGAGACAATAATTAAGACTGGTTACTCAAAAAAAAAGACAATAATTAAGACTGAAATCAATAAAACTCCATTCTCTTAGTTTCACCAAACATAATTGAAGATAAATGGAATATAATTGAAGAACTGAAACCCTTGATTTATTACTGAGATAACATGGGCTTATATAGGCCCCTACACTCACAACTTACATATAACCCCCTACTTATTACTAATATGTCAACACTCCTCCTCAAGATGGGCGAAAGATATCCACTAAGCTCATCTTGTCACATCCTTTAATCATATCTACTGAACTAAGTCTCTTAGTCAGACAATCAGCTGCCTGGTCCTTAGTTAGAACATGACTTAACTCTAGTAGTCCACTGTCCAACTTCTCTTTGATGAAGAACCTATCGATCTCGATGTGTTTGGTTCTATCATGCTGTACTGGGTTGTTGGCGATACTGATGGCTGACTTGTTATCACACCACAACTTCATCTTGGCTCCTTGATCCAGCTTCAGTTCCACCAACATATTCTTCAGCCACAACAACTCCGCAACTCCCAAGGCTATAGCTCTATACTCTACCTCAGCTGTCGATCTCGCCACCACTGACTGCTTCTTGCTCTTCCACGAGATCAAGTTGCCTTCTATAAATATACAGTATCCTGAGGTGGATCTCCTATCATCAGCACAGCTAGCCCAATCAGAGTCACAGTAACCCTCAATGCTCGCGTGTTCATTTTTCCTGAATATCAGTCCTTTTCCCGGGGCACTCTTCAAATACCTCAGAATCTGGTACACTGCGTCCATATGACCCTTCCTCGGATCATGCATGTAGCGACTCACCACGCTTATTGCAAAAGAGATATCAGGACGTGTGTGACTCAAATAGATCAACCTTCCCACCAGCCTCTGGTATCTGTCACGATCAACTGGTTCTCCAGCCTCAGCACCTAGCTTGAACTTCTGGTCGATCGGTGTAGTTGCAGGTTTGCACCCTAATATCCCTGTCTCTTTGAGAAGATCCAGTGCATACTTTCTTTGGGATAGGACAATCCCCTCCGCTCCTCAAGCTATCTCTATTCCAAGAAAGTATCGAAGCAAGCCAAGATCTTTCACCTCGAATTCCTTACCCAGTCTCATTTTGAGTTGGGCAATCTCCTTCTCATCATCCCCTGTAATAATCATATCATCCACATATATCGCAAGTATGGTAATGTGGCCTCCACTCCGTCGAAAGAACACGGTATGGTCGGCGTTGATCTGCTGGTACACCATACCAATCATAGCCCTTCTGAATCTGTCAAACCAAGCACGAGGAGACTGTTTTAGCCCATAGAGAGACTTCTTCAATCTGCAGACCTTGCCCACTGTCTGATTTGTATCGAATCTTGGTGGGATCTACATGTATACCTTCTCCACTAGATCTCCATGAAGAAATACATTCTTCACATCTAGTTGGTATAGCTTCCATGCACCATTTACTGCCAGAGAGATTAAGGTCCGAACAGTGCTCATCTTCGTCACTGGTGTAAAAGTCTCATCATAATCGATGTCATATGTCTGACTATACCCTTTTGCCACCAGACGAGCCTTGTAGCGCTCAACTTGTCCATCTGGATTCTGTTTCATAGTGAAGACCCACTTGCATCTAACTGTTCTCTTCTCTTCTGGTAGTTTTACTAGCTCCCAAGTACGGTTCTTCTTAAGGGCTCCTAGCTCCTCGTGCGTAACCGCTTTTCACTTTGGATCCTTCTTAGCAACCTGTGTTAGGTACAGTAATAGAGTCCAATGATGCAATGAATGCTCCATATGCAGGGTGAATATTAGAATATGATACAAACTGGGTAAGATCCCAACCATATCTATCGGGAGGATTTCCCGCATTGCTGCAAGTAGTCCTCCGTACTGACATTGGTGTGGGAAGAGTAAGGAGAGGAATGATATCACCTTGGGAGGAATCTGATGGTGGTGTAGGTGTCTCAAGAGTCAGGGCAGGCGTTGGCAAGGGACTTGGCACTAGTGGCACTGTAGGTACTGTTTCCGTAATTTGCTTCCCCTTCCTACTATAGGTAAGTAGCTCCCCCTGATTCGTGGGCCTAACACCTCTTGTCTCCTTATCCTCTTCTTCTTAATTTTCCTGCTTCTCCTCAACCAATTCTCCCTCCCAAGGAATCGTTAGAGAAATCGATTTCTTCATATTATTCTCTACATTATTCACATGCCTCTCACCATTCTCCCCCTCTCGTCTCATACTTCCAGTATTGGGCGAGTCACCAACGGATGAGGGTACCTTCTCGGTGTAATATGACTCGAATTCTCGAAAGTACACATCCATGCTCACAAACAGCCTTTTCTCCACCGGGCTCCAGCAAACATATCCCTTTTGAGTAGCAGAATATCCCACAAAAATACACTTCACCATTCTAGGGGTAAGCTTCCCGACGGATGGTCTGTTATCCTTTACAAAGCACACACAGCCAAATACCTTTAGTGAAAGAATCCCACCATTATCTCCTTTCAACGTCTCACACAGAGACTTCTAATTCAGCACTCTCTAGGGCATTCTGTTAATCAGCGTCGCTGCAGTCAACACTGCTTGCCCCCACAATATTTCTGGGACATTCATGGAGATCATCATACTTCTAGTAACCTCTAAAAGATGTATGTTCTTCCTTTTCGCTACCCCATTCTGAGCTGGTGTGTATAAACATGTAGTTTGGTGTTGTATTCCCTGAGCTGACAAGTATTCCCCAAGCGCTCTGTTGGTGTACTCTGTCCTATTATCAGATCTCAATACCTTCACCACTGCTCCATATTGAGTCTGAACATACCTATGAAAGTTTTGAAAGCAACCAAACACTTCACTCTTATTTTTTATCAGGTATAACCAAATAACGCGAGAGAAGCAATCAATGAAGGTAACAAAATACTTGTATCCATTCATAGAACTTGTAGAACAAGGCCCTCAAACATCTGAATGTATCAGATCAAATGCATGAGAACTCCTATGATCAGAACTAACATAAGAGCTTCTAGTAAGCTTTCCCAACTTATATGCATCACACACAAGTTTTTCTTTATTTACTTTCTCAAATAAAGATGGATACAACCTACTTAAAACACCGAAAGAAGAGTATCCCAAGTGCTGGTGATGAAGCATCAACACACTCTCGACACTCATCTCAGATCCTACTCCTGCTCTCTCTACCATTGACACCAAAGCTGAGTCCAACCCCTCATGATCGAAGTACCACAGTCCATTACTCCACGTGTCAGTCCCAAGTCTTCGTCCTGTCCCTTTCTCCTGGAAGATCACCTTGGGAATGTCAAAAGAAACGATACATTTTAGTTAGAGGATAATAACACTAATGGACAAAAGATTTACTGGAAAGGAAGGAGCATGCAAAACATTAGACAAAGTTATAGAACATGTACAATTAATAGTACCCTTACCAACCACAGGCTGAAATGTATCATCAGCTGTTTAGATGCTATCTGCTGATGCTAGGTGAGTGTATGATGAGAACTCACTAGCATTACCCGTCACATGTCGAGACGCACCGGAGTCGACAATCCATTCTGATGGTCTCTTGAGAGTCATAGAAGCAAGAGCATGTATGTCATCAGTGCCTTTGGTCGGATGAGCATAAGTAGCAAAGTTGCCTTTGGCGAAGAACGAAGTGGATGCCTCCTCGGTTCCACTCCTCCTGTCTCCATCTCCTGCTACTCTCTGCTTCCTCCGAAGTATCTCCAGGAGCGCATGATCCTCCTCGATAAAGACCACCTCAGCTGCTGCTTCTTCCTCTGCCACCATCAGATTCGCCTGATTGCTTGCTTCTCTTTCACCTCGTCGACCCCCACGGTCATGACCACGACCTCTGAACTGTCCACGTCCACCCGAATCTCTATCCTTAGGTGGCTTGGTACAATCATGCCTTAAATGACCCACTTCACCGCAGTTGTAGCACTGCCGAGTCTCCCCCTTGGGTCCAATATTGCCAGAATTGGAGGCTGCCAATGCTGACTTTACCACAGGAAGTCCACATGTTCCTGCCTGCAGCCTAATACGAGTCTCCTCCTGGATCATGGTCGAGACTGTCTCCTCAAGTGTGGGAATCTTCGGCTGAACTAGTAGCAATGCAATCCTCTGAGCAAACTCTGATGTCAGCCCCTTGAGAAACACCATAGTCCTCTCCTGTAGAAAGGCCTCTCTCTCTTTACACTCCGGGTCATTGCAGCTCGTCCGAGGTGAGAAGTGATCATAATCTAGCCACAGGCGCTCCAGCTCTGTAGCATATTCCTGTACAGTCCTCTCTCCCTGGACTGTGACGTCGATCTCTCCCTTTATCTGGAACACCCTCAGGTTATTCCCTACTCCATCATAGGTCCTCCTCAACTTCTCCCAGACGTCCTTCACCTTCTCAATGTCATCCACTGTGACGGCGATCGACTGGACCAATGAGTTGAGAAGCCAGATGTACACCAACATATGAGTGGATTTCCACTTATCTCTTCCCTCCGAGCCCTGTCTTCTCTCCTGTTAAGTAACCCTCCAGGTTTCTCCCTGCAAGGGTGTATCTCACCCGCCGTGACCAGCTCAGGTAAGTACCTGGTCCATCAAGCTTCAGATCGATGGTCGGAAGCTCCAACTTCTTCGATGGTCTTGTCGCGCTCTCATCAGCCGATAACTTCATCAACTTCATCAAAGTTGACACCTCCGCGGGGTTCAACTCCTTGATGATCTCTTCCATCGACCAGGCTTCCGATCCAACACCTGTACACCTTTTCTTCAAACCCTTGTTGTGCGTAGTGAAAAATTCCGGCAGCATTTCTGCTGCACAACAAGAGTAAGATCTCAACAAAATTCTCGTTTCTTAGAGGAAATAAGAATCGAAAGTGATATATCTCATCTCCATGAGATATACACTCTTCCTCTCATCAGTTCTGGGACTGAAATGTCAAGGGAATTCATGTCAAACTCTAGGTTCGACAGGGTGCAGCAGGGGTTTCGAGGTGGCAGCGGCTTTGCGGGAAGAGGGGGGGTGCTGGGCAGCAGGGAAAGGCAGCAGGGGTTCGGGTGCAGCGAGGGCGTGGATGGGCAGCGAGGATTCAGGTGCAGCGAGGTTTGGGTGCAGCGGGGTTCGGGATTCGGGATTTGGGTGGGTGCAGTGGTGTTCGGGATTCGGGATGCCAGCGGCGGTGTTGAAGTGCAACGCGACGGTGCGGTGCAGCGGAGGCGGGTGCAGCCGGGATGGCGTGCTCCTTCGGGTGCAGCGAGCTGCAGAGGTGGGTTGCCAGCGGAAAGGCGCAGCCCCAGCCAGAAAGGGCAGGCGGTGTTGATGGCGCGGGACTTCAACTGAGAGGGCTCGGGTCCCGTGTCGCAAGGATGCGAGGAGACGAAGATGCTGCTGTAGCGCCGTGGTGATGACTAGGACGACGACTAGGGTTTGGCGGCTAGGGTTTTTGGCGGCTCTGATACCATGAAGAATTGAAACACTTGATTTATTACTGAGATAACATGGGCTTATATAGGCCCCTACACTCACAACTTACATATAACCCCCTACTTATTACTAATATGTTAACAATAATGAAATTCTAAAAGATCATAGACCACTATATTCGACTGATTCTAGAAACAATGTAAATGCAAAAATTGATGCCTTATCTGAAGAATTACCTAATTTGGTTCCTTTAAAGAAAAACTAGCATTGATAAATGTATTTAATCTACTATTAAGATTTATCATAAAGTATGTCAAGCCAACAATCAAATTTACGAATTACTAAATTGTACTATTGGGATCGGATCCTAACCCTTAGGTGGAGGATATAGCATTCAACCACTTTACCTGCTGCCTCAGCTTCAGGATCAGGGTGACCCATCTGGTTACAACCCTGACTTATTCGAGTTGTCCATTCGTGTATTTCCACGTCCCTTTATAGGTATTAGAAAACCAGAGATACCTCACCCAGATTTGGTCACCAGATTTGGCATATAAATGCGTTGTTGTTCTTATTGACAAAATAGGTAAGAGGGTTGTCACGAAATCATTAGCATGCAAGTTTGTGTTTGGTTCGGATGAATGTTTATGAGCAAGGATCACCTTCAGGTGAGCATTCTTGAACTTCTATTCTTTTAAGTTTCTTAAAGATTTGCACATTAAACTTTCCATAAGGCCTGGTATAATGCATGAATATAGACAGGTGGTATATATATAGTGTGTGAACTTATATAAATTGTTTACCTGCATATGTCCCTACGTACTATTTTATAGGGCTTAAAAATCATGATTTTCTCCTCCAAGAGGATATAAATGCATTTTTTTTATTTGCAAAGCAGGTAAGAGAGGGTTATCACCACACAACTCATTTATATTAGAAAATTGTTTAGATTAACATGCATAGATGTGTGTACTTACGTAGATATTAGTGTCATTAAGAGCCAGTAGATAACAAATCCATAGAATTCATTTTACCAATAATTTATAGTTAAATCACATGTCCTGTTTATTTGTCACTAGATGAATAACGTAATAGCACAGTAATATAGATAAATTATAGGATGTTAAGGCTTCTCTTTAAATATAGAAAAAAACCTTGTTTATTAGATTCTGATTACATTAACATGTAATTTAGGTGGAGCTTGAGATAAGCGGCCTTGCTAAGAAGATCAGAGATCATTTACATTCACCTTAATCACTCGTAAAAGTTAATATTCACCAGTTGATGACAATAAAATAATAAAAGAAGTTGATGTTTTGAGCAAACCATTTTTTCTTTAACATTATTCACAATATAAAAATATCTACATAGATTCTTAAATCTCTGATGCCATCTAGAGGTAAAATTTGTATCAACCTTCTCATACTAATTTACAATGTCACTATATGGTATATACTGAGGCACATTAATGCACAGCACATGGGCGTGGCATGCATGCATGTATCGTATGTGTGTATGTGTAGTATGTGTGTAGGAATGCAGGCACATATACACATGCATGACATACCATGCACATGTAACATGTGTGCACAAGTACATGCATGAACGTTGCTGTAATGCACAATACATTTGTGACCACATGACATGAATTTCCTCCTTTTCATGAAATATGTTTCTTGCATAAGCATACAGGTGGTGTTTAAGAGTTAAAACAGCATACCTGTACATGGGAAGGAAGTGTTTACTTATTAAAAAAATGGATGTAATAAGAATTTATCTCTCTTTTGGATTCAACTTTAAAGGAATATCTCTCTTTTTAGCTTTTAAATAGTGCTAATGCTACTCATGAGGATCATGATCAAATTATTGGTTATGATCGGGCCAAAAGAAGGTTAAACTACATCTCGTACTTGGATTAGTAGACATTTTTGTTCCACATGTACATTATGGCTTCTCTGGCATCTAAAAGGATGGATCAAATAATGATCCACTAATATGGTGGCTGGCTGGTATCTGTTTTGTCATTTCAACTAGTTTTTACTTTTTAGTTGGTTACTGCTCGTTCGTGAAATTGATGCCAGTATTGATGTTCTCAGTGCGCTTGTTCCTGCTTTTCCTTTGTTGCATCCTCATCTAATGGTTTCAGCTTCTCGATCGCCTGACAGCTAGAATTCGATTCAGCAAGGGGTTCATGCATGCCTAGTTAGGATGTTATGTCTTCTTGTTGGTTGCGATAAGGCCTTTTTTAGTTGGTTGCTTTGACAAGAAGTTGGTGATTTTGGTGCTGGGTTAGATGATCATTCCTCGAGATGCTTGGTATAGTCAAGTATGCCATTCGTTCAAGCTATTTTGTTAATTTTCCCAAATATGCCATTCGTTCAAGCTATTTTGTTAATTTTCAACAACTTATTAGCATTAAAAATAAGAAGATAGGTTACATTTTTCATATTCTAGCTTTTGTAGAGGTACTTTCGTGAATTTAGAATTGAAGGGGGAGAATTTAGTATTAGCGGATAATACAGTAGGTGCCCAAAGAAAGTTAACCGTAGCCTAGTCATGACCATATACATTCTTGTAGTGGCACTGAACACAGTGGGACTAGAAAGTTGGCTCATATATTATTATATCATGAAAAATAATAAAAGAATAAACTAATTTGCTATACATATTTTCTCGGCAACACTATTAAATTTTCATTTTAAGCGACTGAGCACTCTGGTGGCAGGCCTTGAGGAAACCTCTTCTTGTCAGTGCAGTAATTGTAGATCATGTAATTCTCCTGTACCCATCTCATCCTCTCTCGTCTTGTTGAATCCAGCTCTTCATTCAACCAGGCATTGGTTGCTGAAGCACTTGCAGGTTTTGTTGAAGAACAAGTGGAGGTACCAGAGGACCAAACACATGCATTGGCATTGAAATTTCTGTACGATGCTGTGAATGGAGCTTTCGTCCAATCGGTCTT
>NC_033798.1:101558164-101639522 GCF_001876935.1 Asparagus officinalis | reverse complement strand
TTCTCATGGGCTGGTTGTTGGGAAAGGCAACACCCCTTGATTCCAGATTCTTGAAGTCTCTGATTGGGATGCCGTCAACTGAGAAACTGAAACAACGATACCAAAACAGTGAGCATTCGGATCTTGTTTTAGTTAATTGTAAAGAGATTCACAAGGAAATGATTGCCTGGAATATTTTAGATCACTTACATAATATGACTTGGGTTCCAGAGAATTGAGTAGGTGTGGAAGTCCTTGGTAGGGTCGAACCAGAGGTGGAACTGCTGCTCTCTGTTGCCCTTCCCTTGAGTGAATACATTAGTATGCAGTGTGTATGGGTCTCCACTGAGATTTCCAAGGAACTCGAAGTCAATCTCATCATGTGTAGGTCCTTGTGAAGAGAGCTGCAAACATACATGCAAGTTTGCAACATGAAAATTAGTTCTAAATAATCTAGTTAGTATACAATGATTGCGAATCCTATTAGTTGAGAACTTACATAGTAAGCTGTAACAGTGCCGGCCGAATTCCCCGCAACTAGCTTGAGCTGCATATCAATCTTGCCGAAAAGGTATTCATGCTTGGATTGGAAGCCAGAGCCAGAGGTCTTGTCAAGGGACAGACTGAGGAGCTGTCCATTGTTGAGGATCCTTCCTCGTCCATCGCCCCAAGTGATGTCGAAGTCATTGTTGAAGTTGCCAGCATAAGCAATGCCTATCAGAGAGCATGCTAATAGAGTAAACAAGATTGGGGCCATAGCAGAGGGCAAGCAGACTAGATGTATGAGGAGAATGTATTAAGAACGCTAGTGATAGGAGTGAGGAAAAAGAGGAGGAGACGCTGGTCTTCTTATAGCAGAGAACGATATGAAGACTGTTGTGGGATTAGGAAGCGTATTGGATGCTCCAAGTTGGAGGCTGGCAACAGACTTGAGACAGCTAAGGCAATTACTTCAGAGGACGCGGTCTTTCTACATCAAGTGGTTTTCTATGGCCCATGGGCAGTAAAGTTGAGGCCAGATTTCCTTTATTGCCGATTTTTATATGCTTTTCTGTGTTGGTGTGTGATATCAAGCATAGATTAGATTCACCGACTCAGCTTAATAAATCACCAGGTACCCCAGCTCTCTCCACATGTTTTTATAAACTATCTTAAAAGGTTAAGGTTATCAGCATTCTTGATTGTTTTTTAGAAGCTGGGGCTAGATGGGAATCTAGCCTAGCCATGTCAAACCCAATCCATGTTTAGGGTGTGTTTAGCAACGACACAGAACTTCGTGTGCTACAAGTCTGGTCCAATATCTTGTTTTTAGTTTGGCATAAGTCAAACCCAAATTGAACTAGTTTTTTTGGAGCAGCTTCACATCTACCCCCACCTACCTAGCCGCAGTAACACCTATCCTTAATAGTAATCACCTAACTCTAATAGTATTTACCTACAACTAAACCAATGTTATAAATAACCCCCAACTGTTTGTTTGAAATCATCCCAGTAACAGAGCGAGAGAGAGAGAGAGAGAGAGAGAGAGAATTTGTATTTGAGTATAGCGTGTTTGTACTACTAAAGAAATAATAACAAAATATTTCTTGTGTCCACCACTCCTCTCAACTCTACAACCACTTATAGAGTGTAGAGTTGAGAGGAGTGGTGGACACCAATAAATATGTTGTTATTATTTCTTTAGTGGTACAAACATGTTATACTCTCAAATACAAATACTCTATCTCTCTACTACTAGGATGATTTCAAACAAACACTGGGGGGTTATTTATAACATTAGTTTAGAGGTATGTAAAAACTATTAGGGTTAAGTGATTACTATTAAGTGTATGTGTTACTGTAGCTAGGTAGGTGGGAGGTAGATGTGAAGCTGCTGAATTTTAGCACTCCTCAACAACGGCTTCTCTATCACGAGTCCAAACTGACTTTGAAATTCTGCGAACTTTGAAATATTCAGCGCTTTGATGAATATGTCAGCTATTTGTTCGTTTGTCCTGATTGGCTTCATTACGATCTCCTCTTGAAGAACTTTCTCTCGAAGAAAGAGATGATGTGCTTCGTCCTAGCATGAAAAACTGAATTATCTGTCAATCGTATTGCAGACCGATTATCATAATGTAAAGCTACTAAGTAGTCTGTGGGCTAATGTAGATCTCTCATTAACTGAAAAAACCACGTGATTTCCTAAGCTGCCATCGTTCCTGATCTATACTCCTTCTCTATAGTTGACAATGACATCATTGACTGTCTTTTGCTACACCAAGATGTAGTCGCTGAACCGAGACTAAACACGTATCCGATAGTAGACCTTTGAGTGTTATGATCTCCAGCATAGTCAGCATCACAATAGCCATAGACATCACATTCTTCTCCTTTTTTATATATGAGACCATAGTTAATTGTACCCTTAATGTACCTTAGGATCCTTCGGATTGCTTCTAAGTGAGGTTTCTTTGGCTTCTGCATGTATCAGCTCATGACACCAACTGTAAATGAAATATCTGATCTTGTCATCGTTAAATAGATCAAGCTTCCAACTAGTTGTCGATACATAGTTGGATCTTCCAAATCTTTTCCTTCATGTGCACGCAGTCTCAGATTTGTCTCTATCAGTGTTGAGATTGACTTGCAGTTGAACATCCTGTACTTGAGCAGCATGTCCTTCGCATATTTTGCTTGACAAAGGAATAGTCCATCCTTCCTTCGGTCGACCTCCAATTCGAGAAAATGCTTAAACTTCTCAAGCTCCTTCATTTGAAACCTAACTGAGAGATTTATCCTCGTTCTCTGGATTTTTGCTTCATCATCTCCACTTAAGATTAAGTCATCCACATATACCAACACGATTGCTAGCCTATTGCCAGTCTATTTGACAAATAAACTAGAATCTGCAGGAGAAAGAGGGTATCCACTTTGAATTAAGAACTCACTAATATTGCCATACCAAGCTCTCGGGCTTGTTTCAGTACATAGGGAGCTTTCTTTAGTTTGCAAACATATCTTTCCTTTTCCTTGCTCTCAAATCCGATAGGTTGCTTAATGTAAATCTCTCGATCCACCTCATCGTGTAGAAATGCATTCTTCACTTCCATCTACCAAAACTTCCAACTCTTGCTGGCTGCTAGAGCTAGAAGAACTCAAACTGTTGTTATCTTGACAACTAGACCGAATGTCTCGTCATAAACTAGTCCATACTGTTGCGAGAATCCTCGAGCCACCAAGCGTGCTTTGTATTTCTCAATTGACCCATTCGGTCGAGTCTTGACCTTGTAAACTCATTTGCAGAAGATATGTTTGACATCTTTAGGCTTTGGCTCCAACTCTCAAGTTTGGTTCTGCTGTAGAGCTTGAATTTCTTCCTTCATTGCTCGTCTCCATTCAGTAATTTCGTATGCTTCCTCAAAGGTAGATGGCTCTTTCACATCTTTCATAATGACAGCATTAGCATACTTAGGATTCGGCTTTCTGGGTCTTGTTGATCTTCGAAGTTGTTCTTGTTCTTCTTCGATGTCCTCTATCTGGCTTGGGCGCACTTCTTTTGGCGTTGTCTAATAAATACCGGTTTTTCATGGATTATTCTCCTTTAAGGATGTTGAACAGCTTGATTTTGTCTTCTTCGATTGATCCTCCCCAACTTCTCTTGTAGACTATCCTCTAGATCTTTAGAATCTAGTAGCGCAACTTCTTGTGAAGCCCACCAAGATGAGGCTTCGTCAAATACAACATTCATTGATATATAGCACCGTCCGGTTGTGGGATCACAACATCTCTATCATTTTCTTTTACTGTCATACCCCACAAAAATACACTTTACAGCCTTTTTGTCGAACTTGCTTCCCCTTATCTCTCATCATGCGGTTGGAACAACCAGAATCGACGATCCAATCTTTATTATAACTGATTTCTTTCCGATCTGAAACCGATGCAAATGTGGAGTCGGATTTTTCTACAAATGAGGTTAGTGTCATACCAACAACCTCGTCTTCGTCGACTGGTACATCTTTAATAATGGCTAGGGACTCTTGGGCATCTCATTCCTCTTCATCATCTTGACATCTGCACGATGTTGTAGTATTGCTCTCTACAGATCTTCTCTTATAGCGACAATCTCTGGCAAAGTGTCATTTCTTCCCACAGCTGTAGCAGCTACTGTCAGGTCTCCTTACTCGACGATCACCTTGCTTCTCATGTTGTTGTCTTCTGTCGGTGTATGGTCGTCCGGCTGCCTCCTTGAACCAGCATTTTCATACTCCTATTTCCTCTCGCCTCTTGGTTTGCCTCTCTCCTTGCTACTGAAGAGTGCTTCATCTTCGCTTTTTATTGAAACGCGGTCATTTGTTTGGCTAGGGTTTTCTGTATAGCGAGCAAACTCTCCAACTCTAATAATGTTGGTTGAGTCGACTACCCGTGTAGCAGCAACTAGTCTGTGACATTCCGATCTCAAACCGTGGATTATTCTTTTATCATACTTGCATCGGATACTTTAGAATCTGGATCTAGTTGAGCAATATTTGAACAGAGTGATTTTACTTGCTTAAAGTACTGGCTGATTGTCAGATTTTTCTGTTGTAAGGTTATCAATTTATTCTTTAGGAGTTGAAGTTGAGCATCGTTCTTTTTCGAGAAGAGTATCACAAACGTATCTCATGCCTCCTTCGGAGTTCTAGCATCTCGCATATAGTTTACGAGATCGTCTTCTACTGTCGTCTTCAGCACATACATAGCCTTGTCGGCTTTGATGTTCCACTTTCCTAGTGTTTCGCTAGTTTTCCAAGGTGTTGTAGTTTCAACACCCCCGATGACCTCCCACGGGTCTTGTCCTTGTAAATAGGACCTCATACACGTCTCCCAGTAGTTATAGTTATTACCTTTGAGTTTCTTGAGTGTAGCAGTCGTATTTGCCAAATCCATCACCATGACGTGGTACTGCTTCAATATCTCCACGCAAGTCTGATCCTTGACCAACCAACTTCACAGTCTCGGACTGAACACGAACTTCGACCTTCAAGAATGCCGATAGGATCACTGTAGGAAAGAGCAGGTCACTGACCGCCTTGCTTCTAACATGAGCTGCAACTTCAACTATTTCACGTGAACAGTAATAATATTTGTGAATAGTTGTCGTACTTATGAATAGTATCATACTCATAAATAGTGCTCAGTGCCTTCAAAGGGTAAATGATAATCTGACTTATTTTCTGATGTGGAGAATCCACCTTTGGTGACAGTCACAGAGCATACGATAAACAAATACACACACCCTAAGCTAGGTTCTAATACCACTTGTAGAGTTGATAGGAGTGTTGGATACCAAGAAATATTTTGTTATTATTTTTTTGGTACAAACACACTATACTCTCAAATGCAAATACTCTCTCTCTCTCTCTCTTCTCTCTCTCTCTCTCTCTCTCTCTGTTACTGGGATGATTTCAAACAAACACTTTGGGGGTTTATTAATAACATTGGTTTAGGGGTAGGTAAATACTATTAGGGTTAGGTGATTGCTATTGATGGTAGGTGTTATTATAGTTAGGTAGGTGAGGGGTAGATGTGAAGTTGCTGAATTTTAACATAAACTAGTTTTTTTTATGAATTAACCTTATACGATTCAACTTTGGCCTAATTAAAATAAAATTAGTCTAGCCCGATTCTATTTTGAAGTTGTCAAACACACTTAGGGAAAGGCCTAACCCAGGTTAAACATGGAGCTATTGTAGATTTTCAACTGATAGACATGTAACTGTAAATCTCACTGTTAAAATCCATAAGGCTGACCACTGGCTCAAATTCCAGTGTCTAAAAGTAGGGTTAAATGATTACACAAACTCATGTACTATGATGGTATAACCACCACATCTCCAAATTTATTTTATTATCACTTGCACCCTCGAACCTCAGATAATGATACCTTCCCTCAATTTAATGTTCATGTTTTTAGCAGTTAGATAGGCAGCCAAAGGTATTTATCGTCGTGTGATTCTCAGATGACGTCTCCACCAAACTAGAGAAATAATATCGTCTAGGTTTCAGTGAGTATAAATGCTAATGAAATAGTTTCCGGGATATATGTGGTTATACCCATATAGTTTCGAGGTGTTTCTGCAATTAACTTTAAAAGAATGTTAGCTTCAACAATGTACTCATCAGCTAGACTCTCCTGTGTGTCAGCAATTTTACTTGCATTCTCCTCTCTCTCATATTTCAAAGTGCGACCTGAGTGAAATACTAATTAGTTGCTCAAGAATATGCCCAAGCAAAATAATTGAATCATGGCACACAATCATGAGTTCTAGTAAGTTAACAAGCTAAATATTTTAATTTTCCCATAAATAGATGTAATTCTGATTTAACTAGGAACCTATATAATTGCTTTCTAGTACTTTCCTCCTGATTTTGTATGTACTGGATTAAATTTATGCCAATGCAATCAGAAGTCCCATATGAATTTTTGATTTGGAATGGGAACTATACATGTTATTTTGGGAAATAGATTTATTACCTTAATTTGTTGAAATTAAAGTGCTAATTTGGTACATTACACGTCAAATTAGAGGGCATGTAGGTTGGGGTGGGTATGTGATTATCATAAAGAATAGCGTGTGGAGAAGGGGACGGAGAGCAAGCATATAAGCAAGTTTTTTTTAAATAATTTTCACACATAAAAATATTTCTGTTTTAGTTTTACCAACTCAGCTTAGTTATTTTAAGATTAAATTACAGAAAACCCCAAGAACTTTCAGCAAATTGTAGTAAAGCCCCAAAAACTTTTAAAACTGCACTGAACTCCCAATAACTATTGGAATTGCAGATAACTCCACAGTAAGTTTCTGCAATTGCAGAAAACTCCACAGTAAGTTTCTGCACTTTATAGATAACACCTGTGACAGTGTAAGTTCATATTTTGCATTGGCAGCACATTTTAAATCCTAAATGTGGATTTTGGATTAACATTGTTATGGGGATTACCTGCACAAATCATAGACAAACTAAAAAGTATTAAGATTGTAAGTATAGACAAACCAACCTTCTTTGTTTGATTTTGAATAGATCTGTGGTTACTTTAAATAGAGTCTGAGCTAACAAGCCTTGCTAAAGAGATCTGAATCAACTTATGCACCAGTTCGTAAAGAGCTAAAATGAATTGTAGGAAAGTGATTCCTTGCACAGTACATATTGTGATCTAATATTAAGTCATTTATGGACCCACTTAAGATTTCTAAGTCGTCAACAGTATCTATATGTGAAATCAGACTGAACAATGTAAAAGTCATCTTTTTGTTGTTGTTGTTGTTGTTGAGGATTTGTCACTTTGTGAAGTATGTATAAAATATAAATATAATATCATAAATAAATAAAAGAATCAACTAATTACTATTTACTATACATGATTTTCTTTTCCTTCTTTTACACTCCCAAATTTAAATTTTTAAGCTACAGAGCACTCTGGCGGCGGGCCTTGAGGGAACCTCTTCAAGTCGGCGCAATAGTTGTAGATCATGTAATTCTTCTGAACCCATCTCATCCTCTCTTGCCTTGTTGAATCCAACTCTTCATTCAACCATGCATTGCTTGGTGAAGCACTTGCAGATTTCTTTGAAGAGCAGGTGGAGGTACCAAAGGACCAAACACAAGCATTGGCATTGAAGTTTCTATATGATGCAGTGAACGGAGCTTGAGTCCAATCAGTCTTAATTAGTCCTCCCCTTGTAGCCCAGTCATCAGCATTCCAGAGGCTAGAGTAGATTTTCATGGGCTGGTTCTTAGGAAAGGCGACTCCCCTTGGTTCCATATTCTTGAAGTCTCTGATCGGGATGCCATCAACTGAGAAACTGAAACAGAAATTTTGAATCTATGGTTAGAATTTGAATGCTTATTATCTAACTATACACAGAAAAAATTATTGCTTAGTGCTTACATTACGTGTGATGGATTCCAGAGTATGGAGTAGGTGTGAAAATCCTTTGTGGGATCAAACCACAGATGAAACTGCTGCTCTCTGTTTCCTTTCCCTTGAGTGAACACATTAGTGTGCAATGTATATGGATCTCCGCTGAGATTTCCGAGGAATTCAAAGTCGATCTCATCATGGGTAGGCCCTTGTGATGAAAGCTGCAAACATTTATAACCATTAGTCCTATTTAAGCAATACACCTTATCAATATTTGCAAACTGAGAACTCCATGACTTGATAACTTACATAATAAGCAGTGACAGTGCCAGCAGAATTTCCAGGGACTAGCTTCAGCTGCATATCAATCTTGCCAAAGAGATACTCATGCTTAGATTCGAAGCCAGATCCTGAGGCCTTATCAAGAGATAGGCTAAGGAGCTGCCCCTTATTGACGATCTTTCCCCGGCCATCACCCCAAGTGATGTGGAAGTCATCGTTGAAGTTGCCAGCAGAAGCAATGCCTATCAAAGAGCATGCTAGTAGAGCAAACAAGACTGATGCCATGCTGAATTCAGTAGGGAAGACCTAACAGATTAGAGATGCTGAGGAGATGAAGAGAATGTATTAAGCACAATTGTGATAGGAGTGAGGAAAAGGGGAGGAGATGGTGGTCTTCTTATAGCAGAGCAGAGTATGAATGTTGTGGCTTTAGGAAGTGTATTGGATGCTTCAAGTTGGAGGCTGGCAACAGTCTTGTGACAGCTGTGGCAATTACTTAAGAAGACGCGGGTCTTTCTGCATCACGTGGTTTTGTTTGGCCCATTGGCACTAAAGTTGAGCTCAGGTTTCTTTATTGCCTATTTTTATATGCCTTCTGATGTCAAGCATGGATTAGATTCACCGACTCAGCTTAAATCACCAGGTACCATTAACTCTTGCCACAAGTTCTATAAACTAATTTAAATGATTATAGGTTATTTGCCATTTTTCATTGTTTTTAAGTAAGCTGGGGCTTGATGGGAATCTAGCCTAACCCTGTCAAGCCCAATGCAGACCCACACGTACACTTTACAACCAATTCTAGCTGGATTTGTTGAGAAAAGCCTGACTCAGGTTAAGCCATGAAGCTGCCGTAGATTTGTGGTTCACCAAAAATTCACTGTAAATCTCACTGTTAAAGTCCATAAGGCAGACTACTAGCTCAAATTGCAGTGATTAAGGAAGGATTAAATGCTGATACAACCCATGTACTGTGATGGTGTAGCCAACTGCATTCCCAAATTTATTTTATTATTACACCTCCGAACCACAGATAATGTTACTTTTCCCCCTCAATTAAAAGCGCAATTTGATTTAAATCGACGACAAAAAGTAATTTATATTCATGTGATCCTCAGATATCTCAACCAAATGAAAGAAATCATGTCGTCTAGAGTTCAGTGAGAATAAACTCTCCTAGTTTGGAAGTGTATCTGGAATTATTTGAAAAAGAATTTGTAGCTTCAGGAACATACCCATTCACTTAGAGAGTGTTGATATAGTGTATTATAGTGAGTTTTAGTCCTACATTGGTTGTGAGAACATAGCTCAACCTCCTCTACTTGTATAAATATATGTGTACGCTCAATATTCAACTCAAGGAAAATTTACCCAAGATTCTCTCTCTTACTTTAACATGGTATCAGAGCTAGGAATAAACAATTTTTTAACACTTCTGCATTTTTTAGCCAAATCTTAACATTGTTGCTTTGCATTCGTTTAACATCTTTTTTTTTTTTGCATTCCTGACATTGCCGCTTTGCAGCTTCTTAACACATTTCGCGTTCTCGTTTAACCTTCGGGTTTCATTTTAATCTTCGGGGTTATATTTTAAACCTTCGGGTTTCATTCTAACCTTCGGGTTCTATTTTAAACCTTCGGGATCTATTTTAATGGCATTGCCGTTTCAAGATCATCTCTTGATCTCAAATTTACGACATAACCATTTTTTCAAGACCATCTCTCGGTCTCAAATTAACGGCATCGTCTTTTCAAGCCGTCTCTCGGCCTCAAACAAATGGCATCGTCGTCTCAATCCATCTCGACGTCTCAACATCTCAACATCGGTATTAATCCGTTGTAGGTCTCCGACGTGAGCATTAGATCCGGCCGATCTTCGGGCCACCTTGGTCGCCGATTTCGTTCAAGGATTATTATCTTGAACTTTGAATTGTTGCTATTATGACCTCTTCATTGGCACTTGCTTCTCAGGCTCGGTCTAAGCTCTTTTGCACCTATTGCAAGAAGGAGGAATACCGCTTTGAGACATGTTTTCAGCTTCATCCTGAGTTATGTTCCTCAAGAACTGGTCGTAGTCAGCGATCCCCTCAGTCCTGATGTTCTAGTGCACTAGAATTACCGGTCAATGTTATGTCATCTACCACTTCAGACCCTATCATTCAAGCTATTGTAGATATTAGCCGTCAAATTACGGATCTTCAGCATACCACCTCTCCATCTGCTGTAAAACTCTCTGATATTCGCCGTCAAATTAAGGTTCTTCAAGCTACTGCAAATATTAGCCGTCAAATTGCAGCTCTTCAGCATACCACCTCTCCATCTGCTGCACAACTCTCTGATATTCGCCATCAAATTGATGCTCTTCAGCATAGAGCCTCTACATCTACTGCACAACTCTCTGGTATGCGTCTTGCTGGTTCTTCAGCCAACCATTCGGTCTCTGGTATGAATAATCTCTGGATTTTTGACTCTGGCTGTTCCTTTCATATGACTCGTAATGCTTTCCTCTTATCTTCTGTCTTCATTTCCTCTTCTCTTCCCCCTATCTACACGGCTGCTGGACAACCTTTGTCTATCACTCAGTATGGTTCTATCACCCCACAAACTGACTCATCTGGTCGTATAACTCTTGACCCCGTCTATGTGGCTCCTCAATTATGTTTGAATTTAATTTCTGTTAGCTCCTTATGTATGGATGGCTTACTTGTCTCATTTTCTTCTAATAGTTGTATTGTGCAGGATCTACAGACGGGCAAGACTGTTGGGACCAATCGGAGGAGACACAAACTGTATTTTCTGGAATATCTTCACCTTCCAGAGTCCATACGTCCATGTTCTCTTGTTGCTTCTGTAAGTCTAAAATCCTCTACCTTACTTTCTGCAGATTTGTGGCATAGACGACTTGGTCATGTGTCTCATAAAAGGCTAAAAGTCTTATCCAGTCCGGAGTATTTGGTCCCGTATCCTCTCGTTCTCATATTGAGTCATGTACTGGTTGTAAATTGGCTAAATTCGCTGTTCTACCGTTTTCAACCAGTACATCTGTTTTCACTTCCTTATTTGATTTGGTTCATTCTAATATCTGAGGGTCAGCTCCTCTGTCTTCTTCATCTGGCTACTTATATTATGTTAGTTTTATCGATGATTTCTCTCGTTATACATGGGTCTACCTACTTAAAACTCGCTCTGACGTACTTGCTGCTTATCAAGCCTTCACTGCGATGATCTTCACTCAATGGCAAGCTCGTATTAAAGTTTTTCGTTCTGACTGTGCCAAAGAGTACCTATCCTCTACCATGCGCTCTATCATGTCCTCTCATGGGACTATCTTTTAACAGTCATGTCCTTACACTCATGAGCAAAATGGTATTGCAGAACGTAAACATCGTCATATTCTCGATACTACTTGATCCATGCTCATTTCTTACTCTGTTCCTCGTCGTTTCTGGGCTGAGACCATTCTCACTGCTACTCATGTCATTAATATCACTCCATCTATCTCTCTTTCCGGTGCTACTCCTCACAGTCGTGTTTATACTCATCCTTCCCGTTATGATCTAGTCCGTGTTTTTGGTTATCGATGTTTCGTTCTTCTGCCATCTCACAAACGTGATAAATTGTCTCCTAGAGTTGTTCTCTGTGTCTATTTAGGAATTAGTTCGGAACATCGAGGTTATCGTTGTTATGATCCCGCATCTCGTCGAGTTCATATATCTCGACATGTTCAGTTCGAAGAGGATTCTCAATTTTGTAGCTTTTGCATCGTTTTGATCACCGACTGCTGCTTTTTACATCGTCCACGAGATCGCACAAATAGTAATGTAAAGTGCGGAGCTGTTGATGGGATGGAATTGGCTTGTCCTGCTTGATATTTCAACCAGGCCCTGAAAGTTTCTTATGTTTTGGTTTGAAAGTTAAGCACGACTGCGGATAACCTGGGCTCATATAAAACTTATTCGAGGTGCATTATATATATCTAGCGTTAACTATAAATACACCATGTATTAATTGGATTTGGATCCTCTCCACTACAAAAAAGTAGTGGAGAGACCGCTACTTTTAATCTCAATTGTTGATTATTTAGTAGACGGTTATGATACAATCTAAATTTAACATTTACCATACCCCCGTGTATCGCACTCATTCCTAATTTGCACTAAAAAAATCACAACCATCAACTAGATAATCAATGGTTGTGATTATGTAGTGGTCCCTCCACTATTTTTTTGTAGTGAAGAGGATACTAATCCGTATTAATTAGGGTGAGCTGTTTATTATCTCTAAACTTGCTTTATTATCGTTATTATGCGGTGTTTGGCAACTCTCCCACCATCCAAGTTGGTGGAGTTTATCTACTTAAAGGGTTGAATTGTTGTTTGGATAAATTTGGGCCAACTCTAAACTTGGTTTTTCTTAGTTCACAATTTAGGCTCTTATCTAGGTTAGGATTAAACCATCCCCTACTTGGTTTACAACTAACCTAGTTAAGATTTTAACCGTGTTAGTGAGGAGTAGCCAAACACCCCCCAAGACTCTCTTGTCTAGAAGTAAGTGCTTCTCAATTGTTTATACTCATAATGTGGTTATCTCGTGATATCAATGTGTTGTAGAACGATACAATAACATCTAATACTTTTTTGACTTGAGAGCAAAAACACAATTTTGAAACTTAAATACTGTTTATGCTATACTAAACTTAATTGCGCTGTAGCAAAAAATTTCCCCCTTTGCTTGCTATTCAAATTAAAGTAAAAAAAAAATTAATCTTAAAATATTGTTCATATCTTTTTTTTTTCTTTTCTTTTTTTTTTTGGGGGGGTTGGGGGGAGGGGGTTGGGTTCTTGCCGATAATGATTTGAACATTTATCAGACACTTCACATATAGAGATCTTTTCTGGCTCTATTAAAAAAATGATAAAACTTGTAAATTATAGTGTATTATTTTGTTAAGTGGCTTGGATAATATTGAGTTAGAATCAAGAGTTTTATCATTTTTGGTTGTGTTTTAATGCAGATAGAGATACTACACACACCTAATCATGCAAGAGTATGTGCATAGGATATAAAAGAAGTTTCATTTATTTCTTAAAAAACACCAACAAGAGCCTAGTCTTAACCACCAAAATTCATGTATCACACCAGTGCAAGCAATGGGACTAAAAGTATCAGATTATATAATAGGTAAACAAATAAAAGAATCAACTAATTACTGTACGCGAGTTTGGTTTCCTTCTTTTACAATCCCAAATTTAAAATTTTAAGCTATAGAGCATTCTGGCGGCAGGCCCTGGGGAAACCTCTTCAAGTCAGCGCAATAGTTGTAGATCATGTAATTCTTCTGCACCCATCTCATCCTCTCTTGCCTTGTTGAATCCAGCTCTTCATTCAACCATGCATTGCTTGGTGACGCACTTGGAGATTTCTTTGAAGAACAGGTGGAGGTACCAGCAGACCAAACACAAGCATTGGCGTTGAAGTTTCTATACGATGCAGTGAACGGAGCTTTAGTCCAATCAGTCTTAATTAGTCCTCCCCTTGTAGCCCAGTCATCAGCATTCCAGAGGCTAGAGTAGATTTTCATGGGCTGGTTCTTAGGAAAGGCGACTCCCCTTGGTTCCATATTCTTGAAGTCTCTGCTGGCTCTTTGGAAAGGCGACGCCTCTTGATTCCATATTCTTGAAGTCCCTGATCGGGATGCCATCAACCGAGAAACTGAAACCGAAAATATGAATCTACGGTGAGCAATTGATCTCTTATTACCTACCTACATACAACAGAGTTTTAGCGGTCATAATTGCTTACATTATGTGTGATGGGTTCCAGAGGATGGAATAGGTGTGGAAATCCTTTGTGGGATCGAACCACAGATGAAACTGCTGCTCCCTGTTGCCTTTCCCTTGAGTGAACACGTTAGTGTGCAATGTGTACGGGTCTCCGCTGAGATTTCCGAGGAACTCGAAGTCGATCTCATCATGGGTAGGCCCTTGTGATGAAAGCTGCAAGCATACGTGACCATTAATTAGCCTATGAGTAAGCAGATGCAGCTGATCAGGTATCTTAAATCCTAGAATTCGATGGGTCGAGAAAACTCACATAATAAGCAGTAACGGTGCCGGCAGAATTTCCAGGGACCAGCTTGAGCTGCATATCGATCTTGCCAAATAGATACTCGTGCGTAGACTCGAAGCCCGAGCCCGAGGCCTTATCGAGAGACAGGCTGAGGAGTTGTCCGTTGTCGACTATTTTCCCGCGGCCATCGCCCCAAGTTATCTTGAAGTCGTCGTTGAAGTTGCCAGCAACGGCGATGCCTACGGAAGACAATGCTAGTACAGCAAACAGCAATGACGCCATAGCAGCTGGAGTTAATAGTAAAAGCAAGAAGAGGAGGAGAATGTTTGGAGGGAGATTTTGATTATGGAAGTGAGGTTGAGAGAATGAGGAGCAAAGCCGGTCTTTTTATAGCTATGCGGATTTGGGGGAACGTTGAAGAGAGGGAAGTGTGTAGGATGCTTCAGTTGAGGGCTGGCAATTGGCTTGATACAGCTATCTCAGGTACGACGCGGACGCGGTTCGTCTTTAAATCTGGGGAAAGCGAGTGGCAGTAAAGCGGAGGGGCACGGTTTCTTTGGTGGCCAGCTCGCTTCGGTTGAGGGAAGTGGGGTTTCAGCTCCGTAGCTTTTTTGCGCGTTTTGATCACCGACTCGTCGCTTTTTCACATGGTCCACGAGATCGCGCGAATAGTAATGCATAGTGCAGAGCTGTGGGTGGGCTGGAATTGTTGGCTTGTCCTATTTGATATTTTAATGTGGCCGGCCCCGAAACTTTGAAGTTTCTTTGTGTTTTGGTTTGAAAGGTGTTGCAGGTAACTTTAGCCCGTATAAAATCCTATTGGGGGTTGCATTACATATATCTAGCGTTAATTATAAATGCACACCCTGTATTAATTTGGGTCGGTTGTTTATTATCTCTAGAGTTGCTTTATTAGCGTTATTAAGACTCTGATGTCTAGAAGTAATTACTGCTCGGTTGTTTACTATATCCACAATGTGGCTGTCCTGTAAAATCAGTAAGCTGCAGAAATATACGATGATATTTTAGCATGCTGCAAAGACCCCCTGCTTTTGTAGAGGTTGAACATGCATCCCTGTAGGCCTATAGCCTGTGTTGTGGCAATTGAGATTTTGGTAGTTAGATTTTGGGATGCGCATAAGCGTGCCGGCACTCTTGCTTAATTTGTAGACCTTGCCCCATATCTCATCTTGGATTACTTATTAGAATTTGGGGTTCATCCAAAGGCCTCCCATAATTATCTTCTTATTTTTATTTTTATTTTTATTTTATTTTTTGGCTACAACCATCCTATGTCCACATTAGCTTAATAAGCCATAGGTAATAAATAGTATATGGAACTAAGGGGTATGAGTTAGCAGCTCATTTTGCTAAATGAGCTACGAAAAAATAGTCAACTTATGGGTCCGCTCATCATCAGTGGATCTTATCTCCGTATCTTTTAATAGTTTATTTAATAAGATAAGTCATTTTTTACCGTACATGTTTAGGAGTACTTTCTATCTTCCCGTGTAAATGAATATCCAAGAACAAGATTGTATATTTGAATAGCTAATGTAAATTTAAATTGTTAAAAGGGAAAAGACGGAGGAAATTAACATAAACTTTAAGTCATTCATGTAAATAAATGATTAATGTAAGCCAAATTTGGAATCCGAGAAATATTGGGGCCTCCGTTTGAAAATATCAAAAGTGTTGAAATCCAAAAGTCATTTTGTGGAAACCTAAAAGACAAAATGAATGTGGACATTACTTTATTAATGTGGAATATTTATTGGTGACTTTTCATTAGTCCAATGTCTTTTTGTTTTCCACAATGTATCTATAAATTGGTGGATGTATGGAAAAAAGGATATGAAATGAAAATTACAATTTATCTTATTCTCTTGTCTCTTGTCCATTTTTCGTTTCATTTCTTTAGTATATTACAACACGTTATCAGCACGAGTGGCTCTAGCTGGTTCGTGATCATCGGTTCGTGGTAATAGATTTTTTAATATATATCTTCTGCAAGGTAATAATACATTTGACCTTTGTCTATTTACAAAGTTTTATGTTTTCGTTATCGATTATGCCTCTATAACAGTATGTTATGCAATTTACTTTGGAACCATGTGATGATGATATATTGACTATGTTTATTTGATGTTGAAATCTGTAGTATGATGTATTTTGAAAACTTTAGTATCTTTAATCAATATGATAGTACTTAAATTTCATATTACAACAAGGTGAAATGGAAGACTGTTATATGGATAATATACTACAATGATTGTAAAAATGTATGGAACAGAGATACACAATATTAATTTTTTGGTAATTCAGTTATTTAATTGTTTACAAATATAGTATAACTTGAGAGACATAATGTCTAAACCTTCAAGAGTGGAGCAATGATTTCCATTGCTATAAAAGCTCCCAGTGTCATGATCTCCATTTTTTTAAATTATGCTTTTATGAAATTAATTCATTTTGGCCTTTTATTCTTGTTTTCCTGGACAGTGCAGTACATGATACTTATATTCTGAATCACATTCCACACTTGATGGTCATGATATTGCATATTAATCACTGGAGATTGGTTGGTTTACTTGATATACATTCTTAAATTATTTTTTTCTTTTCACTTCAACAAAGCCGTTTGCTTCATAATTAAATCTGGCATTAAGCCTCCTATCTCCTCAAGGAGGATACCATGTAATATATCCAGTCACTGGGGACTATTCACTCCATGTAGAAAGGTAGAACCACATTCACGCACATATGTAACACATTAATTTTCTTAACAAACAAAACTATGATATGAGTAATGCGCAGTCAAGTAATTGAAATAAACTACTACATAGTACATTAATGTTGAGCACTATCTAAATTCTGTCTATTAATGTTGAGCACTATCTAAACTCTGTCAACGTGCACTACTATTAACGACATAAGATATGTATTAAGTATGATGTAGCTTTATTTAAACGAGTACGTTACACAATCTTATGCACAATCACAGCAAGCTTTTTGAACTCTATAGTAAATTCTGTAAAGTGAATGAATATTCGGCTTTAGCAAAAATGAAGCGGCATGCATTGTAACTAATGATTTGTTTATTCACTTCTATTTGTATGCACACTTTGTATAGTGCAATATTTTATAAATTTGGTGGATTGATATATCTTTTTTTGATAATTATAGCATTTCTGAACAATGTCTGACATCATCAAAAGGGAATTTGCTGAGCTTGCCGTTGATGGCAGCAATTACTTGACTTGGGCTTTAGATGTTGAAATCTACCTGAATTCTTGTGATTTAAGCAACACTATTGCTCCAGCTTCTCAGAGCACCTCTGCCCAGAAGGCAAAGGCATTGATTTTTCTTCGTCATCATCTCAACAAAGACCTGAAAAATGAGTACCTTACTGAAAAAGATCCTGCTGTTCTATGGCAATCCCTGAAGGATCGCTTTGACCAACAGACGGCTATTATGCTTCCGCAAGCACAGTATGATTGGTTAAACTTGCGATTTCAGGATTTTAAATCCGTAACTGAATACAATTCAACCCTCCACCGCATTGTCTCACAGCTGAAGCTCTGTAAGCAGAACATTACAGAGGCTGAATTGATTGAAAAGACCCTCTCTACATTCCATGCAAGTAATCTTGTACTCCAGCAGCAGTACAGGACCAAAAACTATTCAAAACACTCTGAATTGATCTCTGCGTTACTAGTTGCAGAGAAACACAACCAACTTCTGATGCGCAACCATAATGCTAGACCAGTTGGTTCGCTAGCTGTGCCTGAAGCACATGCCACAAATCAGAGTAATACTCATAGGGGGAGGCTATGAACATAATAGGAGATCTTATCCTGTAGCCATTTTTGGATTTTAAACCCTCGACTGAATACAATTCAACAAGTAACCTTGTACTCTTACAATAGTACAACTAAAAGCATTATGAACTAATCCTTGTATTAGTAGTTGTTAAAAACACAACCAGCTGTTGTGAGAAACCATAATGCAAGTTTAATTGGTTCAGTCGTAGTGCCTGAAGCACATGTCATAATTCAAATTAATATTCATAAGCTCGGACGAGGGGGAGGTAGTAGATCTTATTGAGGTGGTCAAGGTAAACTATTTGTTTTTTCTATATTTGGATTATATGCATTTGTCAGACAATTTTAATTTATCTTGATTTTTGCTTTAAACTCTTATAAGCCTATGTGGTTTTTATTCATATGTGTATATTTTAGAATTTGTCTGACCTAAAATACAACATGTTGCGATGAATTTAAGATTTAGGGACCCAAATTCTTTTAAACTCTGGCATGAGCGATTGGGTCATCTTGGGCAAAATTTGATCCGTCGGATTTTCTTAAATTAAATGGGGCATTCAAACCAAATCCGACCAACTGCATATCACAATTTTTCCCCTTTATCTAATACGTGGTGTAGAAGCAAAACATTTATATGTGGTGAAGAAGCGAAACATTTCCCATCTGCGTGTTCTTTATTTGCAGTCCATGTTTCTATATCACCACCATAGCGTACCTCTATGGGACCTCGGTGAAGGTACATATATTATTTATGAAACTCCGTCAATAATTTAGTACCTATGGCCCATGTTAGGGGATCAATTTACAATTTAGTACGCTGACTGCATTATTATTGAAGATCAATTCTCGACATTAGGGGGAGATTAGTGCCCAAAATACAAAATAATGTCAAGAAATTCCATTGGTGAAAAAGATCTTCAATATTTATATCCACGTACTAGTCAAACTGAACCAGAAGTTCACATGATAATCTGCTAAGAAAAGAGTGACTAAGCCCCATATTCATGTTGAATATATCATTGATGATTTGGTATGCCAGAAGCATATTGTGCCAGAAGCATATAAAACATGTTAGTGTAAAAGATAAAAGTCCGCGGCAAACTAAATTATATATATAGAAAGACAGTCACTCCCATAACCTCCAGAAGAGGTTCATCCTGAAGATGGAATCTCCAGTAAATTGCACGTGCACTAGATAATCACAATACTGGAGATGCGGAACAGCCAAATCCAAACGTTAAGGGGGCGAGGATTTGGTTAACATAAAATAAGAATTAAAGTGGCCACGAATTTGTGAAAAAGGAGAAATATATAATAGAAATATGAAAGTTGTCGACAACATAGTTGCCTCTACAGTTGCTCTTACTATCTCCGAAATTAATCTGGATCCAGAAAGTAGCAATTGAGGCTGAGCTGAACTCGCTAAAGTATTTTGAATCTGTAGTCCATATATCCCTGCAGGATATAAACGGGTCTTCGTAAGAAAAATAAATGAGAATAGTAAGGTGGTGAGATATAAAGCGAGACTCATAGCTCAATGGGTTCACGTAGAGACCCGACATCGATTTAGATGTAAAATATTCTCCTATTAGTGATTGTATTATGTTCCGCAAGTTAATACCTATGGCAGAAACTATGAATTTATATATGCAGTATATGTACGTCATGACCATATTTTTATATGTATCATTAGATGTTAATATTTTTATATGAAAGTCCCAGATGGACTTAAAATCCCTAAATTGAGTGAAAATGAAAATTGCAACATGTATAGTATTAAATTGCAAAGGTCATTATACGGCTTAAAACAGTCGGGTAGGATGTGGTATAATCGACTGAGTGATTTCCTCCTGAAGAGGGGATATGTAAATAACGACTTATGCCCTTGTGTGTTTATAAAGAAATCCGAAAATGGCTTCTGTATCATCTCAGTTTATGTTGATGATATAAATATTATTGGAACACACAAGGAGCTTACAGAAGCTAGCTCATGCCTAAAGACGGAGTTTGAAATGAAAGACTTGGGAAAAACCAAGTTTTGTCTCGGCCTGCAGATCGAGCATTTTCCCAGAAGGAATTTTTCTACACCAGTCAACCTATGTGAAAAAGGTTTTGGAAAGATTTTATATGGATAAATCCCATCCACTTAGCACACCAATGGTCATCCGATCCCTCGAAGTGGATAAAGACCCATTTAAACCCAAAGAAGATAATGAAGAAATGTTAGGGCCAGAAGTTCCCTATCTGAGCACCATTGGAGCACTTCTTTATCTCGCAAATTGCACCAGGCCTGATATTGCATTTGCGGTGAACTTGCTAGCAAGGTATAGTGCTTCTCCTACAAGGAGGCATTGGAATGGTGTTAAACATATCCTTCGTTATCTTCAAGGAACAAAAGATCTTGGACTATTCTATAAAAGAAACCAAGATATGACATTGGTGGGCTATTCGGATGCTGGCTACATGTCTGATCCCCATAACGCCAGATCCCAGACTGGTTATGTATTTCTCTGTGGTGGTACTGCCATTTCTTGGAGGTCTGTCAAGCAGACCATGGTGACTACTTCTTCTAACCACTCAGAGATTATCGCTTTATATGAGACCTCACGAGAATGTGTATGATTAAGATCGTTGATATGATATATTTGTGGTTCGTGTGGTCTAGCGAAAGATGATATTTCCCCCGCTGTCCTTTATGAGGACAATGCAGCTTGTGTTGCACAAATGAGCAGTGGATATGTAAAAGGAACCATGACAAAATATATTACGCCAAAATTCTTTTATCCACATGAGCTCCAAAAGAATGGTGAAATCACCATCAAAAAAGTTCGCTCAAGTGACAATCTTGCAGATTTGTTCACTAAATCTATGCCTACGTCAACTTATGAGAAATATGTTCACAATATGCATAGGCTCAAAAGACTATCTTCTTCAGGGGGAGCAAATTCTTAAAGAACAATCCTGAAGATTGGGCCCTGAAGGTCTATTATCATAATTTGCCCCTTTTTCGCTAAGTTTTGTCCCACTGGGTTTTTTCTTAGCATAGACTCAGAAGATTGTCATCATCAGGGGGAGCGAATTTTCAACGCAATCCCGAAGATTGTGCCTTGAAGGACTATAGTTGTACTCCTTTTTTCCTTTTGCTAAGTTTTGTCCCACAGGGTTTTCTTAGCTAAAGGTTTTTAATGAGGCAACTAATGCAACACAAGTTTGGATCCCGAATATCTATAGTTGTACTCTTTTTCCCTTTACTAAGTTTTGTCCCATATGGTTTTCTTAGTTAAAGGTTTTTAATGAGACAACTAATACAACAAGAATCTACTAATGTCGTGTACTCTTTTCCTCGACTAGTTTTTATCCCACTGGGTTTTTCTAGCTAGGTTTTTAATGAGGCATTGACATCTCGAAGTAATGTCCAAGGGGGAGTGTTGAAATCCAAAAGTCATTTTGTGGAAACCTAAAAGACAAAATGAATGTGGACATTACTTTATTAATGTGGAATATTTATTGGTGACTTTTCATTAGTCCAATGTCTTTTTGTTTTCCACAATGTATCTATAAATTGGTGGATGTATGGAAAAAAGGATATGAAATGAAAATTACAATTTATCTTATTCTCTTTTCTCTTGTCCATTTTTCGTTTCATTTCTTTAGTATATTACAACAAAAAGAACATGTTAATTAACGCAACTTTGAAGCTGATTTTTTTGTGATTGTTTGAAAGTAGAAAGTGATAAATAGGACCGTAAAATTTGTGATGATGAACACTTCCTAGACTCCTAGTATAATTTAACCTAGATTTGCCGAAGCTTATATATCTTGATTAGAAAGTTCTTTGCCTTATGTTTTATAATACAGCATATTCATTGCGTAATATTATTTTATTAGTAATATTTTTTTTATGATTAATAAACATCTATCGTATATCATAATGTTACTTAATACTTTGTGAAATGATTTACTAACAAATAATATCATTTTGTCTTAGAGCAAGGGCAGCAAGCTCTGAAAGAGGCTCTCAAGGCTGACGTGGCCGTGGAAGTTGGCAGCCCTCCCTCCAGCAAGCTCTGAACCCCTCCCAAGCCCCTCTCCTAAGGCTGACGTGGCCTTGGGGAGCTTCCGAGCTCCCAAGCGCTCCACAAATTTGTGGAGCGCTTGGGAGCTCCCAACTGGTAAAGATTTTAACAAGCCTTAGGAGAGGGGCTTGGGAGGGGTTCAGAGCTTGCTGGAGGGGGGGCTGCCAACTTCCACGGCCATGTCAGCCTTTGAAATCTGCCCAAAATTGAAGCCAAAAATCAAACCTTTAGTGTGCGGTTGGGGCGGAGAGGGCTTGATTCGACGGGGCGGAGAGGGCTTGAGTTGAACCCTCTCCGATCGGAGGCGGCGGAGGTTGCGGGAGAGAGCTTGATTCGACAGGGGCGCTTGGTTGGGGCGAAGATGACGAAGATTCGACGGGGGCGCTCGGATTTTTGACGAGGAAGATTTGAGGACTGGATTTTGGGCCTGGACTGGATTTTGGGCCTAGACGAAGATTTGATGGAGATGATGGAGTTGAAGAGTTGGGGAAACGAAGAAGAAGGGTTCTTCCTGTTGGGGAGATGATTTGGGGCGACGGAGTTTTGATTTGGGGCGACAGAGTTTTGATTTTGATGCACAAGATTCCATAAAAATAATGACCGTTGCTGGAAAATAATGCCGTTGAGTGAAAATATGCTGTTAAAAATACTGCCATTAAAAAATGATCGTTGAACAGTAAAAAAACCTCTATAAATTCACAATTCACTAATCAAATCATTCCACACAACTCTCTCATAAAAAAACTCTATATATCCCTATCAAATTACAAATTTCATGTATCCCTCACAAAACTATTATTCACAACTCCTTACCGGTGAAGGATCGACCTTATACTCACCGTTCTATACAGAAGTCGGAGAAGAAGGTCATCCCATCGAGTTCTCGCAATCCGCAACACAACAAGTGTCATCCCAAGAAACACCGACCACAAAGAAGAAGAAGGCTTACACGCGGTCCGAAAATTGGACTGTCCACGAGGATAAGCTTCTTGTGTCTGCTTGGCTGAACACGAGCCAAGACGCCATCCAAGGTACGGGGCGACACAAAGATAAGTTTTGGCACAGAGCTAACGACTACTTTATCCAATACTCCACCGATCCAACGAATCGCACACCAAACCAAATGATGCACCGTTGGTCAACGATTCAACTATTTGTCAACAAGTTCTGCGGGTGCGTTGCTCAGATTGAAGGAAGACAAAGATCTGGTACGGGAATTATTGACCAGGTAAATATTTAACTTATATGTTTTTATGTAAATATTTAACTTATATGTTTGATTATTCTAAATGGAACACTTGTGTAGACTGCAAAAGTAAAAGAATAATACCAATCTCTTTATGGTAAGCCATTCGTGTTTGACCATTGCTGGATTGAGTTGCGTCATCATCAAAAGTGGATCCAACAAATGGAAACTTACAATAAGATTCGATCGCAGCCGAGAAGAACCACAAACTCTGATTCCTCACCAAACAATTCCATGCCAGCGACCCCTATCGAGTTGAACACTGACTCGGATGATGTGTTAGTAAGACCTGAAGGGAGGAAAGCGGCAAAGCTCAAGAGAAAACCAAATATGGAAAACTCTGGATCCGCTACGTCCATCATGGGAGAGGCTTTCGCGTGGATGAAGCAAACCACCAATCAAAAAATAGAGATAAAACAGAAGAAACAAGATGACGATATCATGAAGATGGATCTCTCAACACTCAATTCAGTTCAACAACAATACTTTGAAATGCGTCAGGCAGAGATATTGGAGAGGTGGATGTCCAAGGGTTCTTCCTAATTATCATATATTGTACTCGCATCGCATCCTCATTAGTTCTTCCTAATTATCAAATATTATCTTGTATTAGATTTATGATTGTACTTGAAGTTGAAAATTTTGGCATTGAATGAAAACAACTACTTTATTGAAAATAAAATTGGCGTAGTACAACAACTTGAACTCCTTTTCTGAAATTACATTAGACATAAAGAACATTAATCCTCGGCGATGGATCCCTTGAGCTGCAACAGATGCTCGATCAAATCATTTTTTAGTGATTTGTGTGTTTGAGTGTTCCTGATCCGATGATGATTTTGGATGAACTCAGTTAGAGGCACCGTTTGCACATGAGAAGGTTCAACGACTGGTACCGAATCAGTAAAGTCGAAGTTATTGTCCAATTGACAATCACGTTCATCTTCAACGATCATGTTATGCATTATGATACAAGCTGTCATGATATCTTTCAGCACACAAGGTTGCCAGAAACGTCCTGGTCCACGAACAATCGCAAATCGAGCTTGCAACACGCCAAAAGCTCGCTCAACATCTTTTCTTGCGCTTTCTTGTTGTTGAGCAAAGTACTTATGCTTGTTTCCTCGAGGTGCTGGAATAGTCTTCACTAATGTGGACCACTCTGGGTAAATCCCGTCGGCGAAATAGTATCCCATATTATACTCGTGGCCATTGACAATATAGTTGCACGGTGAAGCTCTTCCCTCCGCAAGTTGTGCGAAAACCTGGGAACGATGTAGAACATTAAGGTCATTGTGAGACCCCGGCAGTCCAAAGAAGGCATGCCATATCCAAAGATCTTTGCTAGCTACGGCCTCCAAAATAATTGTGGGTTCATGAAAATGTCCAGTATACATACCTTGCCAGGCAGTTGGACAGTTCTTCCATGTCCAGTGCATGCAGTCGATGCTCCCAAGCATACCAGGAAAACCTCGTTGTGAGCCTTCCTCGAGCAGGCGTGCAACGTCTTCATTAGTCGGTGCACGAAGGTATTCCTCTCCAAAGATGTTGATAATCGATCGAACGAACCTCTTCACGCTCTCAAGCGACATACTTTTACCGATCCGAACGTAGTCGTCAGCGGATGCTCCATATGCGAGCATCCGCATAGCTGCAGTAATCTTTTGAAGACTAGATAGTCCTAACTGTCCAGCACCATTCCTCTTTTGGACGAAGTACTTGTCATGTTCGACGACTGCGTCGTGGATTCGAAGGAATAACAAACGCGTCATTCTGAACCTTTGACGAAAATAATAAAGAGGATAGGTTGGTGCGTCAGCAAAATAATCTTGGAACAACCGATTGTGGCCTTCCAGTCGGTTTCGATGGAGCACGATACGTCATTTGTGTTGAACTGAAGTTGAACATTTCTCTTGTTCTTCTTCCTCAACAACAGCAGCTCCCATAAGAAAGAACGTCTTCATCATTTCATCATCGCTAGAGCTAGATGAGCTAGACATTTTATTCTGGGAGATGATGGGTTGAGGAGAGAAGCCATCGAATTTTATAGGAATCAGTCGGTTGACGGTCAAAGTTTGTGATACCTCGAACTTCGTGCCTAACCTCGAAGACCGCGGGTTACCTCGAAGACCGTGTGCGTTCCCTCGAAAGCCGCGAGTTACCTCGAAGACCGTGTGTGCTCCCTCGAAGACCGTGTGCGCTCCCTCGAAGGCCGTATCCAACGATTAGAAATAAAATACAAGAGGTTTAAATATAATTAAAAGTAATGGGTAAAATATTAAAATAGAAGAGGGGTTTTTTTGATATTGTTGGAGCTCCTAACTAGGAGCTTGTTGGAGCTCCATAAAAGAAGGAGTGCCTCCCAAGGCTTAATTTGTTAATTTTTTATTCTAAAATGTTTGAGAGCTCTTGAGAGCATGCTGACTAGGACTCCCAACTGGGAGCTTGCTGTACTTGCTCTTATAAATATCAATGTATGCCAGATTGTCAATTAACTCACCAAATAAAATAAAATAAAATAAAAGTACATGAAGAGCGATCATAAGATTAGTAAGACCAACTCCAGCAATGGATAATTGGAGGGATAATTGGCTCCAACAACGGATAATTGGAAAGGTAGAATGATGTGGCTTTGTTTGGGAATTATTGAATAAATAGGGTATTATTGAAAGGAAAACAAATCAAATTATGCCATGTGTCTTTAGTCTCCTCAATTATTTGTTGCTGGAAGACAATTCATGCGCGGGAGAAAAAGTAAAGGAGATGAGATGCACATGCGACATGTGGCAACTTTTGGTTGGGCAATGCGATTTTCATTTCCACCCTTTTTTTAAATGGTATTTTTTACCAATAAATTGATCAAATAAAAAAAATAAAAATCACCATAATTTTTCTTTTTCCGAGATCTATAAATAGAGTCCAAATTTACTTCATTTGGACACCAAAATTTTTTGCCTATTTTCTTCAAGATTTCTATCTTCCTCCAAAAACTTTGCTATCTTTCAAATATGGACCCTAATCAAAATTTTAATCATCCCCCACCTTTCATGTATCCTAACCAACTTCAAAATTCCAATAACCAACGTCCAGAAAATCTTCAAAACATGCCATCCAATTTCCAGATGCCGTTTATGATGCCATCTAATTTTGGTATGCAATATCCTTATAATTTTCCTTATATGCAATATGGGCAACAAACCGGTAGAAGTAATCATGGTGGTTTCCCTAATATCAATAATCAAAACACCGAGCAAGTTACTCCTCATTTTAGCAGTGGATCAACGGATGTACCTGAGTTTTCCACTCAAATATCTCTTGGAAATGTTGGTGAGGACACACCACATAGTTTTTTGCCCCAAACACAAAAAGATACTTCTAAATCTAGTTACTCGGTTTGGAGTGTCGAGCAAAACAAACTGCTTCTAACTAGTTATTTTCACTTCAGTAATGATAGTGAATTGGGCAGTGGCCAAAAGGGGGACACTTTTTGGGGTAAAATTGATGCTTACCTGAATGAGCATTCAACAAGTGGCCCTCATAGGACTCAACAACAATGTAAAAGCCATTACTGCGATCTCAACAAAAAAATCAGTAAATAGGTTGGTGTATTCAGAAAAGCATTGGCAGAGAGACGAAGTGGTTGGTCAGACGACGACTACATAGCAAGAGCTCAAGATTTGTTTGTCGAAGAAACTAAAAAAAGGTTTGCTTTGCTTGATGAATGGAAGTTGGTTCGTAATGAACCAAAATATATGGTTGGATCCGGTGCATCTGCCAATAGTGGAGGTAAAAGAAAAGGTAGTGGAGAAGGTGATATCTCATGTTCATCAATTCCTTCTTTTGTACGACCAGAAGGTAGAGACACTACAAAGAAAAAAGCTAAGGGCTTTTTAATAAATCATCATCTTCCAGAAGAGCAAAAGTTGTTATTGAAGAGGAAAACTCGAAGATAGAATCTGAACGCCATGAGCTTAAAGAAATGAAAGAACAACAGTTGAAGATGATGCAAGAGGTTGCAACAGCTCAAAAGGAGGCAGTACGTGCTAAAAAAATGGAAATGTGGATAAGCCTAAATTTTCGAAATCAAAGAAATGAATTGGACGAGTATGAGCATGAACTGCTAAACATGCTAAGGATCGAATTATTAAGCAGTAGCTTCTTCCATTGTGTTACAGAGTGTCCAAATTAGTATCTTCTTCCTCTGTTATTCCAACAATGTTTGAGTGTGATGAGTGTATGTTGATAGTAAGATACGTAAATGTCAAATGTCATCTTCTTTCACATGTGGCTCTGAAGTGAATAGTAGTATTATTGATATGCTAAATCTTGTCTTCTTTACATGTGACTCTGAAAAGTGAATAGTAGAGCAAATATGATATTAAGATTCTTGATATGTTGATAGTGAGATACGTAATGGTCAAATGCCATCTTCTTTCACATGTGTCTTTGAAATGAATAGTAGTATTATTGATATGCTAAATCTTATCTTCTTCACATGTGAGCTCTGAAAAGCTAAGGCATGAACGAATCTTTTCTACTACAATCCAAATATGAATAGTAGAAGTCACATGTGAACTCTGGAAACCAAATATTAGGTATTATAAATACCAGATGGATACTAAGTTCATTAATACTCAACAATCCATTCCCTACTTCAAAAAAAATGGATCCACCACCATACGAGTTTAACTTAGAAGAACTCCAGAAAGAATGGGATTTGGAGGAATCTTTACTCAATCACCAACAACGATTACTTGAAGAGTTACAAGCTTCAAGTAATCGATCTCATAAGAGGACATACATAGAGAGAAACCATGAAGCTGCCCATCAAAGGCTGATGAAAGACTACTTTGTCGAATCTCCCACATACACCGACTACCAATTTCATCGGAGATACCGAATGCAATGACCACTATTTCTACGGATCGTAGATTCACTGTCAAATTATGACACATATTTTACCCAACGTAGAAATGGTGCCGGAAAGCGTGGTTTATCAACAATCCAAAAGTGTACAGCCTCTATACGCATGTTAGCATATGGAGTAGCAGCTGATGCTTGTGACGAATACGTAAAGATTGGAGAAACCACTGCGGTAGAGTGTGTCAGCAAGTTTTGTGAATGTATTGTAGCCATCTTTGAGAATGACTATTTGAGAAGGCCAAATGAGGCAGAACTCCAACGACTACTAAAAGTAGGCGAAGAACGCGGCTTCCCTGGAATGATTGGAAGTATTGATTGCATGCATTGGCAATGGAAAAATTGTCCTAAGGCTTGGCAAGGTCAATTTACCAGTGGACATAAAGGCACAGCAACAGTAATACTCGAAGCGGTTGCTTCTTATGACTTGTGGATATGGCATGCCTTTTTTGGATTGCCAGGTACATTGAATGATATAAATGTGCTTGAAAGGTCACCTGTCTTTGATGACATTGAGGCAGGTGAAGCTCCGCATGTGAACTTCACTGTGAATGGTCATCAATACAATTTGGCGTACTATCTTGCTGACGGAATCTATCCGAAATGGCCTGTCTTTGTCCAATCACTTCAATATCCTCAAGGCGAAAAGGCAAAATTGTTTGTAAAACAACAAGAATCTTGCAGGAAGTATCTTGTCAAAAATTATGAGAGCATGCATTATTTTACACAATATGATAGTGGAGGATGAACGAGATACGTATAGTCGAAACTGGGGAAACGTTGACTTTGAACCATCAAGCATTGCTAGCTCGAGCTCATCATCTGATTACCAAACACAAGTGTTGCCTCAATTTGAAGTTCATGTTCAAGGTAGGTCTGAATCAGATATTCATACTAGATTTGAACTCCGAGATCGAGCCAAACATCTTCAATTGAAGGAGGATCTTGTTGAGCACATTTGGCAAAAGTTTGGAGCAACCACAACTTACAGAAATGGTAGAATTCTGGTCTCTCTGACAGTCCTCCACCCCAGCACCGGATCATGTTAAAGTTCATATCTGCATGGAATTTTATGTCTGACATGTATCGTTTCTCCGAAAGCCGCAATAGTCCATCCGACAATATCCAGTTTCCCCCGCGAATGAAAACTCGTTCGCCGTTCACCTTGAATAGTCTGATGTATTTAAACATGTGTTCTAATTAGTATGAAAACAATAACCTAAGGAACTGTAAAAACCTTGATACCTTCCACCAGTCGCCTCATCGATTGTGTTCTCTATCTTGCGGAATCCAAATTGATGATTCCATGAATCGGATTCCCCAAATCCTTTTACATCAATAGAAATCTCGACATTATATAGAGACTGCTTACCCATACCATTCGGCCACCATAACACGGGTTTGTAAAAGAAGAGCTGTCAAATAGCTTATCTAGTGTCAGATCTGAACAATGTATAATTCGCTTCTCAAAGGAACCAAACAGAAAGGAAAAGGAGGAAAAGAGAGTAGCATATACACATAGAAATATACATGATATTTTGAGATATCATTGTAGATAAGCTGAATGGCACTTAAAATACCACAAATTTTCCCCGTTTTATCACCTATATACCATGAGTTGTTTTTTTACGGGGGAAAAACCATAAGTTGTTTAACATTAGCACGTTACTAACTTCAATCATGCAAATGTGAATATTTTCAACCGAATGTTTGTCTACACTACTTACATGCTAATTTTAGAGCTCTTTAACTATTAATATTTGTGAAATTTATTTTTAGATGTACCAATTTTTTTAACTTATCTTAATTCTACTTTAAAATAGAGTTGGGATATGTTTAATGATAGATTTAACAAATATTAACGGTTAGAAACATAGTTACACAATACATGGTACGTAGTAGGTCATGGTACGAATTCCGGTACACAATTCACCACTTAGAAAAATTGGATTCGATAAGGGGTAGCTTGATTCAGTATGCAAGTTGGTTAGTAGTACGTAGTAGATTTTTTTGGTGCGCTTAAAGTTTTCCAAAGTATATAGTAGACAAGTAGGAACTAGAAAGCTAATTATACATTTCAGTATAGTTTCTTGCAAATTACTTAAATACCTTTTTTTATGGAGTTTGTTGCTTTGTTCTGGTTTTTTTCCACATAATTTGTGTTGTGGTCATGGTTTCAATTCACGTTTTATTTTTTTATTAATATAAGTATTTAGTTACAGTAAATTCATTGGCTCATGTATTCTATTATATGCCTCCTTTCACTTAATTGCACATATTGCATTCTATCTAGCGTATGGGCACATAAAGGGTCTTTGCGCCATGCATACTTATAAATGGTATGCCAATTTTGGGGAACCAATTTGTGTATCGGAGGGAATCAGTTCACCAATGTACCAGGAATCGGTTCGCATGAACTGTACAATGATTCAAGGGGGGTCCACGAAATCAGGCAAATATGGTTAGAAAATTATAAAATAACATGTTAGTGTCATATAGGAACATTCAGGTGAAAATTTTCACGTTTTCATGATTAAGGATACCAATGTGTCAAATTTAAACAACTTATGGTATTTATTTGCCAAAAAAAAAAAAAAACTCATGGTACATAAGTGCCAAAACGGGAAAACTTTGTGATATTTAAGTGCCATTTAGCCTTGTAGAAAAGTAAAACACTGTACTAACTGAAGTATTATCTGTTTTATATTGCAGAAAAAACATCTGAATTCAAAATTTTCTAACATGTTCAGGTTCATGTTTTCTTCCAGCCTAACGAACATCCTCAGAGTCCATCTACCATCCACCAATATAAGCCAATCTCATATAAGGCTAAGTATATGATAGTCATCTATCAGCAGGCCATCCCCTGGCTTATTTATCACATCATAAAATGCCATCCAACTATGAAGATGTTAGCATTACCATACTTCCTTTATATTGATGACAACCTCTACTTAACAGCAATAATAATGTGATGAAATAACAATCAAAGCAACAAGTTGTACAAGATACTAAAAGCACTCACTGGAGGAACAGTGTACTGAATAACTTTTCCAGGAGGAACTGAAACGGCATAAGTCTGATGGTGTTCAATCAAGCAAATATTTCCTTCTACCTCTGTTGTCACCTGGAGGTTCAGTGAACACTCTGCAGCCCACGAACTTTCGTTTTCCAATTCAACAGTAGTATGCAAGTATGCCCTCTTAAAACCATCAAAAAATGATGAAACCAGGTGCGGATCAATAATCTTCACAGGCTGCATTGGAAAGGAGGTACCACTGGTGATAAGCACTACATATTCACCTAGTATTTACTTACTCATATTCACCTAGTATTAATTACTACATAAATAACTTCACATAGTATTAAGATGTTAGTTCAGCTATAAAAGAAATGCCATAAAGAAAATATCTTGTTGCCAATAAAAAGACATTTCAGGATAACATTAGACATGCATTATACAAGCATACAACTGGGTCTCCGGAATCATATTTTCATATAATAGAAAACTCAAGTAGTAGAGTTTCTGCATTTCGCAGGGTACTGCAGTTTACTGCAATATTCTGCAGCATATTAACATCGATCAATATGACTAATTGCTGTTTAGAGTTGATAATTTTCCTTCTTTTAAAGCTTGTTGTGTCATTTAGAAAACAGAGAAAGAGAAATGAATAAACTCACTCCAGTAATAGATATTGATACTTCATCCCAGATACCAGTGTTCCTGTCCCTGCAGCATTGAGAAAAATATCACCATTCAGCAGAATAGCCAAGAACCAACATAGACAAATGAAACTAAGAATCACTATGATGACACATGCGTATAGCAAAAGTGATGAGAACAAGAATTTGGAATCTCCCATATTAGTTTAGTTTTTCAAATTTGAATTTTAAATTTTGAATTGTTGTTTAATTTAGTAGTTATTCAGTTTTAGCAAGAGAGTGATTTGAGGGATCTAATTAATTGTGAGAGATTTTGTGAGATTTTGGAAAATCTGTAACTTCTCTATTTAAGGGTATAATGTAATCAGGTGAAGGGGATGATTTGAATAATTGAAATGAATTGTTAGCTTATTTGGTGTGAAACCATGGGTGTGAAACCCTAAGCTTAATTTGTTTCTTCTTCCAGCCGTCATTTTTTTTTTCTTCCCCACATAAACAAATCAACCACCCACCCAACTCGTTCTCCTCCTTCAACCTCTGACAACCACAGTCACCTCCCTCCATCTCTCCTCTACATGCAATAAACCACCGCCAAACCCCTGTTTCTCCTTCTCCTCCACGAGCACCACCCCCTCCCTTGCTCCCCTGTGTTTTCAAACAGCGCCGACATCCCCCTGCCCTGAAGAATCCCTCGAAGCTAAGGAAAAGATAAGCAAAAACCACCATTCGAACTTTCTGGCAAGCTTGCTGAGGAGACTAATCGTGTTCGAGGTGTCACACTCCTAGTTAATGGACCTGCAGGTGCTCGAAAATCTGATACAAGATGGCGGTTGTATGTTTTTAAGGCTGGAGCAGTGCTGAATGATCCCCTTTATGTGCATCGTCAGAGTTGTTATCTTTTTGGGCGAGAAAGGAAAGTTGCAGATATCCCTACAGATCATCCCTCTTGCAGCAAACAACATGCTGTTATTCAATACAGACTTGTGGAGAAGCACAGACCCGATTTGATTTCAGTTGGGTTAAGTCTGAAGGTTTCGTTTTCTCTTGACTCGGTATTTTCTGTTAATCTCAGTTATTTAGCTAAATGCATGAGTATATCATCTCTAAACTATTATCTTATATTTACTGCTTAGAGTATAATTGTGAGTCGAGAGGAACTGAACATGTGACTGATTAATTTTGATATTGAATATAGAACTTGCAAAATGATGATTAATATTGCGATTAAAATATTTGAGATTGGAACTGTTCATGAGTATTGTTGCAAATTCTTATTAAAATCCATCTGTCACATTAACTGCTTTAATTAATTTCCTACCGAATATCATGTGTTTTGGCGAAACGTTGCGTTGTTCGAATTAAATCGCTGATTCTGATAGACCCCCTGTTTCGTTTTACATCAGAATTTCAATTATCCCCTGCTGGAGTTGGTCTAAGATGGATTTGGTACCCGAAATATATATATAAGGTTATTCTTGTGATGGAAAATTCAATTATTTCAAATACACATTACACACCAAACTTGTCCATACAGTGCTGATCAAATTTAACAGGCACTTAAAAAGAAAAGGGCAAAATGAAAATAAAAGAATCAACTAAATTTACTGTGCAAGCTCTCAATAGCATTATCCATTTCAGGCAACAGAGCACTCTGGAGGAAATCCCTGAGGAAACCTTTTCAAGTCAGTGCAATAGTTATATATCGTGTAATTCCTCTGCACCCATCTCATCCTCTCTTGACCCGTAGCATCAAGTTCTTCATTCAACCACGCATTGTTCCTTGAAACCCTATCAGATCTTTTTACAGCACAACTAGAGGTAACAGAGGACCAAACACAAGCATTAATGGCATTGAAATTTTTGTACGATGAAGTGAATGGCGCAGTCAGTCTTAACTAGTCCTCCTCTTGTAGCCCAGTCCTCCGCATCCTAAAGGCTTGAGTAGAGCCTCATTGGTTGGTTCTTTGGAAACGGAATTCCTCTTGATTCCAAGTTCTTGTAGTCTCTTATGGGGATGCCGTCCACTGAAAAACTAAAACAATGACTAGCATTCATAAGTGATTGATTGATCTAGGTTTGAATTGATCTTGAAAGAGCCCTCAATCTGTAGGGACATCTTAGAATATAAAATTATAACTCTTATCGTAACTTTGAAGTTATTTTTTCCTCTGGACAATACTAGTCTAAAAGACTTTGATTACTGACTAGTTACTGGATAACTATCCTCTGCAGTTTCCATAAATTATCAAGGACTTACATTATGTGTCTTGGGTTCCATAGTATAGAGTAAGTATGAAAATCCTTAGTCGGATCAAACCACAGATGAAATTGTTGCTCCCTGTTCCCCTTCCCTTGAGTATACACATCTGTATGCAATGTGCACGGATCTCCACTAAGATTCCCAAGAAACTCAAAATCAATCTCGTCATGCGTCGTCCCTTGTGATGATAACTGCAACCGATAAACAAAAACATTAACAAAAATAGTCCCAAGACAAAAATTCATATCAACACGACAAGATTTAAATGAGATCGTACGTAATAAGCGGTAACAGTGCCAGCAGAATTCCCGGGTACCAATTTCATTTGCATGTCAATCTTGCCAAATAAGTATTCACGGTTAGATTGGAAACCAGAGCCAGAGATTTTATCAAGAGATAGAGTTAGTAGCTCTCCGTTGCCCAGCATTTTGGCTCGGCCCATCTCCCCAGGTTATATCAAACTCGTTGTTCAAATTGCTAGCAAAAGCAATGTTAACCATCAAAGAGAAAGTTAACAGAGAAAACATTATTGAACACATGATGATAATGTAACTCGTTTGTAGTAAGTAGAAGATGTGAGCGGGGTTTATGTAGTAGTAGTGTAGTGTGAACTGGAAACAGCTGTAGGCTTTTTAAAGTGGGAGAGGGTGTAGAGCTGTTTCCATTGTGGTTGACAGGTTTTTTTGCGCACGTGTCTGCAAGTGGTCGTATTGAATTTGGTGCGGTAAGGGAGCGGTCACTACGTACGGTCACTGCGGCAGAAAATTCAAAATTGCATTCTCTTGTTGCTTATTCACGTGATATGTGTCGTATATATATATTTTCTTTTTGTGTGTGACGTGTGAATAGTAATATTGTGGATCTCAGTTGTTGATTTCTTTGTGTTTGGTTGGCAAGTTGATGCTTTTGCTTCGAAGGTTGTGGCCTTTTTAGATGTGATTGCACAAGTTGCTCACTTGCTTGTTTCTTAGGGTGAGGCCTAATTAGAAGGTTAGGGTCTCCTGAGGGAAGTACAAACGCGTAGTATTTTCGTGAACTTTTCCAAAAGATGTTCCAAATTGTGGATTTAATTAATATTGATGGTTTCTAATAGTGCCGGGTGTAAAATAATGCCACAACTTTCACTAGTTTTGGATAAGTGTCATTTTTAGATATGTCACAATTCGTGAACATCAACGACGTGAAGAACAAATGTTTTGGATTTTCCTGATGTGTTCGGACCTTCCCGTTAACATCAAGGTAACTGGAAGGTAAGTCACAGTAACTTTTTTTGCTTTTAAAGGTGACCAACAAGTTGTTAGTCCAGTGGTAGGCAAGCTAAGCTGATCTCCAGGCACTTGTTCGTAAAAGTTCAATACTCGCAAGCGGCACTTATTGGGAGGGGAAGCCACCAGCCTCGAGCAGGATTAGTCACATCTTCAATGTGGGGTGAGGACACATGTGGTTAAAGACCAAACATTTTAAGGGGGTGTTTGACAACTACAAAAAGTGACTAGACTAGAGCCGATTTTCCTTTTAACTACATCAAAGTTAGTCCAAAAGAGAACTAGTTTAAAGGATAAAGTTTGAACTAAAAAAACTAGTTTAACTTTGGTCCAACTATTATCAGATTTAAAATTAGCTTTCGAGCTAATATTGTATCCATTAAAATTAGTTTTGTGAAGTTAGCAAACACACCTTAAGTTGTTTATACAAAACCGAGATAGATTTTCTTATGGTGAAAACTATATTTCATTGTCTTAACTTGAGACTTATGAGCTATGCGCACAAAAGTAATTCAGTTAGAAAAGTTAGGTTCGAGCTCAATTTAGAATTTTCTTGTTTGATAAAAAAAGATGGGGTAGCCACTACAGCCAATACACCAAAACTTCGAAACTGTTATGAGAATTAAGAGTTACAGTTTAATATTCTAAAATTTTCCCACATAAACTCAAGTAGTGGTATCATTTTTGAAAATCCATATCACATTTGTGGCCAAGGGGAATAGAAACTGGATTGCTCTAATGCCATTAATTTAAAGAACGATGCAGCTATATCAAAACATTGTAGTATTTATAGCAAATGTTGAGGATTATAGTTTAATACTCTAACAACACAGAGCTTCTTTCCTTCAAAAAAAACAACACAGAGCTTCAAATGGCTCCAACGTGGAAGGATCTATTGGGCAAGGACCTTGATAGTGAGACTTCTCAGTGGGGTGTTCTCTAGGTTGCTGACACGGGAAGGAGAGACACCACAATGACGACTTTGTCTCCGAACTGCTGGAATCCTACGGTGGGATAGCCTACAAGCACAAACAAACATGCCAAGGGATTCATCGAGAATAATGTAGGTATAAGCTAAACAAATATGATCAGTAATGCTAACTAGCTATTCTATTAATTGCAAATTGCTCTTAGACTACAAGGGATAAAAGCGTGAACTCGTTTGCGAGTCATTAACTTTGAAAAAAGTTTAAAAAGATGATCCTCATTTTTTTGCCCTTTTGTATTGTAGGAATAGTCTAAAAGAAGTAGTCAGCTCGACGTTTCTACTTAATTGTAGTTTTACATCTACTATAATTTTTTTAAAAAAAAGTAATTAAAAAAAACAATGATAAGAACCCAGGGACAGAAAGAGATGACTTTCTAGTATTTGAATTCTTCTGGTTAGTGACTAGCAAAAAAATATAAATAAAAATAAAAATTGACCCTTAATTTTGTTATATTACTATCTGTAAATATCACGCTGTTTGGTAAACTAAATAAGACGAGTCAGAACCAATAGGTCTTTGATAAGACACTTTCGTACTAAAAGAAAGAGTTTGATAATACTTTTTCACGGATCATTATTTTTCTTGTCTTGATATTTGAAAAAGAGTAGTGCTACCGGCACAATCCCAACCATAACTCCAACCACAAAATTCTCTCTCTACAGTGCAAATGGGGCCCGCATTTGATTTTAAAAAAAATCATGTGTGGGCCTCTTTGTACTGTAGAGAGAGAGTTTGTGATTGGAGTTGTGCCTCTAGCATTTTTGTTTGAAAAATATGTTTTCGAGAAAGTTATATTTTCTTGAGAATATATATATTGTTTTCAAAAAATATTAGAATATAATATTACGGGAAATAATTGTTTCTAAAAAATAATATTATTTCCTTTTTTAATAATATAATTCTTCCCAAATGTTTTTTGAAAAATATTTTTTTTACCATATTATTTTTTATACAAAAATATCATTGTTTCCAAATATTGAAAAATACTGTATATTTTTTTTTGAAAAAAAATATTATAGAAAATATTGTTCTTCATATATAATATTTTTTATAAATATTTGTTTCAAAAAATACAAAATTTTTCAAGAAAATATAACATTTCTTTAAAAAAAGTACTTTATATATACCGAGATTAGTGAATTAATCATATGTGGAAAACATTAAATAACTCATGCACTTCATTCATGAGTTGTCTCAATTATCACGACTATTTTAAAGTAATTGAGAACCTAATTAATGATTATTAACAAGAGCCCTAAGGGCACTTGTCAACAAAACCCAATTAGCTAAAATTAAACCAAAATTATTCATATCAAAGTCGGTCAAACCCTTGGTAAATTATATGTAAAATGTATGTAATCAAAAAGCTATTCTCCAATGAAAAATTCCTCAATGACCCAAAATATGGGACCAATAGGGGGACAAGTGAGGTGTCCCCCTCCTATTGGATAATGAGTTGGCCATCATTAATGATGACCAACTCATTATCTAATAGGAGGGGAACACATCACTTGTCCCCCCTATTGGTCTCATATTTTGAGTGAGGTGTCCTCCTCCTATTGGATAATGAGTTGGCCATCATTAATGATGACCAACTTATTATCTAATAGGAGGGGAACACATCACTTGTCCCCCCTATTAGTCCCATATTTTGGGTCCCTGTAGCAAGGCTCTTCTCCAAATTACCGAGAGTTGAAAAGACTCCATCCAGATAAAGGGGTGGCACAAAAAAGTGTAATTTCGTTAATTGTGTGTGTACTTTCCGAAGTTGAGTAGATAAATCATACTCTCTTTAAAAGCACGAGTTTGGGAAAATCTTTTGGTAGACAAAAATACCCTTGAAATTCAAATACAAATCCATTAAGTAAGAGTAAGTTGATAAATTGATAAATTCTTATTGGATATACATAGTATGAAGATAAGAATATAATTTAAATTGAAATATAAACCTGAATGAAATTATTAAATGTCAAATTTATAAATGTATACAAGGTGAATGTCGTATATGTAAAAACCAAACAAATTAGTGAGACAAATAATGTTCGCCCCAGAAGTCGAACCCCGAAATAGCACAGACCTACAAATGCACATAATGTGGACGAGGTATTTGCAAAATCCACCAAACAAATTAAACAGACAAAATCGTTCTAAAAATTATAAAAAAGGAAAATCAAAACAAGCGGCTGTGATATGAGGACCCAACGTGACGATCTCTCACCAACTAAAATTCAAGTAGCTCACGGTACTATATAATTAGTTTCAATGTTTAATTATACTATTATTATTTAAATAGAACTACATTTACAATTGTTATCATCTCACATGCAACATCACATACCAATGTTTATAAGCCAAGAAACTACAACAATTTCTGTAGCACTTTCATCCACTTTTACATGAATATGCATTTGTTATTTTCTTCTTATTAGGTTAGATTAGATTATTTTAAAGTAATTAATTATATTATATATTTGTTCTTTTTCATATCAAGAAATATCAACCATTTTCACAGCACTTTCATCTATATTTTCTTCTTATTAGATTAGATTATATTATTTTAAAGCAATTAATTATATTGTATGATTGATCTTTTTTCAGATCATAAATTGTAATAATTTTTATAGCATTTTCATCTCCTTCAACAGGTATGTGCTTTTGCTATTTTCTTCTTATTAGATTAGATTGGATTGTTTAAAAATTATGAATTATGAAATTACAATAATTTTAACATTATTTTCATCTATTTTCTTCTTATTAGACTAGATTAGATTATTTTAAAGCAATTACTTATATTGTATGTTTGATCTCTTTTTCAGATCATAAAGTTTAATTATACTATTAATATTTAAATAGATACTATTTGTATAAAAATCAAAGAGAATCTCACACATATCTTAGATCTCAATGGCAATTATAATATTTACACATGGGTGTTGGTTAAAATAAATTTCATATATGGGCTTAGATAATTTAATTTTTTAACACCTAAACTATTCCACAAAACCAAAAGAGAGTAGCAATGCTATAGCTATATATATCCACAGGACCACAGATATCTTAAAAATAAACGAAGAAAACCACACAAATAAAAATAATATTAATTACTCACACGCACCCACTATTTTCAAAACCACCCTTCTGTAACTCCATCTATTATATATCCACATACTAAATTAAACTGCTGGAGTTTTCCCTCACCAACTACACCATTGATTAACTCTCCTTTTTCCTTTGTACTTAACTTGTGTATCATTCATTGCAGTGGGTCCTCTACCTGCTTTGAACGTCCAACAAAAAATAATAATGCACTAAGCATTGTAGTTAATTAATGATGAGATCCTATCATTATAAACAAACTAAGTAAAGATTAATAATTTCTTAAGAATGTATTATGTTTCCCTAATTTTCACTGCAAACTTGTTAGTTGTTTATTCCTAACCCCAAGAAATTTTTAAAATTAATCATCTATTTTATAAATTTTTTAAAAATGTTTAAATAAAACTTATAGTAAATGTAATAATCTATGTTTATAGATTTTAACTCAAAATGAATTTGACTTATTTTATAGTAAAAAATAAAAAAATAATTTTAATATTTAACCACGTGCAATGCACATCCACAAGAACTAGTCATATTATAAATAGTAGATAATTTTAGGCCGGTGTCATAAGTGGGAGAATAAACTGCTTGATTTTCGTAAGCCCAACCTCTCTCCACCTGTGATCGCGATTGGATTCCCAAGCCCAATTGAATATAGGGAATAATGGGTCCACAACCCAGACAATTTAGGGCTAACTATCAGGGATTTTGGGCCCAGTCACACATATTTAATGTTATTTACAATGAAATTTTGGTAACAGTTGACTACAGCACCTATGGGTATATATGTATTGTTGCTGGCGTTGGCAAACTAAAATTAGTGGGTACTTTCAGAAAGAAAGAAAAAAAAGCTGGACAGTGGTAGCTGACGCGCTAATTTGGATAAAGGCTTAATATATATATGTGTGTGTGTTTGGTCAAAAACTTCTATAAGATTGGACTAGGCTTTTTAGTTAAAAAAATATCATTATCTAGGTTATCTTTAAACCATCCTCACATTAGTTCAATTCATAACTCATTTACTACCTTAATCGAATTAATGTCAAGTTGCTAAACATGCCTAGCGTGTTTTGGAGAACCCAGAGTGTGTGAGAGAACTTATATATAAATAGATCTTAGTTGTTGACATAATTAATAAAAAAATGAATATGATAAGGTTATTTTTTCCATAATAAATTGTTTCTTAATAGGGCTTTTTACTCCAATGTGAGAGAACTTATATATAAATAGATCTTCTTGCCGCCATGTGTAGCATTGACATCATACTGCCACGGCCGCCCTAACAATACATGGCATGCATCCATATCCACAATATCACAAGTAATAGAGTCATGATGTGTCTTCCCTAGTGATAGTGGCACGCGACATAATTCGGTCACCTTAACAGAAGGACCCTTTTTGATCCATCCTACGGTATATGGTGTGGGCTTTGTTTCCATCGGTAGCTTCAAGTGATCCACCAAAGCCTTTGATACAATATTCTCACAGCATTCGTTGTCAATGATGAGGGTGCACACCTTATTGTTGACTGAAGACCTAGAGAAGAAGATTTGATGCCGTTGTGATGAATCTGGTACTTTCTGAGCGCATAGGAGTCATTGAATAACACATGACACATTGTCGCCTTCAACTTCGGCAACCTCTTCGTCATACTCTTCAGATGCTGATTGTCCATCCACAACTTCTTCATAATCCGCAAGATTGATCTTCCGCCGTTGCGGGCACTCGTTGGACTTGTGTCCCGGTTGGAGACATCGGAAACACTTCCTAACGGTCGGCTTTGCATACTGATTGGATTGAGTAGTTGGTGGTGGTGGTTGATTGGTTGACATCTCGGTCGACCGTGGAGGAATAGGTTGATCAGTCGTCCTTTGTTCTGCTAACTCACCTCTTGTTTTCTCAACTGAATTTCCCCGATCTGGTTGCTTGAAGGGTAGTGTCCTGGAGGTCAACCTCTCTGCCTTTAGGGCTATATTGTGGGCCTCATCAACAAAATACACATTGTGGATAGTCACCTTCTCTTGAATCGAATACTTCAAGCCACCGATAAACTTGGCTGCGAGTTGTTCCTCGCTAGTCACCTTCTCTTGAATCGAATACTTCAAGCCACCGATAAACTTGGCTGCGAGTTGTTCCTCGCTCGTAGACAAATCACAACGTGAGGTAAGGCAGAAGAATTCTTCGATATATGCACTTACTAATCTGACCCCTTGTTGGCACTGCTCAAATTGGTTGTAGAGAATTTATTGATAGTCGGGTGGTAGGAACCTTGCTTGTAGTAGTTTCTTCATAAGACGCCAAATCCCGCACCGGTTGTTTGCCTTGCCGTCTTCTAGCATTCTGAGTTTGATCCCACCATGCCGTGGCTCCTCCTTTGAGACGATATGCCACAAATTTCACATGGTTTGCTTCGGGCATATTAGCCATCTCAAAGAACTTCTCCACTTCATAGAGTCAATCCAAGAAAGCCTCTATGTCAAGATTTTCCCCAAAGGAAGGGAGCTCTACTTTCATGCGGTACTCTTGGTTATGATGATGTCTTCCTTCTCGATGGTAGTTGCGATGAGGGTTGAAACCTCTACCCCGACCTCTGCCATAAGGTCGCCCTCCTTCTTCTTCACTCGAGACATTGTCGTACCATGGCCCATCAAATTCGATACCATAGTCTATTCCTTCTTCACCGGAATCATCATGGGAGAGGGGTTGGTTGGGATGTCATCGATGATGTAGAGGGGGTTGATATGGAGGAGGTTGATATGGAAGGGGTTGATATGGAGGTGGTTGGTTTGTATGTGGTTGATATGGAGGGGGATGAACTGGAGGGGGTTGAGGATTGTACGGGGTGGATGTCATGGTGGCCCAACTCCGGGTCCGCTTAGGTGAAGATCGTTGGCGAAATTATTCCCGTTGTTGAGGTGAAGGGTGAGCCCTTTAATGCCTCATTGAAGGTTCTGAAGAGACGCCTCCAACGTGCCAAATCTTCAGTCTATAGAATCCATCCCCGCAGAAAGATCCTGTAGAGAAAGTTCCTTCTTGCCGTCACTTGCCATTGTCGAGGATGTTGAAGCTGAAGCTCTGATACTACTTGACGCAGACGTAGAAACGGGAAGGCCTATCGGATATCGTTCTGATACCGACAAGTCCTGACAATTGCAGGTAGGTAACAAGCTTGAATCCATAAGCCCTAATTCTCCCAAATTTGGGGAAGAAAACAATGGAGAGATTACTCTTACTTCAATAATAGAAATCAATTATTCTGATTTACAAAAAGGAACCAAATTATAGCCAACTAAACCTTTCCTAATCAAAAAGATAATCTAATCCCAAAAGAAAAAAAATAACCCAAAAAAACAAATCCTATTCTAACCCTGACTATGGATTAGTCGACTAACTTATCAAGTAATCGACTAATCCAAGTTCCTGCAAAATCTTGACTTTCTGTCAACACAGATTAGTCAACTAACTCATCAAGTAGTCGACTAATCCAAGTTCCTATAAAATCCTGGCTTTCTGTCAACACAAATTAGTCGACTAACTCATCAAGTAGTCGACTAATCTGTTGCTTGATCTCCTGTATTATGTTTTCTAGGTCAACTCCTCCAACAAGTCCAAGTAGAAAGGCGACTTTGACGCGGACTCCATCAAACAACAAGTCCAAGTTCAAGTCGAAATGCACCTTTGAGTCAGACTACAATAAAAAATATCCCCAGGGGACCTGAAATCACTCATCGCAACTCAGTATGAGCCCGAGTTCGAGTCTGGATCCAAGTTTGAGTTCAGGTCTGAATCTGACAGAGTCTAAGCCTGGGTCCGACGGAGTCCTAGTCCGGGTCCAACCTTATGAGGAATTATTAGATAAAAAGAGTTGAGGACAAGCCTCAAACCTGCGAACTTTGACTTGTTAAAAAAACTTTTGACCGCTGGGCTATATTGTGTTTTTGTAATCAAAATACATAATATAATAAATATGTAGTTTGAAACTTAGTCGAGGTTTTGGGGAAAAAAAACTTTTACAAAAACTCTAGCAAACCATTTAGCATTTTTTGTGTTTGGAACTATAGATGGTTGATTTGCTTTATTCCTTGTATAGATTTAACATTGAGGAGAAATTAACTCTCCTTAACATCACATTAACCCATTCCCAAATGACACCTTAAGATTTAAAGTTACAAATTGATTTATGGAAATACCTATAAAGATAGAATTGAGAGGAGATAGCCATTATAAAAATGGGTTAGGGGAAGCAATATGCGGAAGAAAGAAGAATAAAATGAGTTTGGATTCAAATAGGTCTTGTGCATAAGTGAAGGTTAAGGTTTGGCGGAAGAAAGAAGAATAAAATGAGTTTGGATTCAAATAGGTCTTGTGCATAAGTGAAGGTTAAGGTTTGGATTAACTTAAACGAAAGGGTATAACTGAAATTCAAATAGGTCTTGTGCATAAGTGAAGGTTAAGGTTTGGATTAACTTAAACGAAAGGGTATAACTGAAACCATAGCGAGAAGCAATTTCCCCTAACTAACTGCAGGAGTTAATAATTTGAGATAATTGATTGGAATTAAGGGACTAAACTATAATTTCAATGATTTGAAGCACTAATTCCAAAACATCACTAAAGGATTAAAGGGATCAATATCGAGAAAACCCAAATAAAATCCTAAAAGTCCTTGTGATTGGCTTGAGACTAGCTTTACGTTGTTTTCGGGCTAGATCAGGCAGGCCCATAAATCATGGTGGGTTGTTGTTTAATTTCATTTCAAAGGGGAAAAAGGGCTAAATATCATAAAACCCCCCAACTTTGGATGATCATCAGAAAGCACCCCCCCAACCCCCCACACACACATTCAAAATATTAGAAAACCCCCTTGAGTTTAGGGTTACCAGGAAACCCCCTTTAAGTTTGATATTATATCAGGGGGTTTCCTGATAAATGTGAAAGTTAAAGGTCATTTTTTGAAAAAAAAATCAGAAAGCTAAAGGGAATTTTTTATGATAATCCCTATATTAAGGGTGTTTTATGATATTTTGGAAGTTAAGGGGATTTTTTTATAATTGTCCAAAGTTTTTTTTTTTAAGGGGGGGGGGGGGTTATGGTATTACCAAAAAAACCAAATATGTAACCAACCCGACTTTTATACGATCTGACCTAATTTTTAAACAGGTTAGTGGGTTACCCTTTTCTAAGGGCTTGTTTGGATTTGTCTCTAGTGAAGGAAAGTTAGTGAATATAGGATAAGATAAGGGAAGTTAAGGTAACAGTATTATGTAAAACTTATTAGGGAATTTAGTAAGGGAAACCAATGGGAAATTATTTTACACTATTTGGAAAAGTTTAATAAAATGAATGGAATGTACGTGAATATATATAAATTTACATAAAAAACTTGACATGTTATTTCATCCCTTTGGATATTATCTTGATAGAATGGTAAAATTATCTCTGTGAAATATTCTTTTTTAGTAGGCGTTCACGTTCCCTCCATTACACACCAATTTGGAGGTGGTGGGCACAAAATCTGAATATTTTTTTCTTGAAAAATTGCACAAAGATCAAAGCTTATGGGTATGTAAGTCTCTGCAATTTTTCTGAACCAATAACCTATTTATAGCCCTTGAAAAGACAATTTTTTGAACTTTAAAAACGTTTAAAAACGGCTATAAACAGTCATAAATTCAAACTTTGAATTCTGAAAAAAATTGTATCTGTAGTCAACTACAATACATATTAGTCGATTACACTGAGTTCAAACAGACTCTGTGTATTCAGAAAATTTCTCAGTAGTCGACTACAATGCTCATTAGTTGACTACACTGTATTTTGACAGAAACTGATAAAATGAAATTTACGTTCAGTAGTCGACTATAATGTTGATTAGTCGACTATACTGTAAAATGACAGAAACTTATGTTTCTGTCAAACACCTGAGTAGTCGACTATAATCTATTGTAGTCGACTATACTGTAAATTGACAGAAACATGTATTTGAGTTTTATACATGAGTAGTCGACTACTATTCTAATTAATCGACTACTAAGAGTAAAAATCTGCTATATGGAGTTTTTATAATCAAGTTTTAACTATAATTCTAATGGTTAACATAGGGGATTTCTATAGTTAACCAACACACTAAGCCTGTGTTAGTGTGTTCTAATATTGTGTGTGTTTGTGTGTGTGATCAAGGCTTGTACAATAATTCTAAGTAAAGAAAATATAAATTACATTATCTCATCTGTTCTTCATTTTCTTCACTTCATAATGCCTTGAAATCAACTTGCACTTGTTCATATTCTGATATTGAAATCTGCATATAAAAGTTAGTGCACACACTGTATAAATTGTTATCATCAAAACACTATCATGGAGATATGATATTCAACATTCTCCCCCTTTTTGATGATAACAAATAATTTATGCATCAGATTAAAACTTAAAATAATCATACTTACTCCCCCTGCATATATGCAAATTTGAGTCTATAACAGTACATACATAACTAAACTATAACAGTACATAACAAAACATAACTATTTCTCCCCCCTTTGTTATCAACAAAAAGAGGAAGCTAAACATGACATTATTTCTTCAACATGAGCTAAAACTTCAAACAAATCATCAATGTTATGAACATAGTCCATAACTTCACCCATCCAAATAGGTAGGCAAAGACTTGCCATAAAGATCAAAAGTTCCATAATGTTCATCACCATGATCTGTTTAAAATATGTAGCACATGCATTACTAACCAAACATTATCATAGATAATAAAAACACATAATTAACATAAGTGACATAGTAGCAACATAAGAAACATATTACATAAGTCCTAACAACACACAATCACATAGTTTTTGAAACTTAAACAGAATAACATAATTGTTTTGACACTTAATATAAAAACATCTTAAAGTGCTGGAGGAGGTTGTTGTCCTTGAAAATAGGTATTAAGCTTTGTGTCCAAGTCTTCAAACTTCTTGATTAGCTCTTCTTGATTACTAATGATGTATGAATTCTGTGCATATAGAGCTCTTTGACCAGTTTCAAGTTCAAGGATACGTGCACTCAAAGTGTTGTATTGCACGTCTGAAAAGTATGAGGGTTCTGTAGGAAATGGTGGTGGTTGACTTGAAGAGGCTCCTGCTTGAGTTGAAGATTGTGGATTTTCTTGTGGAATTTCTTCTTGATGTGGTTCAGGTTCATTTTGAGGATTTTGTTCTTGAATTTCAAAGTTTGTCAATTTCATCCTAGTTAGGGCATTTGAATCAAAAAATTCAATTGAACGGACAACAGAATTTTCAGATTGGAGATCGACATGGAATTTGTCAAAGAAACAAGTTAGGAATGCACCATAAGGAAGAAATCCTCTTGGAATAGTCAGAAGATTGTCAAAGTAAACTTCAGCCCAATTAACTTGAATATTTCCCATTATAGCATATAGAGCTTTTGCTAAATCTAGGGAAATAAAATGAAAACTTAAAATTCCAGGGTATAAAATCATCAAATTTCACAAATCGTCCTGGAAGAACTTCAAAAGATGATATTTTGTTAAATTCTTCTAATAAATCAGGACTTTTTAAATAGATGATGATTTCATCATTGATAGAGGTATGGGTTTGCTTAGCTTTCTTAGATCTAGACATGATGAACTAGATAAAAAACAAGAAAATAAAAGATCAAGTTTAGAATTATACCCCAAACTGTAGAAACCCTAGATTAGCCGACTATAGCCTGGAGTAGTCGACTACAGAGCTTGAATAATTGACAGATTTGAAGAAATTGAAGAGAATTTGAAGGAAATTGATGAAATTTTGAGAGAGATAAAAATGCCCTAACCTGGAATCGGTGAAACTGAAGTGGGGAAGATGGGGTTTCGGTTTTGGGTGTAGTTATAGGGTAGTTTTTGTTTTTAACTTTATCTTTTAAGAATAAAAATAATGTATGGTTGAGATTTGATAGTAAATTGAGTGTAGGGTTAAGATTTGATCTTAAATGTATGGTTAGGATTGATGGAGTTGAAAAAGAATGGTTGAGATGAATTTTACTTAAGTGAAACGGGTATGGGTATTGGGTTTTTGGTTTGAATCTAAGAAAAAATCCACTAGGATTAAAAACTGTAAAACTGAAAGTTCAGAATCATTAGTCGACTAATATTGAGAGTAGTCGACTACACTGTGAACGACAGAAAGATGAGTTTCAGTTTTTAACTCAGAGTAGTCGACTAATCTGTATTGTAGTCGACTACACTGTAAACAACATAAAGTTGATTTTAAGATTTTAACATTGAGTAGTCGACTATAAAGGTAAGTAGTCGACTATAATGTGATTTTTCAGAAAAAATTATTTGTAAGACTTGTGCATGTAGTCGACTATAAGTCACATTAGTCGACTATTTAGGGTATAAATTTATATATGTTTATTTTAAAAATTAATTTAAATCTTCAATTGAACATATACCTAAATCCCTTCTTAATTTAACATAAATTTCTTCTTTTAGGGGTTTTGTTAATATATCTGCTATTTGTTTATCTGTAGGTATGAATTCTAATGAAATTTCACCTTTAATCACATGATTACGTAAAAAATGATGTCTAATATCAATGTGTTTTGTACGTGAGTGTTGAATAGGATTTTTAGATAAATTAATTGCACTAGAATTATCACACATAATAGATGATATGGGACAATTTATGCCATAATCAGTTAAAGTTTGTTTCATCCATAATATTTGTGCACATGCAAGACTTGCAGCAATATATTCAGCTTCAGTTGTTGATAATGATACTGAATTTTGTTTCTTACTAAACCAAGATACAAGTGAATGTCCTAAGAAATGACATGTTCCACTTGTACTTTTTCTATCAGATTTACATCCGGCAAAATCAGCATCACTATATGATATTAAATCAAAAGAACTATGTTTTGGATAAAATAAACCATAATTTGTAGTATCTTTAATATATCTAAATATTCTTTTTACTGCTTTAAGATGTGAAACTTTAGGATTTGATTGAAATCTTGCACATAAACATACACTAAACATAATATCAGGTCTACTAGCAGTAATGTAAAGAAGTGATCCAATCATACCTCGATAGAGCTTTTGATCAACATTCTTACCATTTTCATCTTTGTCAAGAGATGTAGTAGTGCTCATAGGTGTTTACTTGATGAATTTTCCAATCCGAATCGTTTGAGTAAATCTTTTGCATACTTGCTTTGATTGATGAATATTCCTTCTTTCAATTGTTTAATTTGAAGTCCGAGGAAGAAATTTAGTTCACCCATGTGACTCATTTCAAATTCATCCTGCATATTCTTAGCAAATTCTTGACAAAGATTATTGTTAGTAGAACCAAAAATAATATCATCTACATATATTTGAATTAGTAAAATATCTTTATTTATTTTCTTAATAAACAATGTTGAATCAACTTTTCCAATATCAAAACCTGAAGTTAAAAGAAATTTCTTTAATCTATCATACCATGCACGAGGTGCTTGTTTAAGACCATATAATGCTTTCTTAAGTTTAAAAACATGATTTGGAAAACTTTCATGTTCAAAACCTGGAGGTTGTTCTACAAAAACTTCTTCATTTATAAAACCATTTAAAAAAGCACTTTTAACATCCATTTGAAATAATTTAAAATTCATAAAACATGCAAATGCAAGTAAAATCCTAATTGATTCTAATCGTGCAACTGGTGCATAAGTTTCATCATAATCAATTCCTTCTTCTTGATTATAACCTTGAGCAACTAATCTAGCTTTGTTTCTAACAACTTGACCAAATTCATCTAATTTGTTTCTAAAAATCCATTTTGTTCCAATAATGGATTTATTTTGAGGTCTAGGTATAAGATCCCAAACATTATTTCTAGTAAATTGATTAAGTTCATCTTGCATAGCTATTATCCATGAATCATCAAGAAGTGCTTCTTTTATATTTTTAGGTTCAATAGTTGAAATAAAAGCATTATGAGCAATCAAATTAAAATGTGATCTAGTAGTTACTTTGTCAGATATATTTCCTATAACTAAATCATGTGGATGATTTTTAACTTCTACAAAATCTTTAGGTAAATCATTTTGTAGATTATCATCTTTTGTAATATCTATCATAGGAGTATCTTGTATGGTATCAATTACATCATCATCATTATTTAGTATAATAGGTATTTTTGAAAAACTTTCATTAAAAGAAACATGTAAAGATTCTTCAATAACTTGTGTTCTTTTGTTATAAATTCTATATGCTTTACTGTGATTAGAATATCCAACAAAAATTCCTTCATCGGATTTTGAATCAAATTTATCTAAGTTATCCTTTGTATTTAAGATAAAACATTTACAACCAAAAACTTTAAAGTAAGATACTTTAGGAATTTTGTTATAAAATAATTCATAAGAGGTTTTCTTTAAAATAGGTCGTAATAAAACTCTATTTAATACATAACAAGCTGTTGATACAGCTTCTGCCCAAAAATATTTAGGTAAATTACTATCACATAACATGGTTCTAGCACATTCTTGTAAGGTTCTATTTTTCCTTTCTACAACTCCATTTTGTGGAGCAGCTCGAGGAAAAGAGAATGTGTGTGATATACCATGTTGATCACAATAATTTGCAAATAATTCATTTTCAAATTCACCTCCATGATCACTACGTATAGAGATAATAGAAGTAGATTTTTGATTTTGAATTCTTTTGCAAAATATAGAAAACTCATTAAAAGCATCATTTTTATGTTTAAGAAAAATTACCCATGTGAATCTAGAAAAATCATCAACAAGAACAAATGCATATCTACTTCCATTTAAAGATGCTACTCTAGATGGACCAAAAAGATCTATATGAATTAATTCTAATGGTCTATTTGTAGATATTACATTTTTAGATTTGAAAGAAGATTTGTGCATTTTTCCTTGTTGACATGCATCACAAAAATTATTCTTAAAGGACATTTTAGGCAAACCATTTACAGAATCATTTTTAGAAATCTTAGACATATGTTTAAAGTTAACATGTCCAAAACGTTTATGCCATAAAATAGAATCATTAGATGATGCAATAAGACAATGTTCATTTGAAATATTATTCATAGATAACACATATATGTTATTTTTTCTATAACCTTTAAAAATAATAGTTATTAAATCAATATCATAAATTAAGCATGATTCTTTTTTAAAAACAATTTTAAAACCTTTATCACAAAGTTGACTAATACTTAGTAAATTATGTTTAAGACCATCAACTAATAGAACATTATCAATGATAGGTTTGTTTGGATTACCTACGGAACCAATACCGATGACTTTTCCTTTGTTGTTATCTCCAAAAGTAACAGTACCTCTATCCTTGTTTTGAAAAGATGACAACAATTGTATGTTTCCAGTCATATGTTTGGAGCAACCACTATCCAAAATCTACCTATCTTTCTTGGGTACCTGAAATAATAAACATTTATATTTTGGTACCCATACTATGTTGGGTCCTTTAAATTAGCCTTTAGGAAACCAAACCCATGAAGAGTTTAATTTGCCTAAATAGTTAGGTGATAAACAAATATTTTTAATAAAATCAGAAGTATAAAAATTCTTATGTAAAGAAGATAATTCTTTTGGAACCCAAATAGAAAAGAATTTTGATTTCTTTTTATACAAATTTTCATATTTATAATCATGCAAATCACAAGAAGGTTTTACAAATATTGTATTCTTTGATTTGTTTTTATTAATTTGAAAACCTAATCATTTTGTCTTTTGTGATTCTCTTTGAAAAGAAAGAATATTATTAAGATTTTCTTTACCTTTATTAAATTTGCTTACATTTAAACATATATCCTCATATCTTAATTTAAAAGAAAAAATATCTTTATCTAAACTATTAATTCGAATATTTAAATCATTACATTCTGATTTTAAATAATTATTCTCATTAGATAAACATTCATTTTCTTTAAGTAAAGAAAAATTTTCTTCTTTTAATTCAATTATTTGAGAATTAGAAAAAGTAGAGGAATTTAAATCAGATATTTCTTCAAGTAATCTTTTATTTTCACCTTTAAGAAAATTATGTGATGTTTTTAATCTTACAAAAGTTTCATATAATTCATTGAAAGCATCTAAAAGTTCTTCATTTTCGCTTACTTCATCTTGTGCCATGAAACACATGTGAGCACTTTCCTTTTCTTCAATTTCTTCATCTGAAGATGACTCATCACTATCATCCCAAGTGACTGCCATTGCTTTCCTTTTCTTGTTATTTTGAATGTTGTTGAAGTTGTTGAAATAACTTGATTTTTGCTTATTCTTCAATATTGGACAATCTTTCTTCATATGCCCTGGTTTATTACACTTAAAACAAAGAGGGTTATTTGAAATTGAACTCTTAGATTTAAAATTACCTCGTTTTATGAATTTTCAAATTTTTCGTGCAAACATGCCCATTTCTTCATCATCATCATCTGAATATTCTTTATCGGAAGTAGTATTGAATGTAAGAACTTTCTTGTTCTTTGATTCTTCATCATTCTTTCTATCTTCAATTTGAACTTCATATGCCATAAGATTACCAATAAGATTTTCAACCGTAAGAGTTGACAAATCATTGGCTTCTTCAATTGCGGTAACTTTCTTTTCCCATTGTGGAGTAAGTGAACGAAGTATCTTTCTTATCATCTCCACTTGAGTATATGTTTTTCCAAGACCAATGAGAGAATTTGTGATGTCGGTGAATCTTGTGAACATTTCTCCAATAGTCTCATTTTCCTTCATCTTGAATAATTCAAATCTGTGCACAAGAACAGAAATTTTAGATTCTTTAACTTTATTTGTACCTTCATGAGTTACCTCGAGTGTGTGCCAAATATTATATGCGGATGTGGCCGTTGACACCCTATTGAACTCATTCTTGTCAAGTGCACAAAATAAGGCATTCATTGCTTTAGAATCCAAATTTGCATTGTTCCTTTGAGATGTAGTCCATTCCGCGAAAGGAGTGGTTGGCTTCTCATATTTCGTTTCCACGACGTTCCAAAGTTCGTAGCCAATTGATTGAAGGTAAATCTTCATTCGGCACTTCCAATAGTTGTAGTTCAAACCATCGAACATTGGAGGACGATTTGTAGAGTGACCTTCCTTGAATTGTGATGTATTTGATGATGCCATCTTTCACCTTGCTCTGATACTAAATGTAGGGTCCTGTTTTGCTTATGTATACCAAGTGTAGGATCGTGACCCTTAAGAATAGAATGTGCTCTTATAAAAATCTGCGGAAGCTTTACACTTAAACACTAGAGGGTGAGTTTGCAAAGTAGATTATAAGTTGCAAAGAAAGAATGGCAATCTCAGAAAATGAACATCACAAACACAAGCATGTATACCGGTTCCACCTCCCCGGTGTACATCCAGTCCCCAAGCAAATCCCGCTTGAGAGTTTCCACTATGATTTTGAAACCTTACAAAATCAAAAGCAAACCTGAGCAATTTGCAAGACCATGCAAATTGCAACACCAATTGACAAGACCATGCCAATTGCCACCCAATCTCTAAACCAAGAGATCAACCCTCTCAAACCCGAGAGAAATCCTTTTTGAAGCAAGAACACAATTGATCCTATAAGCCTTGAATGTGTAGTGAAGTGTTGTAGTGGCTTAGGATTCTTTTAACTCTCTGAATATTGCCTATACAATCTCTAAGAATGATTGAAACCAAGGCAATATCAGAAACTCTCTTTTTCTAAACACTTAGCCTGAAAATCTGGAAAATTAGAGAGTGAATATGCACAAAATGTTTGATCTTGCAAGTGCAAAACTTGGTGCTTGTTTTCTGATGTTTAAACCTATTTATAGCCTCTGAAATGACATAATTTTAAACTCAATTAACGTCCACAAAACGGCTATAAACAGTCACTTATTTTAAACCTGAAATCTGCATATAAAAGTTAGTGCACACACTGTATAAATTGTTATCATCAAAACACTATCATGGAGATATGATATTCAACACAATTCAAACAAGCGCTAAAGGTACATGTAAGGATTTAGAACGAATATGGGCATTTTTTGTTCCAGTTTGTATCAACGTGCAAATAAAATAAGAATATAGGTTATGAGTTTCACTTATCGAACCATTTTCATATTTTCATCCATATTCGTAATTAGTAAGCATATGCACATATCTAATTTGTATCTAATCCGTTTTGCACCTATGAATGGAAGTGAACTAAATAATTAACAAATGGCTTTGTTATTATTCTACTAGATATTGGATTATACTTGATTTTTAATAGTAAATAACTAATATTTAATGTTCGATCATACACAAAATGTAATTTAACGAAAGATATATTTAATTCGGTTCACTATTGGCTATTCAATTATGTTTTGCGTCTTAGTCATATGAATTTATCTTATTGAGAATATTACTCGTCCAAACTTTTATTACATATCATATCCTATATAAGTACATTAATTAAATATCAATTAAATAGAATTATCTTTCTCTCATTTTGAACTGAACCTCACAAATGCCTAAGCTGATAGCTTCATGAAAGTACCCGAGAGGGGGGGTGGGGGGTGGGGGTGGGGTGAATAGGGCAATTGCTAATCTAATCCGATATCGATGCCAAATTAAAAACTTATTAACTAATATATCCTAGCAATGTGATATGCAATGAGATATGCAATGATATACTAGGAATAAACAATAAGACAATAGGCGATATAAATTAGTCACAAGAGAAAATACGCCAAAGTCAAACACAAACACAAGGATATGTTCGTGGAGTTCAGTCAACCCTCGACCTACGTCTCTGCTCCTCACCTCATGGAGATACTCCACTATCACAAATAATCTACATAATCGGTTTTCAAAGTTCACTGAAAACTTTTACAATCTACACATTAACAATCACACAATACACTTCTCTAAGTATTAGTCGACCCGTGTCACCATCATCAAGTGCTTTGAATTACTACATCTCCCTAGGCTTTTACAACCAAGTCACTCCTCTTGGAATTGACTCCGGTCTTCTCCCAACCACTCCTCTAAGTATCCTTGTGTATTACAACGTGATCTCTCAATAAGTGTAAATACAAGATTGGTTCTCTAATACAAATTGAGAATGAAATTTAAGCTCTCTCTCAATATAACAACCCCACAACCCAAATATACAATATGTGTAATACTAAAGCTCAATTTGGTTGTGTGTGTAAATAATGAGTATAACGAAAATTAAACTCAAATTTAATATAGCAAAAATATATGAGAATCAAAAACAAAATGAGCTAGAGATTGAGTTTAGAAGACTTCTCCGAAAAACAAAGAGAGATAATGAATTTGAGGTTGAACTCCTCAAAAATAAAATTTAGATTCTTCTCTTTGTGAAATTGTCTTCACATAAACAAACACACCAAAACTTAGAATTAAATTGGTGTAAACTTCTCTTGAAAACCACTTAAAAAACTTAGCTCAAAGAATAAGCATTGAGGGGTATTTATAACCTCTTAAATGAAGCAAACATAAAACTAGTCATTACAGTCGGGTCGGTTGACTGATGAGTGAATAAGTCGACTGATAACACTGTTTGGTCGACTGGTAAAGATCGCTCGACTGAGCAAAAACAAAATAGGAAACACAGAGTAGTTTATCGGTCGACTGGTTTGAATAGTCAGTCGATCGAAAAACGTGCACAGCAACTATCGGTCGATTGATGAGTGAATCGGTTGACTGATAAGATGATCGTTAGTTACAGTCATGAAACATCGGTCGACTGATTCAAATAATCAGTCGACTGATAACACTATTTGGTCGACTGATAAATTTTGGTCGACTAAGCAGAAACAAAATTGGAAATGTAGAGCAGTTTATCAGTCGATTGGTTTGAACAGTTCGTCGACCGAAAAACGTGCACAACACTATCAAAACAGTAAAACTGATTTTCTAAGAGTGTTTAAAAATAGTAAATAAATTCTAAAAATTATAAAACTTGGGAAAATATTTATTCACATGAAAATAAACATGTTAAAGAAGGAATTTCTTAAATATCATTTCCCAAGTATGAAAACTTATCATTTTGCAAACCGATCAAAAATACGAACTTGTTAAAAAACTTGATTTTGATGAATTCATTCTAAACAATTTTCGAAATAATTTCAAATAGATTTATAGACTTAAGAAAAGATGTAAAATAGTATAATCAAGTCTTTAATCCGTAAACACGTTATTTTTCCAAAAATGTATAATACGATAAAACGAAACGTGTATGTGTGTAGTTTGAGGTTTAAAGTGTAAACACATAAAGTAAAGCATAAACTACAAAACTATATACCCAAGCAAATGATCTTCAATTAGCTCGTCCTGGTTTGCGGATGAAGCGATGATGAATTTTAACTTGAATTACGACGGCTTCATTCTGATATCCTTCCAACCTCCTTTAGATATCGTCGTTAAGCTCGATTCCATCCAACCTCCGACCGAGAATCTTTGTGTAGGATACTTAACAAGCAAATGCAAACACTTGGCAACCATGTTAGGAATTGTTTGTTAATCATTAAAACCGGGTTAGATAGTAGGCTCATAAACATGAGACCTAACACTTCAGTGCTCCAACAAGTAGTTTTGGGAATTCCAATGGCATAAGTCGTAAATAATTTCTGTCCCATTCTCCACTTTTCTCATGAGGAGCAATTTGCTTTTGAAGTATTGTTATTTATCTAGTTTTTTGGGGGCAGCTGTCGAAGTTATCATTTTCCCGTCAATTTCTTGAAATTGCTAACTTATGTAGGGATTCTATCAAAACCCCACATCGTGTGGGGTTCTTTGTGACAAATAGGAGGCTGGGTGTTATGGTGCTTCTAATCGCCAAATTGCAGTCCCTTGTTAGCAACGGACAGGTGTCCCCCTACATGCACTGCTCAAATCAAATTGACGGTCAAGACTATCAAGGATCTCAACTAAACCGACTCGCCAAGTCAACATCTCCTTAGGTCGACTCGAAGGGCGATACTAGTCGGCCCTCTTGTCGAAGACGACTAGCTGCGAGCCCACTTGACCAATTACTCGACACCTTGCGGGGTCGACTCGAGAGGCATTATTTCTCAGCCAAGCTAAAAGGACAACTTCAACCTCAAAGCTCTCTCGCTGACAACGCGCCAGCATCACATTTAATGTTTGGCAGGCGCCATCATTCCTCTATCCCAGATAGCCTTCATGACTCATCGGACCATGTCGGCACCGCCATGTCGCCCATCACTTCACATTTAATATCAAAGTGACCTCTCCTCTACTCGTCGACTGACACCTGTAAAGTAGGTGCTGGCGTAGCCGCCATCCCATACTCGTTTGCCGCCATCCTGTACTCGGCGAGATGACCATTCTACCCTTTCTTCACCACTACAAATACATGTAGTATTCCAAATACCAAAGTAAGTGCTCTTAAGCAATCTCTGAGAATTCTACTGCACTTTAGAACTCACGTAGTTCTCATTTTCTCACTCAAGTTTATCAACCGACTTGATCGTCGGAGGAACAACGGGGGAACTAGTCCCCGTCCTCTCACGAACTGCTATTTGTGCAAACTGAAGTTGCTCAACTCAAAACCAGATATTCGGAGAAGTGAGAGGCCCTAAATCAACCTCACCCTCATTATATTATCTGTTTGATTATTAACATCAACACTGGGGAGATGAGAAAACTATCCTCTCGAAAGAAAAATATTTAGTTCAGTACAACCCTAGCCTAGAGTTGGGTAGATGATCGAATCAAATCGAATACTAAAATGTTAAAGTGTGTTCATTCCACTAAAGAATTTTATTTTCAAATAGTATTTAAACTCATAGATAAAAAATATTCCTTTATAATATATAATGTATATATACTTTATTCAAAATTTTTTGCTAGAAAACTAAATCTCAAAATTGTTTTTTTGTGTTATATAAACTATCAAATTGAATATAACCGAACAATTATTCGAACAATTAACAAACTATTTGTTAATAATTTGATTCATTTTCACCCCTACCCAGGCTACCCTCAACTATTCCTACTCTTTTTAACCCGACTAGACTAATAAAAGTGCAATCTAATTCCTCTGCAATTTTGATCCTCCTTTGTCCATTTGACCTACACTTTCTGTGCAATTTATTGTTGCCTGTTTGCGATTATAATAGGACCAGGGTTGTCAAATGAGTGGTTTTGGTTGAGTCTTAGTTGAGTCATAAATAGATGGTCACATTTATGACCACTTGACCATTTATGACCCATTTAACATTTGCTAAATGTGTCACTTCTCATTCATCCATTTATTAAATGGGTGGTTCATGGGTGACCCAATAACTCATTTAGTTATGATGCTTGGTGGTGTTGGCTTTAAAGAGGATCACCGGAGAGTAGGGATGGTAATTCTGATCCAAACCCAATAACCCACCAAGATCCATCCAATATGAGACCCACCCAAACCAATCCATTTAGCTAAATGGGCCTAATGAGGTGGGTAACTATTTCTATAGAAATTAAATGGGTATTAGATAGGCGGGTCGGGTCTTGACCCACCCTTAACCCACCCAGCTAACTGATAGAAATCTCCTCTCCCCTCTCTCTGTGATTCCTCTCTAAAACCCTAAAAATCTCGGCTCCCCTCTCTCTGCGATTCGTTTCTTCGAGCTTCGATTCCTCTCTCCGAGCGCCAATTCGTCTCTCTCCGGTGATCCTCTTTAAAGCCAACACCACCCATAACCCTTTTTTACCCACTTGATCATATTTAATTAGGACCATAATATTGGTTGTCTATTTGTTCTGGAACTTTGTTAATTATGAAACTAAATAAGATCTTAATTATGATTGTAATCCAGTGGTTTGTTTGAGCTAAAACTGACTTTTATTTCTGTATATGCTCTTGTCCAACTTATAAACAAATGATTTGTCGTTTTTCTCCTTTCCATAATAGTTTTGGACGGCAAGAATCATGTAACAATGTCAACGGCATTTTTCTGGTAATCACAATAATGTGCTGATATTATATATTAATATTGAGAGGCCTGTTTAGTTGTGTTTAGTTGTGTTTAAAGCAACAGTCTAATTAGATGCTACTTGTTTGATACACGAGACATTATTGGTTGAATCATGAAAACCCTTGTCTTGATCTAAATGGGTTAAGAGAGAGATTGGAGCAGCAAAATGATATATTTTTTGTTTCAATTTTATATTAGATGAATTTTCTAGCATTGGTTAGATTCATTAGGGATAGTTTCAATTTACATTTGACATGAATTGGGTGATTAACATGTATTCATCAGATTTACGCACAAGTATCCATATGTATACATTTTATTTATTTATTGGATCAGCTCTTGGCTATCTGCATATGTTATTTTCAATGGAGGATATATCCATTTATGCATTTTTTTAGATTTTTCCCGGTGCACATCATGTCCTTAGTTTAGTTCAGATGAATAAAGTCATCAAATTTTGCAAAATATTGTAATTCTAATAGTTCTATGTGCTAATGGGATTGGTGGACTTCCGCTGATTAACAATCTAATGATTGTTTTTCTGTCTTTTTAAGAGGGTTGATCATCTATAGGAAAGGGAAGATATAGTACATAATTTTCGTCGACGCCATTAGATTCGAGTATTATGTGGTGACTTGGGCTAAAACCCTGCTTTCTTCTCCTCCTCCTCTCATGGCGACTTCAAGGTCGCAGTCCGTGAAGTGCCTGGATACTTCCTCAGGCCCAAAGCGATTCACTGTAAGCTCTCTCCCTAAACCCTACTTCTCCTGCAATGTTATTTCTTTCAATTTATCATCTTTTTGTTTTCCCCCCCAGTTCAAGAGCATCTCCCAGAGAATCAAAGAAATCGACATCAATGTCTACAAGAGCCTCGACCCCTTGAGGTCCGAGCCCAAAAGCTCCTCCTTTTTCCTCGACAGTCTTTTGTATTGGCGAGTAAGTTTCATTCCCTTAAACCCTAGGGTCAGCGGCATAGCCATAAATTGAAGCTTGGAGGGGTTGTTTCTCCAATTCTCCTCTTCAAAGAGTTGTGTGTTTTTCCAAGAGAATTGTGCCATATGTTAAAAACTATTATATTTGAGTTAAAATGCTGACTGAAAATCAAGAATGAAACAGAAACAAGGAAATTTTAATTGATACTTTTCTTTAGGCTAATTAGCACTTAACCACCTTATAGTTTTTATTTGTTTGTATATATATACCCCACTAGTTTTTGGCAGCGCTAATATGCCCTTAGAATTGGCACTTCCATACCTGCCGTTATGCAAAGGTGAGAAATTTCTTCTTAATAGCTCCATGTGACTCTCACATGCTAATTTTAGAACTTTTAAACCTTAATGTTTATTGAATTTACTATTTAACCTACTCGAGTAATAGTTCCATGGGTTTACATTGGAATTGAGGTAGTTTTAATAGTAAATTTAACAAACGTTAAAGATTGAAATGTTCCAAAATTAGCACATGGGTGTCACATAAGAATATCTAGGAGAATATTCTTATGTTTGCATAATGGCAGGTACTAAAGTGTCAATTTTGAGAACTTCAAGATACATAAGTGCTATAAAAAGCAAGCGAGGTATATAAGGGCAAACATGAGAAACTAAAGGTACTTGAATCCTAATTAGCCTTCCTTTATTATCACTTGCTAAGATAGCTAGCTACATATAAAAATTGAGCAACATAGCACATCCCAAACTAAGAGATCAGCATGTGCAGCTTTCTTAAATTCAGAACCAACTCTATATGNAAAAGATTGTTTTTTTTTTGGGGTCCCCCCCCCCTCACTCTCTCTGCTGGTGCCTACCCTTGGGTTCTAGTTGCTTTTTTTTATTTGGAGTATGAAATTTTTTTTTGGCCTTAGGAACTGAACACCGCGGAGGACTTCATCTCGTTTTATGAGGAGATGATGCCTTTAGTCCAGACGATGCCGCAAATTTTGTTCCACAAGGATAAAATTTTCTCCGAGCTTATCCGGAGAGTGAACATGAAAGCACAGTTGTCCCTCGAACCGATACTGATGTATGTATGCTTGTCAAACTCTGCTTTCTAGGTGCAGTGCTTATTACATAGTTTTATTACCTGGTAGCATTATATGCCATAACAACGTGTAAAATTTTTGTATGTAGTTTGAATATGCTATGAGCTAGTGGAACAAAATGCATGCTTGCATAATTTGTTGAGAATCAGATAAAATTATCCTTGTAAATGATTAACATAGATGTTGAGCCAAGTCTTTCTTGGACTACCTTTAATTATCCATGATTTTTTTGCGTAGAGGCGGTGTTCACTTATATGTTACTTGTTTGAACCTATTTCACAATAATAACAGAGTTTGGTGTGTATATTAGCTTTTCTCAACAATAGTCTTCAGTGGCTCTGAACTTAGGTCTTGAAACTGTTATGTGGGCGGTATCTTCTCATGATTATTAGTTGTGGTGAGGATCTACGAATTGGTAATCTAGGTAGCCTTTGGTTGACGGTATCTTCTCATGATTATTAGTTGTGGTGAGGATCTACGAATTGGTAATCTAGGTAGCCTTTGGTTGAATGCTCATCACATTACTTACAAAGTTATCAGAGGATCTACGAATTGGTAATCTAGGTAGCCTTTGGTTGAATGCTCATCACATTACTTACAAAGTTATCAACTTTTAAGGTTATTATTTACCTAACTATCTCCAATCTTTTGAGCTTACATTCCTTCATAGAGCATAATTGTTTAATCTTTTTATTTCTTATCAAATGTCTCGGAGTTTCCTTAAGATTTACCAAGTTGGACATTTTATCTTTAACTATTTTGTGCTGGAGTTGTGGCTTACTGCAGAAACGTTTAACATGCATTCCCTCCCTTACAAGTGTAAATATTATTAAAGGTGAAGGAAGCTTGGCATACCCAGACTTAGTCTGAAAATTGTCATGTGAAATTAAGTTAACCTCATCATAGGGTTCAAGCTTGTTAAATTTTTTCCCCTCCAGAATTTGGTATAATTATGATTGCACATGAGCTTAGTCCTGAGCTTATGCATCTAGTCTTCAACATGGATTCAACCATGAGTTGCTGAATATATGCAAGGTCATCCTAAGTAATAATGTTAATCACAAGAATCCATTGACAGCCTTTACAAAGGAAATTTACCTATTGCAAGTTAATTGTATATTTGGCGTAATCTAAGATCTAGGTCTAGAAGTTTGTTGGCGTGATTGCTTGACTATTGAAGAACTATTGCATCACGAACGAGCAAAAATCAAACTTTTATTGATGGGCATTGCTGCCATAGCAAAGGGCATATATAATGTAGGTTCACTGCGCTTTTTGGGTGTAAATGGCAGATGAGGGCGGTGAGATATGGATTTGTGATTCAGGTCAATTTTAAGACTAGAAGTACATAAATGCAAACACTTGAATACTAATACATATGCAACAACAACAATTAAATCTTATGTTAGAAGTTGGTGTTTGATTCATAATGTGGAAACATATTTTGTTTATACTTATTACCATCTTTATGAAATGAAGGTGAATGTTAAATGTTTCTCTAGAATATTAATTTATATTATCCCAGCGGGTAACTCCTTATATTTGCATTCCTAGTTTGTGCTAGTCCCCTTTTCTTGTCAATTTCATCCAAGCTGCTCAGTAGAAACTGAACAAATAATAGATATTCTGAACTTTTTTTGAATTATCTGTCTGATTGAATTGTGTAATACTTACTCCTTTTGGCTTTCCATTTGATTAAATGTGTAATATTTGTTCGTTTTGGAAATTTTTACTTGTTTATAGTTAATACATATGTTCTTTTATTGAATTTTACATGTGCTGTTTGTTTGTTTATGCAGGTTAATAGCTAGTCTATCAAGAGATATCCTACAAGAGTTCTTACCGTAAGCTTTCTCACCTTGTGCTATTCTTCTAAGTCTCTGTGTGGCCTTTGATTCTACTATCGGAAACCTGTCTTTTTTCTTCTATGACTGGCATGTGGCATGCACAAATTCTTCATCCTAAAGGAAAAAAGGGTTATTTTCATGCACATTTTTTTTGATAACTTGTCCTGGTAAAGTGTAAGATGAGATTTATTGATGTATGATACATACGCATAACAAATGTGTAGTTGGAGACAAGCGTTAGAAAAATGTTTACAATTAGCTGGACAAGACATAATATGAGCTATGCAGTTACATCAAAATTAAAAGAAGAAATTGGGTTTAATTGTACGCAACGAGCTATATGGGATAGATTGTTTTCTATAGTTTGGATCAAGGATCCATCATGAAGGTGAAATGAATTAAAGTGGAAGTTGTTCATGAAATCAAAGTATAGTTTGGATCAAGGATCCATCATGAAGGTGAAATGAATTAAAGTGGAAGTTGTTCATGAAATCAAAGTAGGATGCTCACTCATAGAAATGCTTTTGGGTGAAATGAATTAAAGTGGAAGTTGTTCATGAAATCAAAGTAGGATGCTCACTCATAGAAATGCTTTTGTAACTTTTAGTACTATGTGTATGAGGAGCACTTATGAACTTGAAGGTAAAATCTTATTATATGACTATTCAACTAGCCCTATAGACTATAGTTTAGAGTGTTGAACTATTAAGAAACATGTTCAGAAAATGAGTGTAATTATGAGAATACTGAGATGGATGAATGATAATAAATGCAAATAGATATTATAATAGATGACTGGATCTGTTAAGACTTGGAATTAGCTGCAGAGGTAAATTGAGGAAGAACTAGCTGCTATAGTTCATATATGCAGAATGGAGACATGGATGTGTCAATTAGGAGTGAAGGGATATGCAGAATGGAGACATGGATGTGTCAATTAGGAGTGAAGGGGTCCTCGTCTGAAGCAATATGGATAAGGGTCTAGTGACCATTGACTGGGACAGTTAAAAGGGTTAAGGTAGCTGTTAATCGAGTCAAATGGGATATGACTGGAGAAATGGATTATAGTGGTCGGTCCACAAATTTGGGATAGGTGCTTTTTTGATATTGTAAATTGATGTCTGTCAGCATGAAACTCCACTGTCCTTGATGTCTTGATGATCTAGTCCTCAAGATTCTCAATTGATTTATTCTTTTTATGTCAGGTTTCTGCAAAGGCTTACAGATTGTGTGGTCAACCTCCTCACAAATGGTGGTCGTTATAATCCAAACATCCTTGAGCAGGTTCAACTTGTGTTAGATGTTTTTTATTGATAAATTTAATATTATAACTCAGCGAGATAATTTGATTGCAGGTCTTTACATCTTGGCAATATATAATGATGTATCTCCAAAAATACCTTGTCAAGGATGTCGTTGATGTCCTGAAGTGAGTACCTGTTTATAGTAAAAATATAGTACGTTAAATCTACTTATGTGGTTAGCACTGTTATAAATAGCGGTAAATAACCCCGTAATAGCGGTAAATAACCCCGCAATAGCGGCGCTAATAACGTTAGCGGTCCCTTCCCTTTACGCTATCGCCCAATAGCGGTGATATATTGCGGAATATGCATTTTTCGTTCGCAAAAGCGGCAAATAGTGTGCCATAACAGTAAATAGTGGGCAATTGCATGCGAAATCCGCTTTTTGACTGCTATTTAAAAGCGTTTTGAGGTTTTTTTTAAAAAATTAAACCTGACCCTTGACCATTGCATTCTACCGTCTCCTGTGATTTTCGGCATACTCCCGTCACCTCTCAGCTTCTGGCACCTACCTCAGTACTTCCTCTCACCTCCTTCACTGTGAGCTCCTCTTAGGGTAGTCCTCTCACTGCTCAACTCTTCTTCTCGAAGACGACGACTCTTTGACTCCAATCATCTTCGGTGTTACGTGATGGTTACATGTCTATTTCATGTTTAGGATCTCTTTGAATCATCAAACATGTACTTTTAGATTTTTCTTTAATCTTTTTTTTTTAATATTTATACATATCTAAATTAGATCGTTATTTGACTTTGCGCTTTTTACCGTTATTTTGCCGCAATAGCCCCAAATAGCCTTAGCGATGCCTCACCGCTACGCGACGCTATCCGCTACCGATAACCTTGGTGGTCAGATATCAAACTTAAGTGGTCAATATGTTACATGCTGACACATGCATGCATGTGTCAGAGAGTGTATGCATGTGCATATGTCATGCACATGCAACTGTGTTATTTATTTATTATGGATTGAATTTATCTTGTACTGTAATGCACTTCATTTGATTTTTTTTTCTAATTTTGTGATACAGGATTACAACCCGATTAAGATATTTTGAAAATGATTATGTGCCAGACTTCATGGCTGAAGCTGTCTCATTTTTGCTGAGAAACTCGTCAGCTATGGAACTTAAAAAAGGTATTACAAGTATACTATTTGGTCACTTATTTTTCCACCATTTTGGTGAAATTTGATTGTTTTTCTACACCTAGTCGGCGAAATTTGTTTGCACTGGTTGTATCAATTAATTTATTCTGTCTATAATGCTAAACATGCCAATCTATACATTTAATGCACTTGGTTCCGTAACCTTCTCTGACTACATGCTAATCGTTGTAACAGTATAACTAGAGCAGCAAGCTGAATGGAACCTTTAACTTTTCTGCAGATGCAATGTAATACTAGATTTTGTTGGAAATTAGAGAGTAGATGAGGAGATAATTTTTTTTGCTATTTTATTCATCAACTAAAAGTGCCTTTATATAGGCTTACAAAACAACTTAATAACCATAAAAATCTAAACTAATTTCAGATTTATTAGCCACTACTCCACTAACAAAATAACAACTAAAGACAAAGTCAACTTTGAATCATTCTTCAACACTCCCCCTTGATTCAAAGTTTCTTGTCATTCCTTTTGAATCTTCATAGAGCACTTCTCTCCATAATCTTGTAAAACACTTCTCTTCACTTTGTGATGCACTTCTCATCTCAAACTTGTTGACGCACATAATCACCAACATTTCTTTAAAGGAGCACTTCTCTCCACAAGCACTTGTCTCAATCTCTCCATGGCGCACATCTCACCATGATTCCTAGAATAAAATTTCTTCTTCAACTGCTTGTGCCATGTTTGCTTGTTCTTAACCATTATATCGACAATATTTTTGGATATGACCAAATCTCTTGCATTTGTGACATTGAGGTTTTCCTTTATGCCAACAATTCTTCTCCTCATGACCAAGTTTCTTACAATTGTTGCATTGGACACATTTACCTTTCCCTTTTGAAGATGAAATCTTGGCTAATAAGGCTTCTTCAATTTTTTCATCATTTTCTTCATTCCTCATTGCTCTCCTTTGGTCTACGGCACTGAGGGCATTGACTAAATCCACTAGAGTTATTTTGGATAGGTCTTTGGAATCTTCAAGTGAGGAAATTTTGGATTCATACCTTTCGGGAACAGTCACTAAAATTTTATCAACCACTTTTTCATTTGAAAATGTTTCACCAAGCAATCTAATTTGATTGACAATAGCCATAAGCTTACCGACATACACTTTGATGGTCTCACCTTTCTTCATCTTTTGCATCTCAAATTCCCTTTTGAGATCAAGAACTTGCATCAATTTTGTTTGATCGTTGCCTTCGAATTCTTCCTTTAGCATCTCCCACGCCTCCTTAGGTGATTCACAAGTCATTATACTTGTGAAGATTCCGTCCGACATAGCCGAATGAATACAAGAGAGGGCTTTTGGCTTCTTTGCTTTTTCTTCATCGTGCGTCTTGATTTGTTTTAGGGTTGGATTTTGTGGAAGAGGGGTTGGCTCATAGTCACTCTCAACAACTTCCCATAAACTCAAAGCTTTCAAATGGGATTTCATCTTGATAGCCCAAGATTGATAATTGTCTCCATTGAGGATAGGGTAAGGAAGCGAAAAATTGTTGGATACCATTAAAAAACAAAGATTGATCACTCTATTTTTTTTAAATCCTCACAAACCCAAGAAAACTGGAGCTCTGATACCATGTTGGAAATTAGAGAGTAGATGAGGAGATAATTTTTTTTGCTATTTTATTCATCAACTAAAAGTGCCTTTATATAGGCTTACAAAACAACTTAATAACCATAAAAATCTAAACTAATTTCAGATTTATTAGCCACTACTCCACTAACAAAATAATAACTAAAGACAAAGTCAACTTTGAATCATTCTTCAACAGATTTTGAGTACCACAAAGCACAAATACTCCAAATAGTTTATTATAACTACACCAGTATGATGAATGTGACCATTAACTTACCTTTAACTTTTCTTCAGATGCAATGTGAACTAGATTTTGAACACCACAAAGCACAGATGTTCCAAATAGTTTATTATAACTACACTAGTATGATGAATGTGACCATTAACTTGTCCATTGATAAAGTTTGCCACTAAATTCTTAGTACCACAAGACATAAATGTTATAAACACTTGAACACAAACGGTTATCATGAAGTTATTGTGTCAGATGTCATTCAGTATGGGACATGATAATTGTTCCGTACAGCATACCTTTCCATAGTCCTGCAAGAGCAACACATTCAGCGACTTGTACTTTGTTCTTCATTCTTCTCCCACCAACTTTTTCTCAATCACAGTGCAGATTGTAATTTTGTGGCTTCGTTTATTTGTGGATAACTGATAGCACTTTAATAGCTCACAACTTATCACATTGGACTCGTATATGGCAACTCTAAGAAGCAGGAAACTCAACTAATGGTTGAGTCATCTTGATCATACTTTTTCAAGATTGTATATTATTTTTATGTTGATATATGGGCGCATAATTACTGTAGCACCTCGGAATTGTTTGTTTAGCAAAAAAACAGCTCATTCCATATAATAAGCATTGCTAGTGAACTCACATCTTTTATTTGTAGTCGTAACTCATTAGAAAATGGTATTCTTTTTGGTGCAGGTCTGAGAATGATAGTCCTAGAAGTTGCAGAAAGTCCATCTGCAATTAAGAAGCGTGGGGCAACTGCTTTGCTGTTTTATGTTCTCAAAGGAACTTCTTCAAGACTTCACTCAAGAGCTGAGAAAGTATTTCGGTGGTTGATTGACAAATCTTTCCTCAGCCTCAGTGATGAATCCCTGGAAGGCAAGTTTACTTGCTGAGAACACATATTGGTTATTGTTTCCTTAATTTACTTATGCAGCCATTTTCTTTAGTTCCTTTTATCAATTAACACCACGATACATTATTCTGTTAAATAGGAACTGGTTTTCCACTTCTATTTGCATCTCTAATCAGCAAAAAATAACATGACACAGCAAAGACTTTTATAAGTTTAATCTTGCAGCAGGTGGATGTGGTCATTTAGCTAATATATTATAATTCGTCAGGACAAAGTTCTATAGATGGCTTTCTTGATGCATTTCTTGTGAGCTAATCAATTCATCTAGTCCTATTGATTTGATGATAGTATTGTACTTAGTACGCAATCAATATAATGTCCACATACCTCCAACTATACATGCAGGACAGACCGGAATGTCAACCAATGGGATGACAAAAATATATTAAGCAAGCCTATTCGACGATCATGAATGAGAATCAAGTAGCATGGAAAGGGCAAGGAGGCAAACTAATGGAGAGTGCTCTTCTCTCTTTCATGCACTTTAGATATGATTGGAGAGCAAGAAAAGAAAGGTGATATAGTTATCAGCAAGGGGGAAGAAGTCAAGAAAACACACCAAACTGCATTAACCTAGAATTAGAAAAAGTCATCTGGCAGGTTTTGCACTAAATTAGCGAGAGACCATGATCTAGCATGGTCGCTACAAACTTCCAGCCACTTCAAGTGCTGATTCCATCCCGTTTTATGTCTTTTTTCCATGCCTTTTCCTTTATTTGTTTCGTCAATGTGGTTTTTTGTTGACTTCTCTAGGTTTATCATCTGTGATTATAATGTCAATGCTTTTAAGAAAAGAAATAATATTGTGTTCCCAAGTGCATAATTCTCCGTATCATATTGGAAATTGATGATCTTGGCTTTTGTTAAATTGATGATTTGCTTATCTTTCACAGGTTTGGAAGCTGTTCTTGAGGTTTCCAGTGATGTTATTAAAAGAATATTCAAGGAGCTTGACCCTACAGAGTTTGGTATGGTTTATAAATGCTTATATGAGGAAACATCCAGCTCCATAAATGATGGTTGCTTGATGCATCTTAATCGCTTGCTATCTCTTCTTACTACTACTATTTACCAGTCTAACAATACTCAAATCTATGGTGAGGATTACATCTTTTTTCTTGATACACTCTTATCGTTTCTCAACTGATTGAGCTATATATTCATGAATTTTTTATTTAATTTCTTTTCACTTTATTTTATTTTAACAATTTCCATTTGTTATCAAAGGTCTGATCTTGCACCTTTCAATTATTCGTGCAGATAGTGAAACATTGCTTGAACTTGTCAGATTGCTTATACGGTCATACATTGTGCCTGTTGAGAATATGAAGTCAGAAGAGCATTTTTCTGAAGTCCTTAATGGGATTTTAGAGTTGACGCTATGCCTTCTGGACAATCCTCTCATTTCAGACGATTTGTCAAGCATTTCTCTGGATTATGCACCTGTATTCAGGTTGAAAAATTCAGGGTAAAGTCTATAAAAAACTCTTAAAATATTCTTACTGTTCTTAACTTATTATTAATTATCATTAATATTGTTATCATCATCATCATCATTATAAATACGTGCGGAAGTTGAAAAATCTGTTGCTTTCTAATCATCATAATATTCTTGTTGCTATTGCATGAAATATCACTAACTGATTTATTAGTTATAAGTAGATTTGATCAGTGTAGCTCTCTCCGAGTTTCAGTTGTGTTACATAGCCAATCCAGTGGGAGAACATTTAGATGATGTTGATGTTTTTCATCTAATGACTTGAGTGACATCTTTGGTTTCTGTAGGCTATCATTTGTTAACAGGCTTCTTCTAAAGAATCCATGTGTTGTACATGCCTTCAGACATCACATTATAAGGTATTCCAAATAATTCTTGGTTTTTTTTGGGATGACACTACTATTTAAAAATTGCTGTGCATAAACTGAATGCGCTTGTTGACTTTGTTGCAGCGCAATGGCTAATTTAATTGAAGAATCACCAGAGGTGGTCCTTTTTTCAATTATTAAGTTCATTGAAGGACAGGAAAAGCTGCAACCTTTCAATAGCCTAGCTGGAATACCATCTGAAGAAATGTTAAAATTATGCAATTATTTTAAGGAGATTCTCTTTTTTTGGGTCAAGCTTTTAGGTCGCTGTACAACAGATAACAGTCTGTCTGATGCACCAGTTACTATATCCAATATGGCTGTGCTGTGGGGAGTCCTTAGCTGCTATCCTCATTTTCAGCATTTACATGACAATGTGTCACCAATTATCGATCTAATTGTCGCTCTTGATCAAGTTCTGGAAACTGAGGCTGGTATGACGTCTATATTATTATATGATAAAACAATTAGTATCTTTTCAGAAGTTATATATATTAAAATTAAAATCTTGTTTCAGACAACATTGCAGGCATTCCAAAGTCTACATGGCAGAGTCTTCTTGGTGCTGCATTGATTTCTTATCATAAACTGCTATTGGTTACAAAAACAGGCCTTTCAGAAACAAGCACATTTCTGCGCCTAGCTAAGAGATACAAGTCTTCTTCACAAGTATTATTTGCCGTAGCTGAATTTTTGGATTCATTTATTGGGTATAGCATGTTTCACCGTCATGTTTTTCTGTTTTGTCTGGAATTCCTTGGTTACATTTGCCTAATTCATATATCTATATATTTAACAATGTTACAGTGGTATTTCAAAATCTGAAGCACATGCCTCCCAGAACATTCGTGATCTTGATACCAATGAAGCCGTGATCGCAACTAATATATTTTCAGATAATTTATCTCTTCCAAATAAGGAAATTCGCATGTCAACACTGAGGATTTTATCCCATTATGCTCCTTTAGGTGGACCATCGGCAACAAGTTATGAGCCCCCTCATAAGAAACTAAAAACAGAAGAATCCGGTTCATGCAGTGAACTCTCCCCAAGCAGTAATGTAAGCATTTGTGTTTCCTTATTGTTTATCATTTTTAGTTGAAACAGCTAACTTACGCATCATTTAATATACCAGGTTGTTGACCTTCTTCTTTTGGTTGAGGCAACTCCTCTTTCAATATCTTCAAGTAGAAAAATTGTAAACCTCATTTCCAGGCTGCAGAAGGGACTCTCTTCCGCAAGAGTTAATCACGCGTACTTACCTCTTGTTTTAAATGGACTAATTGGTACATTACATAATAGATTGAGTTACCTATGGCAGCCAGCATCAGAGTGTCTGGCTGTTCTACTAGGAAGATACAAGGATCTTGTTTGGAATAAATTTGTTCAGCATTTGGAAAATTATCAGTTGAGATTTCTATCCTCGAGTGATGAGTTGGTGAAAATAAATTCAGAAAGTCCACAAGAAAAGAGTACGTCTCATTGCTGCTTTGCTATACTTATGCGATTATTGTTCTTATTTTCCTTTTAAATGTTGTTTTAATATGAGCGCTTATAAACATGGTTTGTGACATATAAAATATTATCGCAGATACAAATTTTTTTAATGATTGATACTGATCAAATTTAATAGCTACACTTTATCTCATTTGGTAATTGTTATGCATTTCTTTGTATAATAATAGATATTTATGTCATCTCGTTGATCGTTTAATTTTTACTTTATGGTTTTTCTATGAGAATTTGAAACTACGCCCTTCTTTATAATTCTCTTCGTTGAAATATATTATTTGAAATCCATATGCTTTCTTTTCAAAACATTTAAGATTTTCGTGTTCTGTTTTTAATGTCAGGTTTGATTTGGTAGCTGTTCAACTTCATGAGCAAAAATGGGGTTTCAATATATGTTTTAAATGAACTTAAGTTATCTTATTGGTTCTTTCCCTCACAATTGGATTTTTGCTTTGAAAATATCTGGCTGTTATTTTAGTCATTATTAAATTTTGAAATTTATTGTTCAAAGAATAATTCATCAATTCATGGTCTAATATAGGATGCTGATGGGAAACTAATATCTACAGTTGGTGCATTAATAATCAGCGTATTATATAGCTTTTCCTTACCCAGTCTTGTGCTGATAGTAAAACTCTATTGCAGATCTAGTTGACTGCTTTAAACTGTTCCTGGCTCCTGATTTCGATAACACACCATGTGTGACAGTGATTAATCAATTTCTCAAGTCACTCCAAGAAGTCCATGACCTTGCAGAGTCTAGGTCTCGACAATTAATTCCATTGTTCTTGAAATTTTTGGGTTATGCTGATGATAGTCGTTCGAGGTAAAATACAAATGACGGCGTCAACGTTTTTCTCTTTTGACCTGATTAAACTTTAATATACCTGTTACCTGTTATGATGGGTAATACCTTTTCTCTGGTACTTTGAGCTGATGGTTTGTTGGTTTTGACTTCATAGTGTTGAACCATTTAGCGGCCACAGTTGTTCAGGGAAGCAGTGGAGGTTGGTCCTCAAGGAATGGTTGAACTTATTGAAATCAATGCGTGATGTTCGATCTTTATACCAAAGCCAATTTCTTAAGGAAGTTTTGTCAAACAGGTATTGCTAAATACTCTTACATTGAGTCGTACAATGTTTATCACTGAACTTTTCTTGTAGATATTTTTGGTTTCCTAGCAGCTCTTATACTGTCTATGCTGAGGGCCATCTATTCAATTTGCTTAATTTACTCATGGCTTGGTCTCTAACAGGCTTCTAGGTGAAATTGATTCTGATATACAATTGAAGGTTTTGGATTGTTTGCTGAACTGGAAGGATGAATTTCTAACCCCATATGGTCAGCATCTTAAAAACCTGATTATTTCAAAAAACCTTCGTGAGGAACTTGCTATATGGTCTGCTTCAAAAGATTCTCAATGTATTCAAGAGTGCCACAGGGGTCCCATGATTCCTATACTTATCCGATTGCTAACACCGAAAGTCAGGAACTTAAAAACACTTGGGTCGCGTAAGGTTAGGTTTCTTTGCCATATGTATTGTATGTGGATTCACTGAAATTTGATTCATTTTTGAACATGTTTTCATCAATATTGATCATTTCTCTTGTTCATATGACGCAACCTTTCAGCATACAGGTGTTAGTCATCGAAGGGCAGTTCTTTGTTTCTTAGCACAACTCGATGTTGACGAGCTTCATTTATTTTTTGCTTTACTATTAAATCCCTTGCTCCGGTGTCCTCTGGCAAGTGATGTGACCAACACTCAGTTTGCTATTCCTTTTGAGAAAGATATAGAACCTCGTTCCTCAGTTCTGGTGAAATGTTCAGACACAGTGGCCCTAGGTAATTTTTCATGGAAGAAGAGTTATGGATTCTTGCATGTTGTTGAAGATATATTGAGAACTTTTGATGAATTTCACATAAGGCCGTTTCTTAACCTGTTGATGAGGGTTGTTGCTCAGATACTTGAAAGTTGCATGTTGAGCCTCACTAGTGACTCAAAAGTCCATGGTACAGATATTCCGCTGCTGTCAGCCAACATGGTATAGACTCTGATCTACTTCCCTAAATTTCTTGCATGCAAACACATGTCAATATAACATTCAACTTGTCACATGGGTATAATGCTAAATGACTATTATGGAGGGTATTGTTCACTCACCTATATGTGTTGACATTCTATCTATGGTACCCAGGTACTTCTACCATGAAGTCGTATCTGTACCGATAATTGTGCAAGTACCTAGTCCCCACCCCTCCTGCGAACTGTACAGTTCATGCAAACTGATTCCTGGTACATTTGTGAACCGATTCCCTCCGATACACAAACTGATTCCCTAAAATTAGCGTCCTGCTTACAAGTATGCAGGGGCATGAAGTCCCTTTAAAGTGCACATGTGCAAGACTCAATGCAATGTGTACAATCAAGTCAATGGAGGGACACCATAGAATGTATGATTCAATAACTTTACGATCACTAAATACATATGTTAATAAAATGTGAAACAAAACCACGATCCCAGCGCGAATTGTGTGAAAAAAATATCAGAACAAAAAAAGAAAAAAAAAAGAAAACCACCTCCATTAAGAAGCATTTAAACAATTTGTATGTGAAATTTTTTGAAAAATATAATTAGCTTTCTAGTTCCTAGTTTTCTACTATACACTTTGGAAAATGGTAAGCGCACCAAAAAAAGATTTACAACGTACGCTTGACCAAACTTGCGTACCGAAGCAAGCTACCCTACATTAGATTCAAATTTTCTTCGTGGCAAATTGTGTAGCCGAATGCGTATCATGACCCACTACATACTGCATATTGTGCCTGACACATACCCGACGTGTTCACGTACCTAGAACTTCATGGACACTCTTTGGATATATGCATACATTTGTTCAGACGTACTCAATTTATGATATATGTTTTAATGTTTAAACATTCGTCATACATTTTTTGGATGCATATCCTACAGCCACACATTCATCTCTTGAAACTCGTTAGACGTGGATCGAGTTTGTTTCAGCATGTACCAAAGTTTAAAACTATGATTTTAAAGGGTTGTTTGGGTGTCTAGTTCAAAACGAGTAGTTGACTAGTTCCCAATTTATAACAATCAATTTTCCAAAAGAAACTTAGAAATGTGATAAGAAATTTAGTTCCATAATTCCATTAACGCATGAATTGAAAGACACGCATGAATTGAAAGACATTAATGATCTCATGTGAATTATTAATTTCAATATATATATACGTTGTCATGTCCCCTACCCTAACTTTACAATTTTACTGTGGTCCGTGTCCCATATCTGTATCTATACCCGTACCCATTTTCATGCAACGTAGCATTGTATATTAGCATTCTATATCAGATTGCAGAAATTGAGATATGTTGGTGGATATGTTGTAAATTTCGGGTTGCCATATCGGATGGTGAATATATGTATAATATAATGTCTGTAATGCAATCAAAGCATACTATATACTAAAAAAATTCTACATTCTAAACATACAAAAAAGTAAATAACATATGTTGTTTTGAGTCATTAACCGATTGTAGAAACTTGGTTCTCGATCACATAAAAACAAATCATCATGAATTATTTAACAAATCAACATACATGAAAATTGTGAACTGGCTATAAATTTATTTGTTCCAACTGAAGATCAATTTAACCATATCTAATCTAACTAAAGAATTTTAATTTACAGTATCAATTTAATCGCACAAAACAAATCAAAATATCAACTCAAATATCTAACATAGTCCTACTCAAATATCTAACTAATATCTAAGATTGATCTAAAGTTGAAAAGAAAAACATCTTGGAGGGAGAAAGAGGGAACGACTGAGAAGGAGAGGGAGCTATTGAGAGGGAGAGAGGGGCAGACTGAGAGGGAGAGGGACTGAGAGGAAGGAGGGGGATGAGATGAGAACCTTCTGTGAAGCCCTTCGTCGAATAATGGAAACCCTAGAGCTTACCGTAGTGGGAGTCAAAGAGAGTCCTCAAAGCTAGTAGGCGTCGAAGAGGAGATGGAGGCATGAAGTTGGGGGAAAAAAATCTAATCGGGTTCTAAACAATTGAAGAAGAGTTGAAAGGGTTGTTTTTTTAATGTTTTGGCTATAGGATGATTAGGATTGAGTCAGGTTTGTATTCACTTTAAAACATCCAATTAAGCAAAAGAACAAATAAATTGAAATTGCACCTGATATAGCCGATATAATCCGCCATGTTCCTGACATCAGTCTCAAAATGCTCTAAGCTATTGAAAGTGCTATATCTTGGCGGTTTGGGTTCCAATCCGCCATGCCGACATGGTGGCCGACATTTAAAGCCTGACCCAACACTTCCCATACTCGAACCTCATGGACTATATGCATATATTTATTCAGACATATACTCAATTGTATCATACATGTTTAAATTTAAAACACTTAATTATATAATAAATATTCAAAGAAGCATAAAAATATTATAGAATTTTAATTCTTGTAACATGTGAATAAAAAAACAATTATCGTCTCATGAAAGCATTTAATTTCTAATGTATATGTAGTTGTGTCCCCGTATACTTTTTCCGAATTTGTGTATCCTACATCCATATCCGCAACGTACGCGTACCCATATCTGTACCTGTACCCATGCAACTTAGCACTCGGCTCATGTTTATTTCCTCTCAGCCTCTGTCCTTTATCTTAATCAAGGTTTTAAATATCGGATATCGGGGAAATATCGGATGGCCAAAATTCAAATCGGATTGCGGATATCGGGGAAATATCGGGGATATGTGGTAAATATCGGAATGTCATAATGAATGTTTGCATACATAGTATAATGCATTAAAATGTAATCTCAACATATGTATGTTGAATGAAATTTAAACATACAAAATATGAATAATATATATTTAGGATCACTAATCAACCTTCTAAAACAAACAAAAGTGCAAAGCAACGTTGCAACATTCGATCTGCATTTTTTAGGGTAAAATGTCATTTGATATAATGGGAAAATCTTGATATCTCGCCCAAAAATTCCAAACACGGTATATTATTTTGCAACAAACTATATAAAAAGATATATTGGTCCACATATCGGCTAATATATCGGCCATATCGGGGATTTATCACTCAAAATAGCCAAAAAACGGTAAAAGATATTTAAAGACCATATCGATTGCGGCAAGCCCTGTAAAAGGATATATCGGGGGATATATCGGGCCATGTCGGGGATATTTAAAACAATGATCTTAATTCATGTATAAGCACATAGAGACACATGAGTAATTTGCAATGACATAGACATGTGCATATGTTTCATGTTTATTGCATGTGCACGCATGCACAAATGCAAAATATTAATTAGAAGTATGAAATATATGTAAATCATGAAATATATGTTTGTTTATGCAGATAATATAAAATAGAACTACAAAATGAGGCATATAGAGAAGTGACAATTGAGTATTGAGCCATATGTATGTACGTAGAAACAAAACATTTGTTAAGGTGTCTCTCGCATTCATTCAATTAAAAGTGGATTTGGTTTCTAAAAAGCAATGTTTAAAAAATCGGAAGCGCAAGCGAAGCATTGGATCCTTTTATGAAGCTAGGCGTAAGGCTCAAATGTGAGGCGTAAGCCTCACGAATTAAAGTATATTTTAATTTATAAATTTTACCAACATATAATATATTGTGATTAAAGTTTTACAATAGATACATTCAGGTCTTGATTTGTAAATAAGAATTGATTATGCTAATATAGATGCAAATTGTACTAAACTAAACTACACCTATCATATACATGTCTTATTTTTAGCCATATGGTCACATTGAAGACACATGAGCTAAAATTAAATTGAAATTTTTATACACAATATATTACTTGGTGATTGCATGATCTGGATTCAATAATTCTTCTGAATGTAAGTTGAGAAGATAAAAGGCAATTTCTATATATTCTTTTCTGCATCCGCTCTTACTTGAAAAGTGAGAATTGAACTTGAATCATCGAGCTAAAAGCAGGCTTGTCCTTTTTAACTGTCCAGCTGCAGAGTCCAGCAGATCAAGCTTCTGATGAATTCTGTTTTAGTCTTGAGGCACATTCTGACTGCAGCATCATATGTTCAATCATTCATGATCTATTGTGGAGTTGTAGCAAATATCTTTATAAGTAGTTAACATTGTCTTGCAGGTGAGTACATCTAATAAGCAGTACAAGGAGTTGCGATCTTTATGCCTGAAGATCATCTCTTTTGCTCTCAATAAGTATGATAGTCATGACTTCGGTTCCGACTTTTGGGACACATTTTTCAATTCAGTGAAACCTCTAACTGACTGCTTCAAGCAGGAGGCTGCCAGTAGTGAAAAAGCAAGCTCTCTTTTTTCATGTTTTCTTGCTATGAGTAGAAGCCGAACATTAGTCTCACTTTTAGATCGGGAAGCAAAGTTGATTCCTAAGATTTTTTCAATCCTCACTGTGAGGACTGCCTCTGATGATATCATATCTTCTGTGCTTAATTTTGTTGAAAATTTGTTAATCTTGGATAATGAGTCTAATGATCAAGAGGAAAACCCTGTAAAAGGAGTCTTGTTACCTCACCTTGCAGTGCTAATTGACTGTTTTCATGGGCTTCTTCAATCCCATAAAGAGATCAGCAGGTAACTGCTTCTTCACGTTTTGTTTATTTTTGTTCACATTCTCTTTTATGCCTTATCGAATTGCAAGATATACTTTTGGGAAATTGTAGGCTTTTGCTTTTTATTTGATCATTTATTACTTATATCTTCCTTGCTTATTTTCAAGTTGTTGATATGGTTCTGTTAATTCATGGGCTCATATTTGTTATGTTTCTCTGTTCACTTGATTTAAAATATTATCAACTTATGGGCTTACCTTCGACACGTAGCTGGGAAAAAAATATTTTGGAATACTGTTAATCACCCAAACTGTTTGTTTCTCTTTTGGGACTATTTTCACAAGTGCTTGGTCTCTCGCATGGACTAGAACTTGACTAGCAGCTAGTTTTGTAATCTCCTGCAAAACTTAATCTGCACAAAGTAGGCACTATCTCAATGTTAGATGGTTTAAAGATGCTTGGTAATATTGATCTGAAATTGAAATATTTACTGATGTAAAGTAGAACTCTCACTCTCAAATTTGTCTATTCTGGAAGCTTGTAGCATTTGTATGTCCATGTGTTCATAATTAGATTTTATGTGTCTCAAATTTGTCTATTCTGGAAGCTTGTAGCATTTGTATGTCCATGTGTTCATAATTAGATTTTATGTGTGCGTATAGATTGATTACATGGTGCTATAATCTGATCATGCATTCTTCTTCTGCCCAACCAGACAAAACACATCCATTTGATATATGATCAGTGTTTACAAAGTCGGTTGATTTTATCGTTTTATTGTCGATATATTGGGTTTGGGGCATGCCTAATATGATTTCTACGAAAACTTATTGAATATCATTTTGGCTAAATTTTCATGATATATCGGTACAAATCTGATAAAGTGGCTAATTTCTCATAGGCTAAAAATTGCTCGATTTTCTAAAATTTATATTCTAAGTGAACTAGTTCAGGTTTGGAGACAATAACCCTCTTTTTTCCATTCCCGACCTGCATCCACTAAACAAAAACGGTGTCATACTATTCTGTTTCACATCCAGTGATCGTGTAACGCTAATTCATTCTCTCCCCCGAATTACTCACAAGTTACTCACTTGAAGGCCTCCGTCAACTAATTCACTATGACTGCTTCTATACTTAATCGACGATTATTCTTTGTGAGGCTGTGATTGTTTATTCTTTGTCACTTTTAGGGCTGAGCAGAGTCCGGTTTAAACTGATTAACTGACCGAACCATCCGATTTGGAACAGTTTGGTGTGGTTTTGAAATATACATGGTTCAGGTTGGGTTTACACAAGTTCAGTCCGTATTAACCGACCCGACCGAACACTCTTCAACCACAGAACACAGCTGTATATACAAACAGTTGACATTCCTGTTTCTCTTGCAATTACTGCGGGACCCACCCACATGATCAATTTCACCTCCCAAGTCCCAGTTCAGAGCTAGCTGTCTCGCAATTATCGCATAAAAAATAGAGAGAGAAAGGTACGTGTTCCCCAGATATCGAAACCAATTCACGCCCTCTCTCTCTCTCTCCCCTCTCGTTTAATTAAAAATCCAACTCATTAACTTCGATGTCCATTTCTTCTCCCATCTTCCACTTTAACTCCCCTTAAGTCCTTATGTTTCGCTTGTTTTATTGTGGTTCGGTTCAGTTCAGTGCTTATTTGCGGTTCGGTTCTATAAAAAAAGGCCAAACCCGACGAACCGACCGTTTCTTTACCCCTAGTCACTTTGTGACTGATTCTTTGTGGCTAATTATTCTTTGAACAAAAATTATTCTATTCTTTTATTTGATTTTGAAGAGAGATTATTCTTTGTGACTGATTCTTCTTTTTCACTCTCAAACATGTGTTATTTACATTCTAGTATGTTTATATTTCATTAAATGTACTTAGATTACATTTCAGGACATTATATTATATGTGCTCTCTATCCGATATGACAATCCAATTTTTACTATTTATATGCGATATATCCCCAATAAGCGGGATTCTATATAAATTTTGGTCGTCTGATATATTTCAGATAACCGGAATCCAATATGACCTTTATGTAGCATACTAACATGAACCTCTTCTCCGTTCCAACATCAATTAACTTGGCATATAATTATCCTACCACTGAGGTAGGGCATTTTAGAAGGTGAATGCTACACCGTGGTTTTGATAATAAGAACAACCTGTTCTCCTATCAGCATTTAGCTTCATGGTTATTTCTCTAGGACATCAAATGAGAGGCTGCTAATCATAAATTCCTTCCTTTAAAGCATTTTTCAATATTTAATCTGCATTGGAGATTTGGGACTTGCAAGATCAGTATATTTTTTGCAGCTAGTTGTTCCAATGCATTCAATTAATGTGACACTAGTTTTAGGATGATGTTTTCCTTTCCCGTAACTTATATGCCTAACATTATTTAACTAGTTTTAGGAGTCAATCTGTGAAGGATACATACGCAGTATTTGATGGATGCTGGTCGTCCTCTTTTTTTTAATACATATATAAAGATAAGAACATACCCACGCTTATCAAGGATTAAGTAGAATGCGTGCGGGTAAGATGTTAAAAATCTAAATGGCAATGGATTGGAGATTCCATTTTTGATTATCTGACGCATCAAACCACTTTCTTGAAGAAGTGACCGTCTGGTTAACTATTGATTGATATAACTAGGCCATAGTTTATAATATTCAATATCTTGTGTCCACACATCACAGCTACCCTTGTACAGTTCTGTTATTATCCTCATTTTTTATTTTTCACGAGCTTAGTTTATGTTCATAGTTTTGAAGAGAGTGATGAACTTGCTTAATGACAGTGAAATGTCATGGTAAACAACTGTTGCTCTACTGGTTTTGGAAACAATCCCTTATGAGCATATCTAATGAAATTTAACACTTTGTGATGCTGCCAAGCCTGCCATATGCCTTTTCTTCAAAACAGAAAGACACTGGAAAGTTCCAATATTGTGATGTATCCTAAGCTTGTAGCCATGAAACATACACATGGAACTACATTATTGTTATTCCTGTAATATTTGGAAGGTTATAATTTCAGTTAAGAGTTCATTTTACAGTTTGCATGCCAAGACATAAGTGCATTTCCTATTTTCTCATTCGTATTTTTTCTCTTAATAATATGTGAGTTCAGTAGAATCTATTTTTCTATTTTCTTTCTCAAGTTAAAATCCAAATTCAGAATGATAATATGTGAGTTCAGTAGAATCTATTTTTCTATTTTCTTTCTCAAGTTAAAATCCAAATTCAGAATGAGCAGCAAAGCTTAGTTTCAAGATTCATTTTCTTACTTTGTGTATCAGTGTAATGTTACTTTATGAATAATATGGGTACTGGTCTTGCTAATTGCATTTCTTTATTATGATCTATAGGAAATCTCCCATGTCGTCTGGAAAGACAGAGCTGAGAATATTTAAACTGTTAGTGAAGTATGTAAATGATCCTGTGGTAGCAGAGAAATTTGTGGACATACTACTCCCAATTTTCAAAAAGAAAGCTTTAAATTCTGGTGAGTGATACTCAAATTTATGTTGTTTGCTGTCTTGAACATCTTAAATTGTTATTTAGTTCTCTGATGACTGGTCTGCTCAATATAACTTAGTTTCACTTCTTTTATGACGTAAAAGAGAGAGAATCTTATATAGTTGCT